>NC_081418.1:59241859-59541859 GCF_949786415.1 Peromyscus eremicus
AAGCTGGAAGCGGCCCTACCTCTTCACCTCCCAAAGCCAGTGCTTCAGCTCCACACTCCAGGCTTTCTAGGCCTCCGCAGCCATGTGGCTCCCTTTCCTTGGCCATCACAGTGTCCTGCAGCTCCGTCCCCACCCTCTGGCTCTCTTGGTTTGGGAGAACTCTGAGCTCTGGAAGACTGTTCATCTCCATAGCCCTGCCAGAGAGAAAGGGTTGCACCTCTCAAGGTTCCTGAGATTCCCAGAATTGAGTGGAAGGCCAGGGTCCAGATCCAACCCAGAGGACAGTCGCCTGAGTGTTGAGACATGCAGGAATAAGAAGGGGTTGGGGGGAGGACACAGGAGTCAGATACACATGCCTGCTACTGTGGTCACCAAGCCATCTAACTGAGGATGGTCACTTCCCAGGAGATTCTAGGTATTACTTCTACAGAAGCAAAGCACCTGAGCCAGGCATGGTGGCGCAAGCATTTAATCCCAACATCAGGAGGCAGGTAGAGGCAGGCAGATCTTCGTGAGTTCAAGGCCAGTCTGACCTACATAGCGAGTTCCAGTCAGGGCAGAGGGCGGGGGGCGGGGGGCGGGGGGCCGGGGGCGGGGGAGCACCTGGGAGTGTAAACTGGTGCAGTCACTGTGGAAACTAGTGTAGAGGTTTCTCAAAAAGCTAAAACTACAACATTACCTGGTTATACCCATCCTAGGTACATACCCAAAGGACTCCATAGCATACTACAGAGACACTTGCTCATTCATATTCATTGCTGTTTGTAGGTGGAGTTTTCTCATCCCAGGAGCCACTTCCAAACTACCACACAGAGGCTGAATATTATTTATAAAACTCTTACACTTAAATCAATCCATATTTCTTACCTATGTTTTTCCAGGTAGCTCATGGCTTGTTACCTCATTTTCTGTATGTCCTGCTTGCTCAGTGGCTAGCTGGCATCTCCCTGACTCTGCCCTTCCTCTTCCCAGAGTCCTCTGTGTCTGGCTGTCCTGCCTATACTTCCTGTCTGGATACTAGCCTGTCAGCTTTTTATTAACCAATGAGAGTAATACATATTTACAGTGTATAGAAGGATTATTCCACAACAGCTGTTATGTTCATGATAGCTAAGAAATGGAGTCACCCTAGATATCCATCAACTGATGGATAATGAAAATGACATATGTACAATAAAATTGTTCAGCTTTAGGGAAAAATGAAATTTTAAATTTCAGGGAAATGAATGGAACTGGAAAATATTATACTGAATGAGGGAACCCAGACCCAAAAAGACAAACTCCACATGTACTATCTCATTTAATTTATATATCTAACTTGGGGTGCTTGTAGAGGTCAAGAAGCTGGAAATGGGCTGCTGGAAGGGATGGGGGAAGGCCTTAAGGCAGGTGAAATAGAATACATGCACTCACTAAAAAGGGGGGTAGAGAGATGAGGGAAACAAGACCATGGGGTGGGCATTAACTGAAATAGGGGTGCATGAAAAAGCAACATGGAGGTCGGTGGGATAGGTCAGCAGGTAAGAGTGCGTTCTGCTCTTCCAGAGGACCACAGTTTGGTCCTCAGCCACCAAGTCAGGCAACTCAGAACCACCTGTTAACTACAGCTCTGGGAGCCACTGGCATGCACTCACATAGACAGATAAAACATAAATGTGTATTTTGATTTTTTTTATTTTAAGAAAGTTATATGGAAACCTATTATTTTGGCTAAGCAGGAAAACGTGCTTGCAGCCAGGCCTGTTCACCTAGGTTGAGCCTCTGGGATCCACCAGGCAGAAGGAGAGAACTGACTCCTGCAAGTTATCCTCTAATCTCTATTCATACACCATGATGCATGTACACACACACATAGTAAATATAAATTTATACATAGTTTTAAAAAAAGAGTTTGAAGGGAAGTGTCCTATATGGGTAGACAATGCTGCTCTCAGAAGCCATACTTTATTTTTCTTTAACATTTATTTTTTTTATCAGTCGGTTCAAGTGCCTGCATGTATGTCTGTACACCACATGCATGCCTGGTGCCCACAGAAGTCAGAAGAGGTCATCAGATACCCTGCAACTGGAATTACATATTGGGGACTAGGGGGTCCAGCCCCTCGATAGTCCCCTCCCAGGGTCCGGGAAGAATCTACAACCAGCTGATAATTAATCTTTGATGAAAAGAAATGAATCTATGTACACGAGACTCCTAGTTCATACACTTTATTATTCTGTGATAGTTCTCTCTCTACACAGCTTCTATTCTGCTCTCATGTCTAGCTCCTTTCTTGCCTGATTTCTCTCTATATTTATCTACTGTCCCCTCTAGGTTCTATTTTAATTCTTTCATCTAGTTCTGTCCCTTCTAGGTTCTCATCTATCTAGTTCTTTCCCCTATCAGCTCCTCTCCCGTCTTTTTCTCTCTCATCTGGGTCTTCCTTATCTTGTTCTTCTCCATCTGGCTCTTCCTCATCTTCCATCTCGTTCCTCTAGTCCTCTCTTTTAGCCCTTCAATCTAGTTCTTCCCCATCTCAGTTTGTTCCTCTCAAGTTCTTACCCATCTAGTTCTTCCAATCTCTTTTCTCTTCTCTGTCCTCTGCCCTGGAAGTCCCAGTATATAAAGGGGAGGGTCCGAGCTAAACTGTGTAAAGCTATTACTTAACGTCCACCTCTCCTAGGCGGTGTCTCCTTGTGGAATTTTTGTTGTTGTTGTTGTTGTTGTTTTGTTTTTTGTTTTTGTTTTTTTGAGACAGGGTTTCTCTGTGTAGCTTTGCGCCTTTCCTGGAACTCACTTGGTAGCCCAGGCTGGCCTCAAACTCACAGAGATCCACCTGGCTCTGCCTCCCGAGTGCTGGGATTAAAGGCGTGCGCCACCACCGCCTGGCTCCTTGTAAAATTTACCATAAGGCGGGAGACTTGCATGTGGGCTGTTATTATTGTTAGTCCTCGGAAGTTGGGCGCCCACCTGAGTGGTGTTTCCTGTAGTCCTTGAAGAAAGTGACTAAGGGAGATAATCTGATTCCAGAGAAAGCCTTTCCTGAGGCTGTTCTCCAAATACCTGGAATGTGTATGTCCAGAGAGTGATCAGTCTACACTGTTAGTCCTTCTTAGGGGGAAGTCAATCGGAAAAACTATGAAGGCACACATGATTTTCATAACAGAATACAGCTGATATATAACAAGCCAAGTAACACCAAAAACTCCTTGGGATTTGGCTTCCTCTGGAGGAATTCCCTGATTCCTCCAGGTAGTGACTTTGCCATAACCAGCTGAGGTCTTATGATATATTCCTGCGGCCTGCAGCAATTACAGATGGTTGTAAGCAGCCTGGTGTAGGTGCTGGGAATTGAACTCGAGTCCTCTGGAAGAGCAGTCCATGCTCTTAACCACTAAGCCATTTCTCCAATCCTGGAAGCCATGAGTTTCTAAATAAAAAGCCCAGTGCCAGATATGGGACACCTTCTTATGAGTTTTTGGTCAGGGAGGACCCAGAAGATTCCATAATTATACAGGCTATTGCCATTTCTCTTGGCTGACCCCCAGAACTAGATGATAAGACCATGGTATCAAAGACACCACACACCTTAGCCAGAAAAATCAAGTTAAAAGTGATCTGGATGCTTTTGCTATACTATAAGATGCTCTGCAGGCTCCTGGGGAGAAAAGACATCAAGTCTTACTTCACTGTGAACCCTACAAGATACAACAGCAACATACCAGGTAAGCCTGCCTACTGAAGGATCTTGGCATGAATGGGATGGGAGTAACTGACTGCTTTTTCTGTTTGGCTTTGGTTTTTCAAGTCAGTGTTCCTCTGTGTAGCCTTGGCTGTCCTGAACTCACTCTGTAGACCAGGCTGGCCTCAAACTCACAGAGATCCACCTGCCTCTGCCTCCCAAGTGCTAGGATTAAAGGTGTGTGCTACCACCGCTCCAGCTCAACTGCTTTTTTTTATTTGACTTTAAACCTACTCCACAGGGAGAATTCACACTTAGCTCTGTAAACCAAAGCAAAAGCCCACGGCTGGGGAGATTGTAGGCCCCTACTAGTGTTATTCTCTTAAATAGACTCCAAGTGCCTTCTAGATAGGTTTATACCATAGATTAGTGTTCCTCTCAGCCTTGAGCAGTTTCTGTTTGCAGTGGACAAAGATTAATGTAGAGACTCTTAAGTGGTCAAAGTGTTGAGGGCCCAGCCCTAACTGCAGCAGCTATGGCACCCCCTCCGAGGCTCAGAACATTGCAGAAAGGAAGAAGAAATGAATGTGTGAGCCAGAGAGTAGAGAGGAGTGCTGAGACATGCTGTCTTCTGGACACAGCTGGTGCCCATGAACTCACAGCAGCAATGGCTCCCTGCACTAGACCTGTCCGAGACCGTGGCTATCAACACGGCATCACAGGTGGGGGAGGGCTTCTGAGACCCACCCCTCCTTGAGGAACAATAGACATTAGTATTTATCCAAGAAGAGGTAATCATATTTGTGAGAGATGTAGCCACCCATGAGTTATGCTTGCTCAAGTAAGGGACACAGATACTCACGCAAGCAATCCTAATTAAATGCAGGGAGACACACACCTCCAAATCAAAAACATGGAAGCAGAAGGGGCACTTGGTGGTAGGGGAAGGAGATAAGAGAGGATAATGGAAGAGAATATGCCCCAAGTATTATATGTATATATGTGTGTATGGATGGATGGATATGTATATATATTTGTAGAGTATTATGTGTTATGTATGTATTACTATAAAATTGTGAGAGAATAAATTTTAATAGATAGGTAGATGGATGAAAGTAAAGGTGTAATGTGGCAGATAGAGAGGACCAACTAATACATGGAGCCACTGCGACTGCTGCCCACCACTCAGTCTTCAACTCCAGCAGGCAGTTCCCGGAAGAGACCCGACCCAGGCTGCCCTGCAACTCCTCCATCAGACAAAACACTTGGATCAACAGACAAGTGTCATGGTTCCCTCTCCCAGTCCCCTCCTCAGCACAGGCACTTGTGTGCACACATGCCCATGTCACTCCCCACAAGCACTTAAGTCCATCCCAGGTCCCACAGCCCAGGCAGTGTCCTCACCTAGTGGTAGACAAGTGACTCTCCTGCTCAGATGCTGTCCCCAAAGAAATAACCAGCATCAACTTGTCACAAAGCCCTGAGGCAGGCCAGAAAGTCTTCCTCCCACTTCTCCAGGGGCCAACAGTCCCGAGCGTGATTCACAGGAAGGCCAGCAAACCAAGGACACAGGGCTTCCTGTGAATCTGTAATTCCCATCCTCACTGCCCTATAACCGCCCTTGGTAAGGCACTAGCTCACCTACATAGTCCCTAATAGAGCAACATCCCACTGACCCACAATTCAGGCCTCCCACAGTAAGACCCCCTCCTGAACTCACATACCAATCCTCCAGGAAGGCCTATATGGAATCCTTACCTACAGCCAGAAGCCTGTCCACCCAATAAGTGTCTGGACATGTACAGGTATCCAACATGATGCTCAAAGCTTCCCTTTTGGCCTAGCCCACCTGTCACCCCTCTCAACCTTGAAATCCTAAGTCTCCCCCTTTTATCTCTTCCCAACATTGCCAGGCTCTGGTTAAAGTGAAACATCCCTCCCTTCTTCCCTATCTGGGTACAGGGAGTCTCCAGGCTGCTCAGAGACCAATACCCACCATGCCTGGGCCAGGAGAAAAGCCATGCTTGTCTTCAGAGTTAGCATTCCCCCCTCAAAGGGACAGAGGAGGTGAGGGGTCTTGAGAAGCCATCTGGGCACTGTCATCTATGAGCCAGCCTGACCGTGCAGAGCCCACCAGTGCCACGACTTTGGCTGGCACATGGCAGGCAGCATCTCTGGAGGATGTGTTCATAGCCCAGCCCGTGTTAAGTGCACAACAACACACACACATAAACATGGGGGATCCTTCACTGTCCTCAAGAGATCCGAGCCACCTTGCATCCTCTACCTTCTTCAGCAACTCCCCTGTGCCCAACAGTCACAAGGGACAAAGGTAATCAAGGTCTGATCCACCCGGTGCCAGACACAGGTATGTGCTGGTCATAGTAGGGCCAGTGTATCCAACCCAAAGCTAGACCCATGCGAGGCCCAATTATACAGGGTTGATGGAAAGCCAATTAGGGGTGGGAGGCTGGCCTCAGACCAAAGGGAACCCTGGGTGAGAATGAGTGCGAAGCTGGACTTGTGAACTGTTTGAGAGGGACAAGCATATGGCTTTACCAACGTGAGGCTGACAGTGTGCCACAAAGCAAATCAACGTGATTGTGAAGGGTTGAGCTCAGGGTAGAAGTGTCCTATTGGTAGTCCACATGGCTTTGCTGTCCCAGATCCAGGGCTCCATTGTCTGACCCCAGGGAGTACCCTCCAGCTTTCATGTACATGTATGCACTTGTGCATGCATGCATGCGTGCGCGCGCACACACACACACACACACACACACATACACACACAAGCCCCTTTGGGCCCTGGATGTAGACAGACCAAGATCCTGTCCTGCACAGAAACTCCTGTACTCCCCCTCACGTACATTCAGATCATAAACATGAGAAACAACAAATGATAGCTGAAGCAAACCAGCACACTGGAGTCTCCTCAGGATAATTATTTATTATTCATAGTCATCAGCATCTTCATTAATTATTCATATGATCCTTAATTATTATCCTTAACAATAAGAGCAGTAAATAGCAGAAAAGTCCTTGAGGTGCCTAAGGCCCAGGGCCGGGTGCCTCCGGGCAGTTAGACCAGCTAATGCCCCCAGGGCAGTGGGGGGACCACAGACCCCCTGGCCACTGCCCAGCTCTGCCTCTGCCCCTGCCCCTCCCAGTGGGGCCCAGGGTATTGCAGGAGGAGACGCCGGTCCCAAGGGCAGGGGAGAAGCTGCTCCTGCACTGTTCTCCCCTCCAAACCAGGGTCTCCAAGAGGTCAGGTAATGCCCTGAACCCTGGGTGAGTCACGTGTCCACACTGGGCAGCATCACTAACTGCCTGGGTCTGAGCCATGTCTGTGCAGGGGCTGGGAAGTGAGGGCCCCCAGCTGGCCGGGCAGGGAGAGGCGTCGAGTGGGGCCGCCTTGGGGGAGCTCCGGGGCTCCTGCAGGAAGCTCCTCGAACGCCATGAACTGGGAAACCTACAAAGAACACAGAGCATAAGCAAGCAGGAAAAACTGTGGGGAAGGAGAAAAGAGGGGAGAAACCGAAGACAGGAAGGCTGAAGTCAAAGAGAGGGTGTGGTGGGCAGAGCAGGGACCTGAGGGGACAAGAAGGCTGCAGTTGGAAGTAAAGAAATGCACCTTTGGGACAGGAGCCAAAGGAACGAGCTGAGAACCACTGCAGAGCCACCCCGACAAAGGACCTTGCTCTGGACCCAGGGAAGAGTCCAAGGCCCCCTTCCCCTTCCCTAGGGAATGTGGCAGGGCAGCTGGCGATAACCCCAGTGGAAGACGAAGTCCCCGCTTTGGGATGGGCACTGGGACAAAGAGAGGCAAGGTGCCTTCTTGTAATTCTCCAAAGAACCAGGGGCCCTGGAAACAACAGTGGGCCAGCAGCCAGGCGGCCGAGGCCAGGAAGAGCGCCAGGGCAGGCAGGGGGGACTTTGTGGGTGCTGACGTGTCTACTGGTGAGATCCCTGCGGGGGAGGCTGTGAAGGGAGACTGGCACATTTGCTGACGTGGGCCCTGGTGTCTGCAAACAGGAGCAAACAGCATATGGAAGGGGGCAGTGCCAGGGGAGGAGGGCAGTGCCAGGGGATGGGGAGCAGAGCCCAGGCCACCTCTGGGAGCCACAGGAGCACCCCCCCAGCACCCTTCAGAGCTGGAGCTGGCCTAAGAGACCCAGCTTCAGCTGTCCCTCAGAGATGTAGATCAAGGAGGTTGTCTCTCAGTCTTGACTCTGGCACCCTGGAAATGCCAGCAGCCTTCAGGACAGTGCTGGACCACAGCTAGAGTGAGAGCCAAGATGAGAGGCAGCAAGGCCAGGGAGTGACCACAACAGGGACCGGGATGCTATCCTGAGCGCACTGGCAGGCAGCATCCAGACCCAGAGCCCCAGGCTAAGACACCGTGTGTACACCTGGCCCTTAGGTTCCCGGCTCCCATCCTCTCCTGCATTGCTCCTGAGCACAAGGGTAGGAGGAAGGCAGGGAACAGGTACAAGAAGACAGGGGAGGGTGAAGAGACCACATTTCCTGCCCAGCTGAGAGGTTGGGTGGTGCCGGGGTGGAAAGGGCGGGGCTGGGAGTGGGCTCCAGAATGTACCTGAGAAAGCGAGTCCAGGGTGAGAGTGGGGACGGGGCCGACAGGCAACAAAGGGGACGTGGAAGTGGGGCCAGGCCCAGGGGTGGTCACAGCACTGTAGGCGGGAGGGACCAGTGTCATTTGCCTCTGTAGCAGCTGCAGGACAGTGGCCATGTCTGCACTTAGGCGGGTTTCCAGCCTGGGGCAAGAAGAAAGGAGAGCCCTCAGGGGAGTGGAGACAGCTGGTCAACTCTTCACCTAGCTGAGGAAGGCGAGGGAGAATGCAGCTGCCCGGCACAAACAGGCCTAGACAGAGCATCCCTAAAACACTACCAGAAACCCAGAAAAGAGTCAAGTTCTCCCACAGTGCAGCCTACCCTGGGCCCACTTCCCTGGGCCACCCCCTTCACCTGTTCAGCTGCCTCTGGAGTGCATCCAGCCGGCTCTCCACATCGCCCCGGGAACGCCGACCAGGGCTAGACAAGGGGATGTTGAGGAGGCTAGGGGCTGGGGCAGGGCATCGAGGCAGCTCCTGGTACTGGCGCCCCCGACTGTCACCCCAAAAGCTGAAAATATTGGACACCCCAGAGAAGGCACCTGGAGCCAGAGAGGATGTGTAAGATGCAGGAAGACAGACGAGCTCCTGCCTATTCCCCCAGCCCCATCCCCCCAGCCCCCTCCCTCACACTCCCCCTCCCCCACACTCCCCCTCCCCCAGCCCAGGCCCTACCTGACAAGGGGTTACAGGTGTCACTGCTTTTCTCCCCGTCCTCCATCAAAGGCTCTCCACCTGGGGGGTCTCCGGGGGGCCTGGGGCTGGAGAAGGGCACCAGGCGGAGGGGGCTGGAGCTGCGACCTGGGCCCTCATCCTCACTGCTCTCTGGGCTGGAGGGGCCGCTGGATGGGCTCTCCCCCCACGGCCCTCCCAGCTGTCCCCGGCAACTCGGCCCTGCCCCGACTCGGGCAGGGCCTTGCCCCAAGGCTGACACCTCCCCTGGCTGCTCTGTGTCTGTGGGAAACAGAGAACACACCTCAGAAAGAGGGGAGAACAGGGAAGGGACCAGGGGAGCTGAGCTGGCCTGGAAAGGAGCAGGGTATCTCTGCAGTTGTTTTGTCTTCCCGCCCTCAACCTGCCTGAGACCACCCCTGCGGAGCTGGCTGATCAGCACCCCCAGGGGCACGGCTGAGATCTGGATTTCTGGGTCCCAGTAGCCTGCCCCTCACGCTCCTTTGTTCTCATGCCCCCTCCCACCTCCTCCCTCCTCTCTTTAAGGGGTCAAGGCCTGCCAGGCAACACTCAGGCCTAATGAAGACCAAAAGCCCAGCCTTTGTCCTAGAAAGTAGGAAAGGTCTTCCCAAAGGAGAGGACGGTTCAAACATGTCAGGAAAAGATGGCAGCATTTGGACAGCAGAAGGGAGGCATGGAGGGGGAGTGCCCTGGAGGACTTCACTCCGGGTTGCTGGACAGGGGGCGGAGCCTGCACAGCCTGACCCTGCCCTCGCTCCCCGCTGCCCTCCCCTTAGCCACCTCACCCTTGTCCGCAGGCTGCTGGACAGGGGGCGGAGCCTGCACAGCCTGACCCTGCCCTGGCTCCCCCCCCCACCGCCCTCCCCTTAGCCACCTCACCCTTGTCCGTGCGCCTGCGGAAGGACAGCTTGCGCTTGCGCTGCCTGTTAAAGCCGCTCTCTAGCTCTGCGCTGCCGCCGGGGGAGCCGGGAATCATGTTGGTCTGTAACCGAGAGCAGAGTCAGGGCCCTTTGGTGCACCCTACGTGGCCGGCAGGGGGAGGGGTGGCCAGCTGCACCCCTTCACTAACACAGAAAAGGAGGGCTGGGTCTGAGGGCTGGAGGGAAGACTCTTTCCCCTCTGTCGATATCCCTGAACAAGCTGAAGTTGGGCCTTTCAGAGCCTGATTTGACTGTGATGCCACATGACAGGCAGAGAAACAGGGAAAGCTGCTGCATATTCAAAGTCTCATAGTGAAGGGGAAGCCTCCCAACAAGAAGCAGCTCTCCTGGGGATGAAGCCAGCTCAGGATGGCCCACTCACATCTCGAAGGTTGAAGGTGATCTCCAGGCTAGACCAAAAATGATCTGAGAACTCAGGGTACATGTCCAACACCTCCAGCAGGTCATCACGGTGGATCTTGTGCAGGTCACAGTAGGTAAGGGCCCTCACGTCCCCATTGGACTTTCCAGGACGTGCATACAGGTTCAGAGGTTCCCCAAAGATGTCATTCTTCCCTGGAGGCCACGGAGAAGACAAAGACTTCAGCCCATGGCACGGGCATGGACACTGGCAGGTACCCTCCTTCGGGTCATTTCCACCCTGGACAGAAGCATCTCCAATCATCCAGCTCCCAGCCACACAGCCAAGGAAACATGAGTCAGCCCATGTTCCCAGGGCTCTGAGCAGATGGGGGCAGCACCAGTGGCCAAAGATGACAGCAGGAGGGACCAGGGATTTGGAGTCTCTGAGCAACTACTCAACCAGAAGAAACCACCCAGAATGCTCCAGCTCTATAGCCATGACTTCCTTGGGATAACCCTACTTCTACCCGCAAATACCCTCCTAACCAACTGCAGTGCCCTATAACCATGGTCTCCAAACTACAAATGACAACACGGTAATTAATCAACACCAGTATCGTTTTACTGAATGAAAACCGGACAGCATAGCTTAGCACAGCCAAACACAGGAGACCAAAATATACACACATGTGTAGGAATGCTTGATTCATCTGGGAAGCGAGTAGGTTTGTGGAGTGGTAGACATGTTGGGCTGAACTGTGAAACGAAAATCTAAAATGTTCTACTGTGGCGTGGACAAGAGTTCGATGCTTGCAGGACCACAGGAAGAGCATGAAGACACTTGAAGTCTCCAGTGTCTGAGTGCAAGCCACACACAGTGGCCAGAGGTGGGTGACAGGAAGGGAACATGTTACGCTGCATGGAACTTGCGGGAACCGTGTCCTTAGTGAACCTGGATGCACTGTCTCCAGCTGAGTATTTCCCACTGCACTACCAGATGACCCTCCACTTTAAGGAAACAGTAGGTGCCTGCCTATGGGTAGATCCTAAAGGTTCCTCTCAGCCCAACAGCCCCATGTCCTACAGGGCTCCTCTCTGTGGCCCGCCTTGAAGGCCCACCCGCTGGAGAGTTAAAAGAAGCCAAGCACTCCCACACCCCCAGTGTGTTCATTGGGTTCGGGTCTCTCTGGGTTTCAGTGGGCGTCCCCACCCCATACCCAAGATGGCCACCACGACATCACCCCGCAGGATCTCGATGGAGCCCCTGGAGATGAAGTAGAGGGCAGTAAGCAGGTCCCCAGCGTGCACCAGTGTGTCCCCCGGTGGTGCATGTGTGGTCTTGAACTTCATGGCCAGGGCCCGCAGGCAGCCTTTGGTGGCCCCCCGGAAGGGTTTGCAATGCTGCAGCAGGGAGCGGTTGAGATGTAAGCAGATGTCAGCTTGCAGGCACTCGGGGAAGCCCTTCAGCACCTAGAAACCGGGGTGGTTCAGAACGCTCTCTTGAGACTCAGCCCAAACACCAGTCCACTGCCTCACACCTCTGGCTCAGGGAAAACCTGCTCCCAATTCCATCCTCTGTGGAGGATGCTTTGCAAAACCTTGGGAGCCCAGAACCCCCTCCGTACGCGGGTTCCCACCCACCCTGAACAGATTCTTATCTGGAAGTGCAGCAATTGATTTCCCACCTCCAGCTGCAGTGGGTATGTGACGGGTCTGGCGTCTCCCGGTGGGAAAACTCCAGGTGAAGGAGTTCCACGGATCAGTAGCCCATGTAATTCTACGGTTCCTCAGTACTAACTACAACCATCTGAGCCATGCTGGATGCACAGCGAGCGTGCCCCGCACCCATTGGTGCCTCACCGCGTTCATGTCGATGCCGTTGGTGTAGGACCAGGCGTGCTGGAAGTACTCCTCGAGGCGCTGGCGTAGTGGATTAGGAATCTGGTGGAAGCGGATAAACTCCCGCACCCGGAGCATCTGTGTGTGGTAGCGGGCCGTGCCCGAGTACAGCCGCTGGATGATGGCGGACACGTTGCCGAAGATGCTGGCATACATGAGGGCTGAGGGCGTGGGTGAGTGGGGCCGTCAGCATCCGCAGGGACCCCGCCCGCCCACGGGGACCCTCTGCTCAGGCCCCGCACCAGGTCAACGACACTCGCGGTCCGGTCACGTCTCAGTCTGAGAGTGGACATACACATGCTCAAACACACGCCAACCTTCAGCATTTCCTGCCCTGGTGTCCCAGCCTCCAAACTATATTGTGAGCCCAGGACTCGAGGAGGGGAAGAGGAGGGGGCGGGGCAGGGAGCTCCGATGGCCACTTCGCTCCATCTTAGGACTTTCACTACCGTTACTACCCAGCCGTGGCTCCGCCCCCCACCCGCCTCCAGGGCGCACTCACAGCCAATGAGCATGACGCAGATGGAGAAGATCTTCTCTGAGTTGGTGTTGGGGGAGACATTGCCGAAACCCACGCTGGTGAGGCTGCTGAAGGTGAAGTAGAGTGCTGTAACATACTTGTCCTTGATAGAGGGGCCGCCCAGGCCGCTGCTGTTGTAGGGCTTGCCGATCTGGTCGCCCAAGTTGTGCAGCCAGCCAATGCGTGAGTCCATGTGAGGCTGCTCCATGTTGCCAATGGCGTACCAGATGCAGGCCAACCAATGCGCAATGAGCGCGAAGGTGCACATGAGCAGGAAGAGCACCGCCGCCCCATACTCCGAGTAGCGGTCCAGCTTCCGAGCCACACGCACCAGCCGCAGCAGCCTCGCAGTTTTCAGCAGCCCGATCAGCTAGAGGAGGGGGCATGTTCAGTGTGAGGGCACATGAGTAAGGCGCACTGTAGCAGAGGGTACAGAGGCGACACCATAAAAGACTTCTTCCTGGAAGCTCTCCCTGATAACGAAAGCCACCTGGAATAAAGTGCCTCCCACACTGCTCCCGGCACGTGTGTCGTTACTCTATGTGCCAGCTTTAAGACGAAGTGGTAAGGGTCTCCATGATGAGAACGAGGAAACAGGGCCTCCAAAAGGGCCAAGAGTCACCTCTAGGTGCTAGGCCAGAATTCTAACTAGCTTTTGAGGGCCCTTTTGTGTACGTTAGAAATTATATCCCCCACTTTGGTAGACAAATTAGAAAAAAGAGCCCCTTCCAGCTCTTTATGACCCTGTAGGTAAACAAGCGTGGACTTGCTGGGGACCCTCCTTTCCTGTGCAGTATCCCTCTCTATCACCCTTCACCCTACCCCCTCCTGGCTCTTTTCTCCTGGCTGCCTCCAAGCCCACCTCCTCAGAGCCAGAGCCAAAGATGAGCAGGTCGAAAGGGATGGCAGCCACCATGTCAATGAGGAACCAGCCCTTGAAGTAGTGGACAGCGATGCGGCCAGGGTGACTGACCACCTCTTCATTGGCGTTGACATAGGTAGTGCGGAAATTGATGAGGATGTCCACAATGAACATGATGTCCACGATGAGGTCCACCACGGCCAGGGGCTGGCAGGCATAGCCACAGTCAGGGGCTTGGGACCCATCTTCAGTCTCCTTCAGTAGGAAGGCAGCTGAGTAGGGTGTGAAGACGGCCGTGTAGATGACCAGCAGCAGAATGAGCCAGTCCCACACAGCCTTGAAGGGACTGTAGTGCAGAATGGTCCAGCGATGGATTCTTGGGGCCTGCAGCTTATACTCAGGCAGCACATCAGCTCCCAAGGACAGGACCTAGACAGAGAGGGAAGGGGTGAATGATGAGGGAAGGTCATGGAACTTCAGAGCAGAAGCTGGTGTCATCCTTACTGTGGCCAAGTAGAGCACATTTCCATCAGAATACTCATCCTTCAGCCAAGTAGCCATGGCAACTGACTACCCTCAGACTGAGGCACTACAGTTCCCAGAATGCCACCCAGCAGGGGGACATCCTGGCTGGCTCCACACAGTTCTGACAACACCTGAAATACTTGAACTTAGGTCATCAAGCAGGAAGTCCCAATATTGTTTCCCACCAGCAAGGCAGGCCAGATCCTCAGACCATGCACCTTGCACCATACAATCTTGCCCCACAGCCCCCAAACCAACACATACACGCCCCTGTCTCAGTCCAGAATGTGTTCCAAGGCCTGCAGTTCCCAGCTGGGCAGTGAGCCCAGGAGCCAGAGTCCCAACACATGAAATAGTCATTGCAGCTCCCTCACAGCCTCACTTCATACTATTGTCCAAGGACGCCAGCCACCATTCTCGGGTCCCTTGGCCTCCCTAAGGGGAGAAATCTTCTCCCTGCTGCTGCACTTTCTTGCTCAGGTCCCTCTCCACTCTATTCCGGAGAAGTCTCCCACGCTCTTCCAAAGGGACCCAGGGGACAGAGCCCAACCCTGAGAACCTTGCACCTCAAGTATACAGAGAGATGTATACCCAGGCTGGCCCAGAAGTGCACACTTGGCCTGAACCCATTCTCAGACAAGGGGAAAGCACATGCTCCTCAACAGTCAGGCAGAGGGGCCACCACAGGGACAAGGGACAACAAGCACATCCAGCACTCTCCCCCAAACCGAACTAGGAAAAACTAGCTGCTTTCCTGGGTGTCAGAAGTCCCATGCCCACCCATCCCTTAGAATTCTCTGGTAGACATCTGACCCGGCCAGAATCCCCTCCCAGTCCCTCTAGCCTGGACCCTGCCATCCTGAAACCAGACCCTAGGCCTTCCCAACCCCAGAGTTTTTAGCTCTGTCCCAGAAGCACGGAATCCCACAGCCTCAGGCCTCTGAGTTCAATGAAGTCCCAAAGACTCTCATTCAAGCTCAAGTGGGAAGCCCCTAAGCCCACTTGCATAGGTAGGCTGTTTAGAGAACATCTTAGGGAAAGGAACCAGAAAGACAGATGGGTCTCGGGGAGGAGTTTGGCCACCCGGGGTGGACAGACTTTAGAGAAACCAGATGGGGTGGGAATGAGCACCAGGGTCTGGTCAGAGGAGGACCCTAGGTCTGCCCTGCCTTCAGCCTGAAGGCTTGTTCATTAAAATAGAGAGTTAATGCACATGAGGTTGGTGATCTTTCAGGCATCAAAAAAGAACAGGCTAGGACCCCACAGACAAGGGACAAAAGGAGGTAGCTGTCACTCCATAGGACCCCTCTCAGTGCCTGAGTGGTCAGGCCTGGGGAACTATGCTGGACCACCCCAGGCAGCAGTGACCCCATCTGCTGTGTGTCCCCCAGGTCTGCCACAGTCCCAGTGCACATTTGTATTCATATGTACAGCCAGTCTGGGGCACAAGGTCCAAACCTGCTAACTCAGTCTACCCAGTCCCAGCTCTGAAGCCACTGGCGTACCGCATGGCCTCAGGCCAGGTCTATAATCCCTGTGATCTGCTCTCCCATGGAAGACTGACTCAACCTTGGCTCTTCACCTTGGGCAGGAGAATCCTCACCTGTGCCTGTTCCCCAGTGGGGACAGCAGTGATGGTGGCAGAGGTGGGGGCCTCGGAGCCACCCAGAGTCACCTCCGGGCTCTAAAGCAGGAGGGCCAGTAGGGCAGAGAGGTGGCCCCTAGGAGGCAATCCCCAGCCGAAGGGACAACGGCCCAGGATGCCCTAAAGAGGTGAGCCAGGTCTCAGTTCAGTCTGCCTCACTGCCCATCAAGCAGTCTCCGACCCCTGCTCTCCTGAGACTGCAGCCTCCAGAACCCCAGGAGTAAGCCAAGCCCCAGTGCTCTCCACGAAGTCCCAGAGTGAGGGAGCCCCAGCACCATGTCAGGTCTACCTGAGGCCGGACGGTTCCTTGTCTCCCTCCAGCTCCCTCCATCCACTCTGGATATCTGTCTGCTTCCTGTGTCTCTCTCTTCCCTTTATATTATGAACTAGAAGACTGTGGGCCACAGAAGCCATAGGAAGGGGGTTGCCAAGGCAAGGGAAACCCTGGGAACCTAGCCAGCCGCCAAGGAGGAGAGCCATGAGGAGCTCAGTGATGGGCCACACTGAAGAACACAGGGCTCCCAATCTGTCCTGCTTCTCAGAAGCCCTCTCCCCAACTGCAGCCAGATCCCTCTGGGCCACACCCCCACCTGCCTCACTGTCCCAGCCCAAGAAAAGGATAGGGTGCTGAGGGGATCACCTACCTCCTGGGCCACCAGGCTGGAGATGCGCACTGCCCGCCTCACCCGGCCTTTCTGGGCCCTGGGCTGCAGAGCCCCTGTCCTGCTCTCCTTCCCTGCTGGGACCGCCATGGAGGATTTGGCTCCCCCCAGCCTGACTGCTCTAGGGCCCCAGGGCCGGGCCAGTGCCTCACTGGTGCCCCAGCAGCAGTCCCAGCCCAGGCTGCCAGCCCAAGGCTGGCCGACTGGCAGCCAGGACCGCCTCTGGCATGAAGCCAGAATTGGCTGGGCTAGGCCCTGGGGCTGGGGTCACCTGAGCAGTGAGTATGGACTGCTGCCTGCTTGGCTCTTGCTGCACATGGCCCCTTGGTGTGGGCCCCCTGCTACCAGGGTGCTGTGCTCTGCCCGCCTGCCGCCAGCCCAGCAGCCGCGGTGGGAACCGCAGCTCCTCTGCCGGCCGGCCCCTCCTCCTCCCAGGTTCCCACCCCCACTCCGCTACCCTGCCCCCCCACCCCCCGCCCAGCCCGTGCCCGCCCTCTGCCCCGTGCCCAGCCAGCGGCCCCCTCCCTCGCAGCCCGCTCTAGGCTCCTGCTGCAGCCGCTCCCGCAGCCCTAGCCCCTCCCCCTCCACCCGGCAGCCTGGCCTGTCACCGCAGATTAATGGTCTCCCCAACACCCCCGCCCCGCCAGTCCAGTGCCAAGCCAGCCAGAGTCAGGCAGAGACACCCAGAGATGGAGAGACGCCAGGTGACTGGCAGGGGCACCACACGCAGTCTCATAGACGGATAGGCAGAGACCCACACACCGTAGGCTCTCGCACTTTGGGTCCAGGAGCAGGGCAGATGCCAGGCACCCAGGTGGGAAGAGAGAGGTAGGAACCCGAGAGGGAGAAGAGTGAACCAGATAAAAGCTATGGGGTGAGGGGCATGTTCTGGAGGCAAGGCAAAGGGGCTGGAGATCTGGCAAGAACCCAGAGAGAGAGCCGGAGGCATGGGAGTACGGCCAGAAGGCTGGCCAAGGGAGCCCAGGGCTGGGCAGCTCCCTCACAGGGCAGCAGCTACGGGCAAGCACAGCTTAGAACAACAGTGTCCTCCTCTCCCGGGATTCTCGCTGCTAAGACCTCACCACTACTCTCCATCTTAGAAGGAAGGGGCTGTGGTTTAGTGCTGTAACCCACCTCACTGCTAGGAGGGACAAGAAGACCAGAGAAGCCCAACAGCACAGAAATCAAAAGCCCGGGCTCTTCTCTGGGCAGGGAGGCAGGGACTCGATCTCCTGACAGCTTTATATACATCACCAGCACTCCCCACCCATCACAAGAAAGAAATCCTACTCTCCCACACTAGGGGGAACATGGCAGGCACCCCTAGGCCACCTGGTACACCACCTTGACCTACAAGAATCAAGGTCTTCCTGACCTTGACTTGTGTGGTCCTTTCTAACTGAGGCCTTCTCCTGTTGCCCCAATAATCGCCTCAGACACATCCTTCCCATCCCTCTGGCTGCCTTCTCTCAGCCACCATGACCTTCCCCAGTGTCCTAGTTTCAAGTACCTGGGGTCACACGCCCATCTACTGGTCATCCACTGCCCGTTTTAAAAGTCTCCTCACTCCCTCTCCAGCAGCCTTTCTCTACAAGCCTCTCATCTCTGACTCTTCCTTCTTGTATCCCAGCTCCGGCCTTTTCCCCACCATCCCCCGGAACAGCTTCCCGTACTGACTAGCCCTTTAACCCCCACTTTGACCACAACCTTGGCCCTCCTCACCAATTCCAACTCCTCCAAGGTGAGCAGAAAACCATGCACTTGGACACCTACCTGGGTGACCTTCTCAGTGACATTGTGGGTCCGCTCTTTTATCTTGGGAGCTATAATTTCCCTGTCACTGGTGGGTGAAGCCAGGAAAGGGTCGCCTTTGAGGTCCACGAAGTTGAGGGTGATTTGGGGGATCTTGCTAATGGTGCGGTAACGCACGAGGTCCGAGTCTGAGGTGGAGTTAAGCAGGCCACTGCGCAGGGGGTGCATGGCCCCTGGGACGGAGAGACAAAGCTTGGTCAGATGCACAGGCCAGGAGCTGATGGGAAGCCAGGCCACTGACACAAAGACTACAATGAGACCAAACTCTACCTGGCCAGGGCCAAGGTGGTGGGATAGCAAGCACTGGGTAGCTTAGGAGACGCATGGAAACAATCAAGGACCAGCCCCCTCTGCATTTTAAGGGAGCATGCCACCATGAGGGGGAAGGCAGGAGAGAGGAGTAGAGAGGATCAGATAGTGTAAGAAGCCTCTAAATCTCGCTTGTCTCTTTCCAGTTCCATGGTCATCCCTGTTCCAGGATGTCCTGGGACAGCCAGCCCCTTGGGCCAGCAAGGGCTCTGTGAGTGTAAGAATGTAATGTGATGAATGGACGTTTAATAGACTAAAAGGCCACTTAATGAGATTAAATAAGTACTTAATGGGATTTCCATCTCCCAGATTCTCAGGCACCTAAGAGGTAGCAGAGAGAGGAAATGGTGGGCCTGGGACAGGGAAGGCTTGGCAGACAAGCCGGAAGCAAGGGGCTGGAGCAGGGTCTCCCAGGCCTGGGACAGGGAAGGCTTGGCAGACAAGCCGGAAGCAAGGGGCTGGAGCAGGGTCTCCCAGGCCTGGGACAGGGAAGGCTTGGCAGACAAGCCGGAAGCAAGGGGCCGGAGCAGGGTCTCCCAGGCCTGGGACAGGGAAGGCTTGGCAGACAAGCCGGAAGCAAGGGGCCGGAGCAGGGTCTCCCAGGCCTGGGCCCTCACCGGTGCTGGCATGACGGGGTGGAGGGGGCAGCGCCCCGGCCCGCATTGCCTCAATGTCATCCGCCGAGGATGCCCGGCGCACACTGGCGCAACTCTCGCGGGAGCGTGTCCGGGCCAGGCTGCAGCTGGAACCTGAGGCGTCAGGGTTGAGGCTTTGAGCTCTTGGTGACGGGTGAGGGCCTCGGACACTGGCCACTGGTGAAGCAGATCCCGGGCCCACCAGAGCACGCCTCTCTTCTGCAGGCCCAAGCCCTGCCACATGGTTGTCCATGGCAGACACCTCATCCAGGGCCAGGGACTCACTGCTGGGTGCTGCAGGCGTGAGGTCCACATCCACCACCACTGCCCCAGGGGCTCCAGCACTGCCCATGCTTCCCGTCCGCACCGATGAGTCCCTGGCAGTCAGCGCCAACAAGGCAGGCAGCTTCAGGCGGAAGGTCTTGGCTCGACCTGTGGGGAAAGGGAGGCCTATGGAGTGAGGGTTGACCAAAAAGAACTGGAGACCCTGACAGTGGAAGGCCCGCACTCCACTCCATACACAGTACCTGATTCCCAAAACCCAGACAATTCTATCTAAACTAGTCGTCAACTGCCCTTTCCCACCACCCTTAAGGCAGATTCCATGAATTCTCCATGATTCCACAATGGCACTGGTTGGGACAGTAACACATTCAGAGACTGATCTATGCCTTGGATGGGTCACTGAAGGTCACACAGTGAATGGGGAGTGACGCCAAAAGCTCTCTCCCACACCCTGCCACCTAGCAGCTGGCATCCATAGCGCTAGTATCATTAAAACCCAAGAGGTGAGCTTTGTAGTTTTAATTAAACCCAAAAAATGTCACCTGGGTAAAGCAGAGGATCTGAACCTTTGGGCCAACCAGGGGAAATGTTTACAGCCAAGGCCAGCATGCCTTCCCATCCTCTCCTCCATTAACCTCCACTCTTGGGAGCTGGCCAGACCACAGGAGAGCTGAGTCTATGAGACAGAGCTTTCTAATGAGCCGATGGCTAGTGCTACTTCAGCAAGCACCCATTATTCCTCCAGGGTGCTAGGTGGGGAACCAGGAGGCAAGGCTAGAAAACGGGTTCTGCCTGAAGGGCCTGTGACTTTAGGCACTGCTGCTGCACGGGGGCTGGTCTATCCTGGTCCAGGTGGGGCAGACCAGGTTATTCCTTGTTCCTTGCACCCTCACACATACATCCTACTTCCCTTCCCACAGAACCAAGATTGTGGGCAGCTCAGGGAAACAAGACCACATATTCCTGAGCTGGCTCAGTAGCTGGGCTGCACTTACCAGAGGCTAGCCAGCCGGTGGGGGCCCCCCTGTGATTGGTGTCACGAGCTGGGGACCCTACCATGTCCTTTTCCATCACCACTTCAAAGTTGAGGATGAACATGATGACAGCCCCATCCTCGTTCTTCACGGGCACCACATCCACCAGGCACAGGAAGCAGCTCCCTGCAGAGGAGGGAGGGCAGGGGCCATGGTGACACCAGATCCTCCTCCCCACATGGGTATGACACGAAGTGACCAGGAAGGACCTCTGAACCCAAAAGGGCCCATCCACTTCTACCGCACCCCTAGAGCCCAGCCTGTTCCTACACCTGGCTGTGCCGGAGTGCCAGCCAGTCTGCATTTCTTCCCTCACTCCGTCTGCTCACCTCACCGCCCATCTCACTTCTCAGCCTTCTTTCCTATTTTCCCCTTCTCTCTCTGGCCTGTGATCCTTTCTTCCTCCGTGTTTTCATCTGTATCCCCACCTTTTCAATGTGCCTTTGCTTTTCCCTCTTTCAAGGGCAGGACCCCATGCTTTAGTCCAGAATCTCTGGGCCCCGTCCCAGCTCTGCTGCTAAATGATATACACATTTTAAAAAAAAAAAAAAAAAAAAGCTATTCAACGTCCCTGTGCCTCATTTTCCTCTTCTATAGAATGGAATGGTAGTCACTCAAACTTGTAGAGCAAGTCCTGACGTGTGAACACTATACATGGCTGGTTACGATATCTGCCTTGCCTCTGTTCTCTTTAGATTAGTTCCCAGACATTGTGTAGATCCACGAGATAAGTATGCAACTAGAAATCAAAAGTTTCAAAAACTTTGGGACTGCCACAGTTTCCAAGCATACAGTCTTCCGAGCCATAAAAGTTCTGGACTAAGACATGCAGAAACCAAGAACACTGATCCCTCACCAGAGTCTGAGAAACACTGGTATCTCTCTTCACCTTCTTGTTCTTGACGACTCCTCTCCTTCCCCCAGAGCCCCTGGAGCAGGCCAAACCAGCCTGCCAGTTCCCTTGGGTTCACTGAGGAACACACAGTCCAATGCCCTCCGTGCTGATTTCTGAACTGAGGTGGACTCAGAGTGAGTACCCCTGCCAGGGTCAAGCTAAAAGCCCCACCTGCAGGAAGCCCTCCTTGATGAATCAGAAAGGCACAATGACATCCTGGTCTTCTCACAGGGACCCAGACAGGTCATCATCTCCTGTCCGTCATCATCGAGGCTTCCCTAGGCTCATCTGACTTCTCTGCCTGCCAGTGGTCACATCCCTTCTGAAGGGCCCAACACCTAGAATAACTAATGTGCACTGAAAGCCAGAGATGGACCGTGGTGTCAGCAATAGTGGCATGGAAGAGGAAATCAGGAAGGAGGAGGTCGGAAAACAAGTGAAGAGTCACGTGGTCTCAGGAGAACCCTATCAACCCAACCTCTGCCTTCCTTACCTCGATATCCCAGAACCTCCCTAGGCTGGTCCATCTGCAGTATGTCCCTCCCCGTTTTACCCTGATCCCTGGCCCAGGTGTGCAGGAGGGGTGGTGACTGGAGTCGTGGGAGGAACGGAACCTGGAACTCATTTGATGCCTGTCAGCCAAGCCTGAGAGGTGGGTACTAAAGATGCGGAACAGTGCAAGCTGTGGCTAAGCCAGCCAGCTGTGAAGGGACTGGCTTTGGGAGACACTGACCAACCACAGTGCAGACATGCTGGGTAGGTGACTGAGACCACAGCAGACAAGTGATTCTAGCAGCTGTGGCCTCTCCAGTGAAATGACAGCCTCCAAAACCCACTCAAACAAACCAGTACAGAGGTGAGGGCAAGACTCAGGAGGAGGCAGTCAAGAGCTCTCTGCCCCACCCAAGAACCCTGCACTCACCATAGCCAGGGCCCTCCTGCCCCTACCCGGGGGCCCTGAGCTCAGGAGCTCTGCCTGGGTGTCCCTTTAGCAGCTGCTCTTGTCCCCTGACCTCCGGCCTCTGACACACAGCTGTGGTGTTGAAGCTGCATGGGAGAGGGGGTGGCCTGGGCCCAGCTGGAGGCCGTTTGGCACCCAGACAGACAGCCTGGAGTTTATGCCCTAATATGGTGATGGCCGGCAGCGGCCTGAGCAGGATCTGGCCTCCTCAGGACTATGGAGAGGGAGGAGACCAAGAGACCACAGCCTGGGAGACCCCAGCACCTACCCCAGAGCCCCAGAGATCTAGGCCCCAAGCCGCTGTGCTCACCAGGACATGTATCAAAGAAGCCTGGAGTCAAGAACCAAGATGACTCTGGCTCTTCCCGATGACTTAGGGGCTCTGTCCCTAAAAGAGGCCAAGAAATTCTGACCTGGACTCTTTAGCACTCTATCCCCACTTCAGCCCAAACTATTCAGCAAGAGAAACTAAATAGCCTACTTCTCAGATGGCTACTTCAGACTTGCATCTTAGATGGTGATCACAGGTCCCTGAATCTCAAAATAATTGTTTTTAATTCTCCCGAGAACCGTCAAGACACGCCCCTCTCCCAGCACAAGGCTGCTTCCCACTTCCAGACACTCCTTTGTTGATGTTCAAGGAATTTTTCTTTTCAAATATCCTGTCAAAGGCCTGGTTGTTCCAAAAATGTGACACCTCCCACCCTCAGCCCTATCTTCTCACTGAGGGAAACAGAGATCGGGGTACCGTGCATGGAGACATGCCTGGGCCCTCGAGGTACCATCCCACTTGCCAAGTTGGCCGAGTCTTATGTGACCTAACATGTCTCCAATCCCAGCTCTTTCACCAGGCCTGCCCATAGGACCCCACCCCATAGTTGGCTAAAAGCATGAATGAGGTTCCTGAGGGTAAAAGGACAGCCGATCTCAGGGCAGGGCCCACAGGTGGTTGAAGCTAGGTACTAGCCCAGAACAGATAGCCTGTGGTCAGCCTAGGCAGTCAGCTTCCCAGTGGCTGGGCTGTGCCCAGGGAGCCTAGGATACTGCCTATCTACCTAGCTTCTACGCAGCCTCAGGACCCCAGACACTACTCTGTTCCTCCCCGGCTCCCACTCTGCTTGAGATCCCACCAGTGATCCAGCTCATTCAAGGACGAGGCAGGCTCAAGGGGCCCTGGGGCCAGAGCTCGGCAAGGCTGCAGTTCCACCCAGCGCCACTCTGTGGCAGGCACTGCCCACATTCAAGAGGCAGGAAGCTCTAGGAGCACTCCAGAAAGGATGGGACTGGGGGATGCTGAAAGGGGACAAGCAGGGAACCTCATCCTCTTTCTCAAAGAGGAGGTGGCACAAGCTGTGGGCCAGTCACCTTATAGAGTGCTTGTCTGTCATACAAGGTTGATCACATCTACTCCACAGGGCCAAAGTCTGCATGAAATGGCATAGGATACGACAGGCTTGGAGCCTGGCCTAAAGAGAGCTCTGCATACTCAGAAAGATGAACCTTAGCAACTGGCCCCTGGGATAGTCTGATTTAAGTGACTAATACCAAAACACACCCTTCTCCTGCCAGCTCCAGCCAGGCTTTAGAGCCCCCATTCTGGGTGACAAGGCCTCCCTGCCTAGTCTAGGCCTGTCCTTGACACCCCAGGATAGAAATAAGGACAGGGTTGGCAGGCATGCTAGACACTATCTACCTATGGAACCTGGTAGAGCCTTTGTCTTGACCCCCCAGGGCAGCCAGTCTCCCAGCAGCCTTCAGAGTCATGCTGCTCACTGTAGGTCACTAAGAGAGGAGGCATGGAAGGAACCCTAGTGCAGCAGGTTCAGCTCATTCTGACAGCAGAAAATGTCCCATTCAGACTACAAACCCTGTTTCCTTGCATTTGGTGCCAAGTCACACTAAGGGGACCACTTTGGAGTGACATTACCCTGCCTGGTATCCTCACCCACCTAGGTCAGGCACCCATCCACTGCTCCAAAACCTAATTTCCCACCTTTGGGTCCCACTGGCCCAGGCCTGCTGAAGCTACGGCAGGTTGGGAAGAGGAGGCCTGCGGATGACCTGAGCAGCCTTGGGCGAGTTGGTGAGGTCAGAATCTCACCTGGCACACCTGTACAGTAGCGCGCTTCATGGCTTCCCCACCACCTCATGGTCTCACTGCACATGCCAGCACAAGTGAAGCATTTGGGACAAAGTGACCAAGAAGAGATCCCTGGTGCCTACCCGACTGAGCCAGGTGTTCAGTGGGACCCTAATTTGGCAGCTGGACAAGAAAGAGCAAGATAAAACTAACAAAGCAGTGCATGTGCCCTGGGAAACTAAGATGTTCGGCCCGAACAATCTGGAGACCTGGACCCTTGCCCTCCCTCACATCTACCGTGTGGCTGCAGACAAACCCACCCCTCTGAACTTAGGCTCTCTGTGGGTACCACGGGGACAAGTGATTCCTGCTCTGGGTGCCAGATGAGGTGACAGATGGCCTTATAGCAGCATCTGGAGCTGTAATGAGGCAGAGTAGCAGGTCCCTGCAGGGAAGGTGACCTCTAGCACCCTCATCCTGGTCTCCTCCCTTGCCCCGCTCCAAGCAGAAGGAGCTGTGCCAAAATGGGCCCAAAGTCACACCGAGGGCAGGAAGGCTGAGGCTGCGGTTGGCCCTGTCCGCCCCCCAGGCAGAGGCTGTCTCCGGAGGAGCAGCCCAGGGCTGTGCAGTGTCAGGTTATATTTAGCCTGGTGGCGGCGACAGGAAGATGCAGCGGGAGCCGCTTCTGGCCAAGGGCCACCGTGTCGCTAACACCACTCTCATGGACAGCCAGGGGGGCTAGGGACGGCCAGGGATATTGCAGGCTTAAGGGACGGGATGGGGGAGTCTGAGAGGGCAGCCAGTCAATGAGTGTGTGTCCCTGTGTGATAGCACGTGTATCAGATTAAGAGACCAATCCTATGCTCCTGAATCCGGGAACTGAGCTGTAGGGGATCCTAGGGGTACTCTCTGACAGGCAGGTTTGGGAAGCCACAAGCCAGACTCCAAATCACCTCCAGATGCACTCCTCCACCACCCTTGCAACCAGAACCTGCCAACAATCTCGGTGTAGGGCCAGGGCCTCTGTGGGCATCTAATTTCCTGCTAAAACCAACAGGCTATGGCATGCTTAAGTCATCTCTTCAGACTGCAACTCCTCAAAAGACAACCTTCATCCAGGAAAGCTCAAGATGGCTGCACTCCAGGGTCCTGGGGCTATGCCACCTCTTGGATTATAAGTGAGAGTCATGCCCTCTGCCTTAAGAAGGTAAAGTCCCTGAGAGAGAACCCAGTCAGTAAAGGTGCCTGCCACCAAGTCTGACAACCTGAGTTTGATCCCTGGGACCCAACATCATGATAGAAGGAGAGAACTGACTCCTGAAAGTTGTCCTCTGATCTACTTAAACATACCATCACGCGCGCGCGCGCACACACACACACACACACACACACGCACACATATATACATATTTTGTGTATGTAATATTTTTCTAAAAAGATGGTGGGGAAAGCTGCCTGCACCACTATATCCACAGCCCCAGCAACACCCTCATGCTGCTGACCTCCCACTTCTTCCCATCCTCATCCCTCCCAGACCGCTCTGCAGAGGGTTCACTGAATCAGCCCACATGGATGCTTCTCTCTGAGAACTCATCCCATACCACACCCTTTGAAGAAGATATGTCCACAAGCTGGCTTGTGGGGTGAGTAACCTCAACCCCAGCATCCAAACCTGCACCAGAGAAACTGCCTTCACAGCAAGTGTTGAGTGCATAGCTTTGGGGCGTCTCCCAATGACCTGCAGTTTGGGCCAGTGTGAACACACTGTGACCCTACCTCTCACCTCCCCTCTAGACTCAAGGGCATTGGCCACTCTTTCAATATAGGATTACCCCCCATTCTGAGTGTGGACAGACAGAGCCACCAAGGGAATTCAGGTGTTTTTCCCAAAGCAACACTACATTTGGTCACCAGTTACTACCAAACAAGATGTCACTTGGAACCTAAGTGAACCATGTCAGCTGTTCAATTTCTGAGCCTTGCCCCTTTCTGCTTTCTGCCCCCTTCACTGTGACTCTGACCCCCATATTTGCAGCAGTCAAAGGGCATCAGGGGCAAGATCTGTCACTGTTCATCAGAGGGACAATCCTGGGGTCTCTGCCCTTTCTGGGGTTCTGTGCGCCTACAATTGTCCTCCATCTTGGCTCCCCAAACACCGGTGAGGACCCAAAGAGCTGTAATAAGGCTCTGCCGTTGGCCTTAGAGCAGGCACAGCTGTTTGATCCTTAAGTCAAGAGGACGATTCCTCCTGGCTTGCCCTCCCATAGGACACTGTGAAACACCCATAGCAAATACCCTTGTCAGTAAAGGTCTCCTGAAAAGTCAGGTAGCCCATTCAAAAATAGAAACATATGACCATGACCCAAACAAATGTGAAAACTGGCATTATTTGTGGGGTTCAGAGTCATCTCCCCAGAGAACCAACAAAGTTAACAGAAAAGAGCTACACCAGGTAGACCAGTCACGAAACACGCAGCTTCGAACAATCAGAAAGCAGGGTCAGAAAACAAGACGTACTGGTGCGGTAGTCCACACCTGAAACCCCAGCACTCAAAGCCGGCCTTGGCTTCAGAGTGAGTCCGAGGCTTCAGAAAACGGGGAGGGGCCAGCAGAGGGGCTCAGGGGAAAAGCACCTGCTGTGCAGGCAGGTGAGTTTGATCCCCAGAGCCAACAACGGAAAGAGAGAGCCAACCCCCGAAGCTGTCTTCTGGCCTCTGCACAAGCACCATGATGTGCACAATCACACACGTAAATTAAGTTTTTTAAAGGTCTTTTTCTTTTGTCCTTATCTTTGTGTGCATGTGTGTGTGCATATCTGTGTAAGTGGATGCACACGTGCCATGATACGCATGTGGAAGTCAGAAGACAACCTTGGGTATTGTTTTACCACTGCACACTCCAGGCTAGCTGGCTCACGAGTTTCCCAGGATTCTTCTGTCTCCACTTGCAGTTCTACCTAGAAGCACGGGGTTACAGTCACATGCTACCGCGCCCAGCTTTCACACGGGTTCTGGAGATGCAAACTCAGGTCCTCACACTTCTCCAACAAGCACTTTATCCACTGAGCCATGCCCCCAGCCACATAGTCTCTTTTTCAATAACAATGACTATGGAGCAGCTATGGGTGACCAAAAATGCAGAGGTAAGAGAACAAAACTTTAGATCAATAAAGTGTATGGAAATGAGCCGGCCCATAGAGAGATGGTCCAGGATCTTACTGAAACTTATAAAACTATTAATTCTTCTAACTAACCTACAAGACCAAACCTAATTCTGATCGAGGCTCGAGTGAAGCCAGCATGTGAGGCACACTTGTTATCTGAACACGCAGAGGGCAGAAGCAAGATAGTGAGTTCCAAGCCAGCCTAGGATGTATGGAGAGATACTGACTCAAAAATAAATAAATCAATTAATTAAAATAAACAAATGAAAGTTAAAAAGAAGAAGGAAAAAAATCCAAGTATGGCTTGCTATTATCCAAACCCATGGGAGGCTGAGGCAGTGGGATTGCTACAGTTCAAGACAAGCCTGGGCTACTACATACATAGTGAGTCCCAAGTACAGTATAAGATCTTATCTAATAAATAAATAAATAAACTACTTTTTAAATTTAAAAAGTGGGAGACTTCACCTTTTTGATTCCTGAGACACAGTAACCACCATAGTGTTGTGCTTTGTTGCTGTTTTATATGTTCTGACGAACAAACTGATGGGTATTTGGGGCAGAATGCAATGTTCTGAGGCAGATCCATGGTTACACAGCCAAGTAACCTATGCTAAAGGTGCCCCACAAGGCAATGGAAAAAAACAGACTAGATGTGTTGGGAAAGTTGGCTCCTTACATGGAAAAAAGTACAACTTGATCCTTACTTGTCACTACATCCAGGGAGGGCTCAGGGTGGATCCAACACCCAGCTGAGGAAGGTGAGACCAAGGAGCCAGAGGAGAGACGAGGACCTGTGGGGACCTCAGCCTTTGCATAGGAACGGGTCTTCAGTAGGACTTCAAAAGCACAAACAAAACTAAAAGTCGATGATCCGTTTGTATCCAAACTAAGAATCTTTGTTGTATTAGCTGAACAGAGACCAAGAGGGAGAAGATATTCACAATTCAAACAAAAAATTGACATAGGAAATACACACTGTATTTGTTTGTATTTCTAGAACACCCAAGCATCCATCCCCTGGAAATCCACAGGAACAAAAGAGAACATTCTCATGGAAAGATAATAAAAGCAAAGGATACAAATCAAGCAATGGACAGGAATGAAAGCTCCAACAGCTATCAAGCCTAAAAGAGATACTCTGACCTACAAAATAGTCAAAGGAACTCAAACTAAAGCAACAAGCCCACAAAGACTGGCAAAAATTAGAAAGGGAGATGACGGCGGAGTTGGCAGAGGTGGGAGAGTATGGGAGTCTCCACGCAGGAGGCAGACAACAGGGTTGGCTGTTCAGGTGCGCAGTGGGGCAACAGTTGGCTAAGAAGCCCCATAGCCTGCATTCCAGCAACTTCATGTCTAGGCATGCAGCCCACAGACAGCCTCACACGGGTCTAGAAGGGACTGTGTAAGAGAGCGTTCAATGTGGCACTGCTGTTGGTGGCAGAGAGGTGAAGACTATCTGGGGTCCTTCACTGGGACAGTGAGCAAGGAAAACATGCTCCAGCATGGGAAAGCACAGACTGGACACTCAGTGGCTCCCCACCTGTATATAAAGTCATGCTCCTGGATAAGGGAGTGCTAGAATGCAATACACAGCACAATACCATTTGCATAAATTAAATCCATATGCATCTATCCAGTCAAAATACACATTTGCAAGAACATATGTGAACAGCATATTCATAGGGAGTATATTTGAATGGCTGCCTGTAAGGAGTGTCACCGAACTGAGAAATGAGATTAAAAAAAAAAAGTCGAAAAGGAAAGGAAAGAAAAAGAGAAAAACACTAACGTGAGTATTGGGGCCTCACTAATTTGAGGAGCTGAGCCTACAGGGATCTAGACAGGGAAAGGAAGGACAGGCAGAGGTGCTGTGAGGACCACGCAGCAGACAGCCTTACTCCCACAGTATTACCTGTGACCATGAGGTGATGCCTGCTGAGTGACAAGCAGACAGCCCTGGCATGGCATGCTGCTGTGCTGGTACTTGTTTGGGAAATGCCCTCAACCCACCATGCAGGGGACAAGTGCTTTGATCCACTTTAGAAACAAAAGCCACCAAAGCTCTCAGATTCCAGCCAAGCTCAGGCCTCCTGAGGCCCTGAGCTCATCAGACCCCAGGAGAAGCTTATACAAAGGTAGACCACACAGTGCTCTAGAGTAGAGAGAAACTGGGCCAGAGGTCCCATTCAGGTCCCCACCTGCACGGTAAGTCCCTTAGCCTCTGCAAGCAAGAGTTTCCCCTCCTGGAAAATGACTGAGAAATTTTACCAGTAGAAGGCTGCAAGGACCACCATTTACCCACTACGAAATGAAGTCACCTGGGAGTACCTAAGTGCTACCAAGAGCCACCAGCTCCCAGCTGACTTTGCCAAAGCTTTGTTCCCCTCTCAGGCCTCCTCTCATTCCCTCTGAGTGAAGAGGCTATGAGGCCCACATGACCTCCCACACTCAGCAAAGCAGGAGGGCACCCAGATATTCCTCTGGCTCCCCACCACCTCTCCCACCCTAGCACTCTATCATCCCAAGGTTTTTCCCAGAATGGGACACTAAGGCCCAAAGATAAGAAGTAATTTTCCCAAGGCCATACAGTTCATAATCAAGTTAGAAACTGCCCCCCAGTCATCCAACGCCAAGAATAAGGCTTCTGCCACACAGTACTGCCCGGTTTGCTCATTCATTTAGCAAAAATATGCCGATATTGAGCTCCTACAACGTGCTAGGCATGTAGATAAAAATAATCGTTCAGCCTAGTTGGGATGATGGGCACCACAAACTTATCCAGGGCCAGACTGAGGTAAATACAAATAAAGGCAAGATATTGCCCAGCCTGCTGGGAAATTCTAGACCCGCCTACAAGTGCCCAACCCCAGCACACAGCCCAGGGGTCTTTATGGACAATAAGAGGCATCAACAGTCACTGGGACCCTCCTGAGCTGCTATGTATTCCAGCATCCCTCCCAGCTCTTCTCTGACCCTGACCCCAGATCTCCCTGCATGTCAGACAGAAGTCTGTCACTCCCTCCTCACCCATGGGGCCAAACACCACTGTTCTCCTGAGTGCGCACAAAGTGGGAAGGCAGGTTTAGAGGAGAGGGGCAACTCTTAGGCCAGCAGATGTTCTCTGGGAGAGGTGGTCAGGCCCCCCAGGGATGCTGAGTAGGAAAGGCTTCCTCAGAACTCTCAGATCACAGTGCACAGGAAGCCACCCGAGCTCACCCCATCTCACACCGCTGAGCTGGCTCTCCTGCTGCTCCAGTCCCCCTCCCCAGAGCCCACGGCCACTGTCAACTCTGCTTCCACCTAGACAGCTCGGCACAAATATTTACATAGCTCCTCTGGGGCTCTGGAGACACCACACACAGGAGCAGGAGGCTGGGATATTGTCCAGGCCCAGGGGCTCTGAGGAGCCAGCACCCCTCTATCCTCATAGACCGGAAGCCCCCAGCAGCCTAAGGCAGCCCAACACAGGGCATCTGGGAGAAAAGTGCTCAGCAGAGACAGCTGGAGGCAGGCCTAGTCAGAGACAATCACCTGCCCCAGGCTCCAGACTGTACCATCCCGACCAGGGTGACAAGAATATCTGTGCTCCCAAGACAGAGCACACCTTTAATCCTAGCAGAGCAGGTGGGTCTCTTTTGAATTCAAGGCCAGCCTGATTTACATAGCAAGTTCCAGGACAGCCAGGACTACAGAGTAAAACAAAACAAAACAAAACAAAACAAAACAAAACAAAAGAGTGGGGGTAAACACTCCAATGGCTTTGGCCCTATGGGAAAAGCCCTAAGTTTAAGCCCATGGCTTCTCTTAAGACGGCTCCAGGCTGAGTCCCATGCACAGAGCATAGAAACAGCTAGACACTGACCTCTGAACTCTGCCTTCCCCTCAAAACCTCCCTCTTCACAGAAAGCATCTTTTCACCAACTCAGACACCACATGACTGGGGGATGGGGGTCGGAGAGTGTCTGACAGAAGCTGGCCACAGCAGTGGCAGAGCAGGACCTCTGATTTAAGTGAACAGGGAAGGTGGGGAAGAGAGAAAACCAGGACTAAAGGCCTGGGTTACAGTGGGTAGTGGAATGCCCAGAGGTTGGTGACTGGTACCTGAACACCTGGGAAAGCAGGATGTGAATCAGGGTACAGCGGTATAGCAAATGTGGAGTCGCAGCACCCTGGGGAGCCGGCCTGGACCGAAGGTCCCAACCCCTCCCCCTCAGCCACAGCATCAGCTGTAGCAGGGGGGACCCTCTGACCTTGTTGCCGTGGCAACTGGCCTGCAGCTGGAGTGAAGAAGCCAATAGACTCTTCTCCAGAGACACCCCCCATCTCCACCCACACACAGGCTCCTGGGGACACAGGGACATAGAGACAGGGACAGGACAGTCAGAGGTATGGTGAGACAGATAAAGCCTTTCAGACTAAGGCCTTGGGAATTGTGGGTGAGTAAACAGGACACGGGAGACAGGGAAAGAAGCAAGAAGAAGGCTCCACGGTGCTGAAGGTACAGAAGAAATAGACAAAGGGGGAAGGAGGCAAAGGGCAGAGCCAGACAGGCAGGTCGGAGACAAAGGCAGAGAGGCCTGAGCGTAGCGAGGGAGAAGTGCCAAGAGGATGGGGCACAGTAGGCAGGCGGGGCACAGCAGTGGGGGGCGGGGCACAGCAGTGGGGGCGGGGCACAGCAGTGGGGGCGGGGCACAGCAGTGGGGGCGGGGCACAGCAGTGGGGGGACGGGGCATAGCAGTGGGGGGACGGGGCACAGCAGTGGGGGGACGGGGCACAGCAGTGGGGGGCGGGGCACAAGAGTGGGGAGGAGGCGGCGGAGGGGGGAACAAAGAGCAGAGACAATAGAATGGACAGGGAGAGGAAGAGCCACATCTCCCCTACACCCACCCACCCCACCTCCCCCCACACACACACACCCCACCCCACTCCCGCTACGGCAGTGTAGGGCAAGGTGTGTCCCCAGCCAGCACCTGCTGTCTGAGGCGCCTCCACAGAAATGCCACATCCTGCCAGACCTGCACTACAGGGTTCGGTTCACAGTTCCCCTCTGATCCTGGGCCTGACTTAAGGGGCATCAGCGTAAGGCCAGTGAACCGGGCACACTATGTCTCCTCCTCCACCCATACTCCCCCAGTCTAGCTTCCCCACCTCCCAGCAGCCCCAGCAACTAAATAATGGGGCTGTCTGGCTCCAGACCCTGAGACTGCACAGAGCTGAGTTAGAGGCTCCGACACAGCACAGCTGTCCTTAGCGGCGCCTGCCAGCAAAAGGCCCTGCCTCCTCCCCCAGCCATTCCCTCTCCTTGGGGCTGCAGCCCGAGGACCTACTCCCCCAGGGCTGGCCCGGGCAGACACCCTGGGAAAGGATTGGACAAAAACTGGGTGGCATTGGCACATTTCTCCTCTGACTTTGTACATGCCCCCACGCACCAATACACACACACACACACACACACACACACACACACACACACACATAAAGGAAGCCCAGGTCAGACAAGAAGGATGGCATGAGGGACTTTGTATCTATCACAAGGCAGAGGACAGAGAGGCTGAAGAATCTGTCTGCATTACCCTCAACCTAGAATGCCAAGGTAAGTGGGGCCCCAGGTAGCTGAGGGCCTAGGCCAACCTGTTGGCCACTGGGGGTTATCTGATCCCCATGGAAACTAGGTGAGAACAAAGAAGGGTGGAAGTAGCAGCTGGCATAGGGTTTCCTGGGTCACTGCCCCCATTTGGAGTAGTAACCTGGAGAAGGCAAGAGCTTGCACAGAGACTTGGGTTCTAGGCCCCTTCCCTCCAGGGATACACTGGTCATGGGACCTCCGCCATGAGACTTCTCCACCTGCTACCCAAATGGCTGGATTAGGTGGCCTTAAGATCCCATGACAGCGCCTCTTCGGGAGTCTCTCAAAGAAGTCAGCATGGGCCAAAAAGGTCCATGCTACTTGAGAAGGCAACGTCCATGCCACAGCCAAAGGCAAAATCGGTCCCACCTCTCTGCTGCCAAGGGGTCAAATCCACAAACACAGCCATGTCCACCATGGGACTGGAGTGTGGCTCACAGCGGAAGACCCTGCATCATGAGCGTTTTCTCAAAAGTTCAGCACCCTTGCCAGGCCTAGTGAGGCAAGCCTATCATCCCAGCTACGTTGGAGGGTGAAAAAGTTCAAGACCCACCTAGGCTACAGGGTGAGTTCAAGGCCAGACTGGACAATTTAGTGAGATGCTATCTCAAAACAAATAAATTTAGGGCCAGGTGTGGTGGTGCACACCTTTAATCCCAGCACTTGGGAGGCAGACAGAAGACTGTTGAGTCAATGCTAGCTGTATCCTCATGGTGAGCCCCTGCCAAAAAACAAAGAGAGAGGGAGAGGGAGGCAGCTCTGGCAAGACGGAGCAGCAGGTCCAGGTGCTTCCCACACAAGCTCACAACCCGAGTTTGATCCCTGCAACTCCTATAAAGGTTCAAGGAGAGAACCAACTCCATGAAATTGTCCTCTGACTCCAAACACACATACTGTAGCACCCATCACACACACACACACACACACACACACACACACACACACACACACACACGGATCTGGCTTTGACCCCCAGTTCTGAAGAAAAAGAAAGAAACCTCAGCATCCCAAGTAAGCATTGAAACAAATTTGTGGAAATCAATCAGTTTGGCTGGTGGGAGACTTCCCACATTACACCTGACCCCAGAACTTATGGGTTCATGTGCATACACCTGTGGTTTGGAAACCTAAGTTTTCACTGTGTAGAACCTTCTAGTTCTGTGGTGTCATTGTCAATCCATGGCACGCAGTAGACCAGCATGACATGGCCCTGGTCAGACAGGCGCGAACTCCACTCGAAGCGCTGGTGCTTTCGATCTGTGTGACTCAGAGAACAGTCCCCCTGTCTCCCAGACAGGGTTTCTCTGTGTAGTTTTGGTGTCCTGGATCTCGCTCTGTAGCCCAGGCTGGCCTCGAACTCACAGAGATCTGCCTGCCTCTGCTTCCTGAGTGCTGGGATTAAAGGCGTGCGCCACCAACCGCTCAGCCAGGGAACAAACAGTCTTAATTTCTCTGAACTTCAGTTTCATCGTCCTTAGGAGATAAAAAGTGGTATCTGCATCTCAAGGATGCTGTGAGGATTACACAAGAGAACACACAGCCCAGTGTCTGTAAGCTTCCTGCTACTTCATCCCCTCCCTGCCTGCCTGCCTGCTAGCCAGAACCCCAATTTGCACAGGCAAACTCTCCTGCAAAGGGCCACTGTGTATGCCCCGCCCCCGTGGGCTGTCCAAGGACATCACAGACTACACACCCGAAAAGGAAGCCCCTTAAGGACGCCAACCTTCACAGGCAGCCTCGGCCACCCTGGCACGGCAAAGGCCTGGGGCTTGCAGGAACTTTCCCGTAGGCAGCTCTGTTCAAGAGCTCAGCTCTGAGCTGGGTTCCCAGGATTGCAGTGAAACTTAGGAAATATTCACTGGTGAAAAACAGAATTCTAGAACCCCCTCCCAGCCCTCCTCTACCCACTATCCCACCACCTTCCTGACCTCCCTGAGCAGAGCCCACCCAGCAGCGCAGGCCTAGTGTGAGAGCAGCTCCACCCACTGTGTTTATCCGCTCTCTCCTTTGCTCTCCGGATGCACAGAGCAGCTGGGTGGGGAGGTGGTGGCTGAGCAGAGACACCTGGCCAAGAGGGAACTGCGGGGCGGGGCAGGGTATTCTGCCGACCAGACCAAGGGAACCCAGGGAACCGAGGTTGTGGGAAGAAGTGTAGTTGAAGTGCAGAAGAGAAAGGAAGAAAGAAGAGTGACAGCAGATACAACCCTTCTGCCTCACCCTCCCTGACATCTTCCAGGAAGTCACCTGGCACAGGCTGACCTACAGGTAGCTAGAATCCTGTGGCTGGGAGTCAGCGCCAGCCTCCAGCTTGCTCTATTACCACCATCCACGCACGCAACTACTATCTCTGCCTGGTCAAATGCCAGCCTACCTAGCTCAACATAATGGCATCTGCCAAAGAGGAAAGTACGGAAGGTGCCAGGGCCCCTCGCCCTTAGCAGCTCCAAGTCCATCTGGAAAACCAACCCACCAGAGTTGAGCCCTAGGCCACACCCGCCCCGAGACATAGGGCCACGCCCCCGCCTGGGTCCCGCCCCCACGGAACCTGCACAGTTCACCAGCCTCCCGCAACCACCGATTCCACCCTACTGTTCCCCCCACACACCCATGTTCATTCTCTCGAGGCCCGGCCCCTTGCCATAGCCACGCCCCGGCCCCGCCTACCATCTTTCCGGTAGAAGGCGATCTCCACTTTGCGCTCCTCAGCGCCCAGCAGGGCCTGCGCGATCTGCGCGGCGGCACGGCGCTGCGTGCGCGGCCCGTGCAGGAAGTCGCAGGTGCAGGGCCGCTGCATCACCTCGGCCCGCGAATATCCGCACAGCTCGCAGAAGCCGTCGTTGCAGTAGATGACGGCGCAGTTCTCTACGCGGGCGTTAGCGATGATGAACTTGCGGCCTGGGGGGGGGGAGAAGGCGGGGAAGAATGCGCACGTGAGCGGGGACACCAGTCTCGGGGGCTCCCGGCCCTTCCCCACATTCGCTCGTCACATACTGCCGTCTGACACTCCTCCGCACCAGGGAGGGGGGCGCCCAACCCCGGCCGCCGAACGCAGCTGTGCCCTGACACAGGTGCCTCAACCGGGCGCGGCCTGGCGACACGCCCCCCCAACCCCCGGCCCGCCGGCTAGCTGCGTGGCTTCCCCCGGGCAGAAAGCCAGCGGCCAAGGCCGGCCTAGGCGGGTGTCAGCAACGCGTGTCAGCAGCCGCGGCGGAGGGATAAACACAGCCTGGAAAGGGAGCAAGGGAAGGGCAGGAGATGGCGGCCAGCCTCCCCTTTGCACCAGCTCCTCTGGCCTCTTCCTCTTGATAGAGGATGCTCCCTAGAAAATCAGTCCCTCAAGTATCCCCAGATTCCTTCTGGTCAGTGCCTACTATGACTTTCACACCCTATCCGCAGGCTGTCAGAAGCTGAGGAGTGGGCGGACCAAAGAATGAGGGAGTGAACTAGTAGACCTGGACGACCCAGCAAGGTGGCTGCTAGATTCGTCATTTCATGGATGAACTCAAGAGAAGTTCAGCCCAATGCCCGAGTCTGGCAGCTCATTCATAGTGAAACTAGCTTTTGAATCTTGTCTGGCAGGACAGCTGGGGGTGACAGGCAGACGTCCAAGGTCATACGGAGCAAGGAAAGCAACCTGCAGCTTCACACCCTAGAGCCTGCAGCTCCCTAGAGTCCAGAGATGGGCCCAAGACACTGGCCCACTGGGAGAAAACAATCTTGGGAAAGATGACCTCCTCTAGAGATATGAAGTCTTCCTCTGCGACCCCAGCAGAAAAAAAAAAAAAAAAAAAAAAAAAAAAAGCAAGTCTGATAGACCCATTTCATCTAGACTTGGCTCACCCACCCACACCTACCCCACGGGCCAGGCAGGTGGATGAGCAGCAAGTCAGTGGCAGCCTCAGTTTGTGCCCAAGTGAGATGTTCAAGGATAGGAGCCTTCTGTAAACAGAAATCCTGGCCCCTTTGGCCTTTAGTGCTGGGATGTGCCATTGGAGTTGGACTGTCTCCTCCCCTCTGCATCAGGCAGTCTTCGGGCTGCAGCTCTGCACAGTCCGAGGGCAAACCCCAGGCTGCGCAGCAAGGACTCCCTGCAGCAAGGCCAGGCTATCAGGACCCAGCCTCCTGACTGCTGCCATCTTTGCCCTGCCCTCGAGGAAGTTACTTTTGAGAGTTGGGTCATCTTTAGGTCAGGTCCCAAGGCCTACTGGAACTCCCAAGCAAGCCAGGCCAGAGCTTCTTGTCATATGAAAAGACCTTCTAACTCTGCCTCCATCCCCACTTCAGCCTAAGACAGTCCAGAGTACCAACCACCCATGGAAGAAAATCAACCCCCAGACTAGGAGAGCAGAGCAAGTTCCTCTGAAGGCAAGCCCCACCCCACCCCACCCCCTTGACTGAAATCCTAGAATACAGATACAGAAGAAACCTCTAAAGTCCGGTGGCTTATCCCCTTGTTCACAGATGTGGAAACTGAGGCTTAGAGGGGAAGAGTCATTCAAGGTCATCTGGCAGTCAGTGGCAGAGGTGGGGCCAGAAGCCAAGTCTTTAGGATCCAGTCCAAGGTCTTCTCAGACTCTGCCTGTGCCTACTCAGCTGGTAGGAAAAGAAAGCCTGCCCCCAGCCCCTAGGCCTACGCCAATGTCGCCGATCCAACCCCTCAGGATCATCTTGTTCTTAGTCTAGGGACAATGCTGCCCATCCGATTGACCCCTCCCTCCCACCACAGTACAAGCACACATTGTCCTGTGTGCACAGGGTCACGGGCAAGGAATGTCACTCTCCGGCTCCCAGGGCCCTTGACAGTCACACCCTCTGTGGCACATGCAGCTTTTGAGGACAGGCACACCAACACCAAAACATTCACCTAGCCTAGGACACTTCTGGAAGTCTCTCTTGCTAGGTCAGCATAAGGGGTGCTGTAATCCCCCAAATGGGGTTTGGGGTGCTGTCCAGAGCAGGAAAACCCACCACACCAGAGCTCCATAGCCAGCCTGTTAACCCTAAAGCCAGCTTCAGGTCTGCAGCACCCTCTCACCACCGGACCCACAATCTTGGGGACTTGCAGGTGACACCTCTTGACTGCTCATGCAGACTCAAATTCATAAGTGACACAGGGACTTGGTTGTATACAAGCGACACACTCAAGTGCAGATTGGTTACTGATCCTATATCCTTAGCTTCTGACTCTCACATAGAACACAGTCAAGATTGGAACATGCACTGTAGTTTCAGGATCCAACAGCTTGGGTCATATACATTCTCAATGGCCACACACACACACACACACACACACACACACACACACACACACACAAATCCCATAAACTCTGGGCATTTAGAGGTAGAAACACCTGCATATCACATCCCACCTCCCTTTCCTGCACATTCCAGGTGTCACACACACTCTCCGACCCCAAGCTGCAACACTAGGCCCCTTAGTCCCATGCCAATGATCCCCTGGCACCAAGCCTTGGCCCCTCGGCTCCTGGCCTAAGTCTCAGGGCCCACCATCCCCTACTGACTCACATTTTGCACTGCACACGGCCCGGGCACGCCCCCCATCCACACTCGGCAGGAGTGGACCCACCCCCCAAACCTCCGCAAGCCCCCTCCCCGTCTTGCCCCCTCCCCCACTCACTCTGGCCCTCAAACTTGCGGATGATGGTGTCGAGGAAGGTGTTCTGCGGCGCGACGTGGCCCCTCCGCACCGGCATCCTGAGCCCATGGGCGGGCCGGGCGGGCCCCCACCCACCCTGGCCCGGCCCGGCCCAGCACTAGGCTTCGGGTGGCCTGGCCGGGCCGTGGTCTCCGCACCCCGCTGCCAAGCTGAGTGCGGGCGGGGCCGGAACTGGACTGAGGGCGCGGGGTCCCCGCTCGGCTAGCGGCTGCGGGCTCCGGACCGCGGGCCGGGCCTGAAGCGGCTGGAGCTGCGGCGCCGGCACACCTGTCTGTCGACCCGGGCCGGCGGTGCCACGGGCCCCGCTCCGCCTCGTCCCCGCGCTGCGCTCCGCCCGCTCGAGCGCCCGGCTCCCGGCTCGCGCCCGCCCGCCGCCGCCGTGCCGACAGCCGCTCCAGCGCCCGCGGCTCGGGCAGCGCCTGCGGCTCGGTCCGGCGGCTGAAGGGTTAATGCGGCGCGCGCCCCTCCGGCTCCGGCTCCGGCCCCCGCCTCCCGGCCCCCTCCTGCCGCCGCGCGCCTGCAGCGCCGCCCTCTCCCCGCCACCCCGAGCGCCCGCCCTTCTCATTGGCTGAGCCGCGCCGAGCGCTCCCCGGGCCCCAACCCCTCGCTCCGCTACCGAGCCCCCGGGACTCGCGCTCCACCGAGAGGGGGAAGGGACCCTTAGGTAGGGGAACCGTGAGGACAGGTGCCACAGCCGGTTTGGGAGGTGGCCAGGGAGAGGGGCATAGGGATATCGCCCCCCTGCCAGGCTCGGAGCTGAGAAACCTGATTTGATGGGACAGGGCCAACCCTTTATCCCCTGCTTCCCTCCTGCGCCTAGGACAGGCTGAGTACACACAGCTTACTCTCAGAATCTGCTGTGGGTGACTTGGCTGAGTGAGGCCTAGGCTCTGAGAAGATGGGCCCCAGGACCAGGGGAGCCCCGGGAAATGGGAAGAACAGGGAACGTGGAAGCTGTAAAATTTTGAGACAAGGGTGCATGAGCCGGAGGAGAGGCACGGCCTCCCTGATCGCCCCAATCTCCAGCATACAGACAAGGCCCTCTCAGGGGTTATTCGAATCTCTTCATGGGTGGCACGCACAGAGAGGGACATTGACAAGAGTTGTGGCCTCCTAGCTGAGAGATCAAAGAGAGGTTCCTGCGCGCCAGGTCCCAGCCAAGGGATCCCCGCGTGCTAGAGGCCTGCCCGCCCTCTGTAGTGCGGAACCAACCTCGTAGGCCCAATGGGAGGGCTTGGGGCCCGGAGGCGGCCGGGGCGGCCCAGCCCCTCGGAAAACCCTGGCCTATCCGCAGGCCCCTCCCCCTGCCAGCTGGCTCTCTCCAGCTGCAGCTCCCTTATTTAGGCAAGGAGGTCTGAGGATGCTCAAGGGTAGGCAGGGTGTCTGCCCGCCGCCTGCCCACTGCCTGCCCACCGCCTGCTGGGGCCTGAGGAGGGGTCTTCGGGCGCCCGAGGTGCCCTTGGTTTGGGCAGCTAAGCAACGCCTGGGGCAGGACAAGGCCGAGAGGCGAGTGTTGACAGCTGAGCAGGCCTGCTGTGGGGAGGAGCCGGCAGCTGGAGTTGAGGAGGCCTTGAATCCCCTCCCCTGCCTGCAACTCGGATCAGAGGCCTGTCCAGATGGATGGGGCCATGTGGGGGCTCCTGAGGGCTTGCAGCTGCCTCTGTCCTTGGAGCAAGGGGCTGGGTCTTGTCACCAGCGAGAACCGTCATGGGATGTAGGGGGGAAGGGAGGAACAAAGGGTGAAGACGGAAATCGGCTGGAAGGAGGGAAGCTGGGGAAAGGAAGGTCGCCATGAGACCACCCTAGCCAGGAATAAAACTCTCACCTTCCGTCCAGGAGTGAAAACCTGCAAACACTAAGGCCACACAGGGCCACTGGCCAGAAGATGACACTCTTTTTTATTTGCTAGTGGGTGGGCAGTGACTCAGGGAGGCAGCCGGTGGGAGAGAAGGAGGTGGCTCCACCAGCTGATGCTAAAAACGTCCAGAGGCTCCTGCCTGCACAGTCATCCTTCAGACCCTTCCCACCTCCGGTGGCTTCCTCACTCACACCCAGGATGCCCAGGGCCTTCCCCAACATGTAATTGCCATCAGAGGCATCAGCACATCTGGGTCTGGCTCTTCACACACACACACACACACACACACACACACACACACACACACACACACACACTCCCGGCCTGTGTGAGCAGAAGGTCCTGGGGACTGACAGTGAGAAAAGGCTGGAAATGGCATGGAGAGGAAGACGCGAGGGAAGAACCCCTTCCTTCCAGACCAAGGCCAGGAGAGCCAGGCCACAAAAAGAAGGAACTCCTCATCCGACCTGGCCAGCCATCCTTAAGACAGGGAGCCACTTGCTGAGAAAGCCTTTGGGTCTTATCACAGGGGGAAAACATAAGAGTCACCGAGACCCTTTGTCATGCCAATAAGAGAGGACCAGATATAGAGAAGCTCTCCTGAGGATGAGAGCTTCTTCCTCAGGCTGAAGAAAACCAGGTATCTCTCTCTCTCTCTCTCTCTCTCTCTCTCTCTCTCTCTCTCTCTCTCTCCCTTCCTCCCTCCCTCTCCCTCTCTCTCTTTCCACACACCACCACCACCACCACCACCACCACCACCACCACCACCACCACCACCAAGCAACATACAGAGAAAGGTGTATGTCAAAGCCAATTGCAGATTTCTAACTTCCTAGGAAGCTCAGGGGGTGCCTGAAGGCAGGCCACAGAGCCACCCCCAGTCAGGGATAAAGTTGAGGATGGAGAAACCCTGAGCTAGACATGCTTTCCTCAAGGCATCATTTCTGGAGTTGCTGGTGCCAGGCATCAAGAGACCACTTCATACAGAAGTCCCTCTGGTCTATCATGCACCAACCTCCCACTTCCAGACGCAGACAAACCTAATACCCAGAGCATCTACACTCCGCCCCACCCCCACAACAGGCCCCAAGGGTCATTCATGGGAAGAGCTCTCCCCCACCCTGCCTGTGACTGAGGGAAGGGAGAGGCTGTATTTATAAAGAGACACATGTAGGCTCCACCCAGCTCCCAGAAAGAGACAATTTAGGGAGAAAAGTCTGCAGAAAACATCCTACCCACCCCACTCTCTGCTCCTGCTCAGCCTGAGGGAGAAAGAAATGGAAGCTGCCCTTGCTGGCAGTCCCCCAAGGACCAGGCCAGGAGAGACAGTGACACTCACAGGGGACTGACAAGCAGTTCCAGTGGAGCAGACATGAGAGAGACAGCTGACAGGGATGGACTCTTTCGAAGCCCCAGGGGAGGGAGCAACAGCAATCCCCTGGTATCAAGGGCAAACTTGAATTTTGGGGGGCACCGGGACCTTTTTCTGTTCTCAGAAGAGCAATGTTCTTCAGATGTGGACTGGAGTTGCAGAAGACAAGCAAGGGGCAGTGTGTCTTCCCCCCAGGAGCAGGTGCTCAGGGACTAATGAGAGAGAGGGGAAAGGGGGGGCTGAATCAACAGAGGAGGGACACACCTCAGCCCTACACCTGAAGCCAGGCCTCCCTGACTCACTGCCACCTGCAGTTCCACATGAAGCAATTCTGCCAAGCCCCAGCCCATTGCAAGGTCTTTCCCTACCAACCCGACACTTACCTTTGAGGGCACATGTTCCTGATTTGGTGGCACAGGAAGTGAGGAAAGTGCTGGAGACTGGGATTCGGGACACCTAGCTTCCGATTCTACTTCTGCTACCAGTCATGTCAACAAATGCTTCCTGGGGACCTCCTATGTTCTAGGCCTTGTGCCAGATGCTGGGGGGTTGGGAAACAGGAGGACTAAGCCAGTCTCCCTCCTCAGGGAGTCACAGTCTAGTGGTGTCTGAGAGAGGCGGTGGGCAGACAAAACTGTAGTCTGTAATGAGTGCTGTGGGATTACAGGGAGGTGCCAGCTCATGTCTCCTGGAGGAGACGAGGAGGGTCTGGGGAGGAGAAGAGGCTTTGGAGCAAGTCCTTGAAGGTTGATGTGAGCAAGGAAGAAGTGTTGCAGGTGGAGGGGACACAAACCAAGATATAGAGACTTGGATCATGGGCATCAGGTCTAGGGACAAAACCAGTGTTTGGGGGCTGGCACCATTTGCAGAGCTCAGAGATTGCTCTTTAGTCTGTATGCACTAAAGGAGCTAAAGTAGCAGCTGAAATGCACATTCTATGTATCCAATAAAGGTGTGTTGAAGTAATAAGCACGTATAACAGTTTGGAGAAACTAAGGTAGATACAAGGAAATTCTACTACCTGCTGCTGCCTAATGGCCACCCCCAAACCAAAGATAGCATTGGTTTTGCTCATGGACCTACAGGTTCAGCCAGGACCTAATGACTGCTTCACACACCTAAGACTAGGGACCAGAGGCGACCATGTTTCATGGTGGAAGCTGGCTGTCATTAGGACCTCAGGTCAGGCTGAGGTCAGATATCCCATGAAGCCTTTCCACATAGCTAACTGGATTCCTCACAGCATAGCTGCAAGGTTACAAGGACAAATCTCTCAAGAAAGGACCAGCCAGAGCTGAATGAACCGTAATGACTAAATTTTGAAAGTCACACAAACAACTCCGGCCATCAGCATGGCCCATCAAATTGGGGGAAGGAGTACAGACCCCAATTCTCCATGAAAGCATACCGCTGCCATGTAGGAAGAAAGGCATGTGCAATGAGACATATTGGCATGACCACCTTGGAAAAAACACAAGCTGCCAAGTGAAGCTACACAATAGCCCAAGGGAGAGACTTGGCACAGGTCGGAAGTGATGGCAAGGAGCCCATTTGTTGTGTGCCTTTAGAAGCATCACTAAATATCACTTTCCTTACCTGTAAAATGAGACTAACCAAGCTGGTCTCTGGGACCCTTTCCAACTCTGGTCATGAGTGATTCCTTAGTTCCACACAACCCATAGCCCTGGACGGCTCTACACTCACAGCCGTCCTGCAATCCCCGCTCCCAAACAGCCCTTCATTTCTCTTGGTAATCGCCCCACTGCACCTCTTGCCTCCACTTCCTTGTCCTGAGTGCCCCTGGAGCCAACGGCTACTCCACAGACAACACCATGAGCCATTTTATAGTGTTGTTTCAGATTAAAAGGAAGTGGAGGAGGACACCTTGGAGGAGAGGTGAGAAGCCTCTGAAATGCACCAGTCCCCCACCCTGCTAGGGGAGTATCCCTGTGGGGTCTGTAACAAGTAAACCTCGAAGATGGCCCATCATCTGACAGGGGCATAGATGTCATGAAGGAATCTGGTGGTTCTGGCTATATTATAGGAGAAGAAGCTCAAGCAGGGGGTCCTCGGATGGGTGGGCAGCCGAGAGGGCTTCCCGGAAGAGCTGGGCCCTGCCAGTTGGGAAGGATTCTCCCAGGCACACGGAAAGATGGCTGACAGCTTCATAAAGGCAGATGTCACCGGGACTCAGGTGTGGGTCTTCTCACCAGTTTATCCTTGTTCCAAGTGAGGAAGCGAACTGCTAGTGTGATTCTTCTGGCAGAGAACCTGACAGCCATCTCTCCCTTTGAATTAGGGACTGGGTTTCCCACACACAGAAGGGGTTTCAAGAGGGCTCTGGAGCTCAGTGAGTTATAGAGCTAAGCTAGAATGACCACATGAGGGTGACTGACTGGTCCATGGGTGGGTGGGAGCTCTCATGATGAAGGGAGGGTGCCTGTAGACTGCGTTTGAATGCATTCCTGTAAAATCATATTTACAAAGTATCTAATGCCTACCTTACACTATTTTAGAAAATAGGTTGGTTTTTGTTGTCTGCTTTGGTTTAGTAATTTGAGATATTTGTTACTTGGTTTGGTTTGGTCTGGTCTGGTTGTTGTGTCGGGTCTCACTGTGTAGTTCACACTAGCCTTGAAATTGCTAGCCTCCTGCCACAGCCTCCCAAGCACTGGGATGATGGGTCTGCATCAAGTCACCTGGCTTTTGTTATTATTTAAATACTGTCCTCAGAGTTCGGCAAACAAGCGCTACTTTGACATTGATTTGGGGTTTATATTGGAGTGACCTTAAAAGACTGAAAAATATTAAAGAATGCACCATGTTCAAACTGCCCTGCTAGGGAAACTGCCGGAGAGAAGATTCCAAGCCCTCTTGGCAGCTCAAACTTCAGCAGGAGGGGAACTCTGTCTCTGTCCAAGGTGCTGAAAGTCCTTCGTGACAGGCTCTGCAGGAAGCCAGAGGGGCAACCCAGGTGACCAGGATGAGGGCCCTCTTCTGGACACTGTGAAGTGAGCGGCTTCCCCAAAACATAAAAATCCTGGAACTATGCAGTGGCTCCACCTGGCAGCATTTGACACAGTAAGACCTGGTTTTCCGTGGGCACTGAAAACCCGGGTCTCATGTGTACCCAGAGCTTTCTACTTCTCTCACCCTCCCCAACCAACACTACAGAACACTGTGACTCTGCCCTGGATTTTATAGGAGAAATTCTCTGGATTCCACTGGGGGTGAGGGCTGACACTTTAGGAAACATCAAAGCAGGAAGTAAACACTTTCTTATTCTAGGTGACAGGGACACAAAGTAGCGAAGACTTCCTGGAGATTATACAAGTTAGAAATGGAGCTGGGTCTCCTGGTCCTAAATCAAGTGACTTAACCACTATAACAGGACAGATTGTGGCTTATACACCACATACATCAAGAGCTAGAAAAATACAGAATTGAAGGAAAGATGGAGATGGGGGTTAGGAATGAGAATATGAACTACAGAGATGGCCGTGTCAGAGGTGGCTGAAATCAGGCAGAAATCAGAGCCAGTTTGGGGTGCAAGGATCATGAGAGTGAGAATGGTAACCCACCCCTAGCTCTAGGTCCTTGCCTTCTACGTATATCACTACATAGCAAATGCTAAGGACCACAGAAGAGATTTAAGATCCAATTTGATAACCTCTGACCCTGTCATCCCCCGACCTACTCACAATTACCTACCACTTCCCCAAATACTGTTATATTCACTTATTTACTTAAGTGTGTAGACTTGCATGTGACAGCCCACACAGAGAGGTTAGAAAACAATCTGCAGGAGTCCTTTGCATTAGCATGTGGGGCCCAGGGATCAGGCTCGGGTCACCAGGCTTGGCAGCAAGCACCTTCACCTGCTGAGCCATCTCACCGGCCCACCATAGCTTTCTGTGTGTGCCATACTGTGCAGGTCACCCAGTGAAACCCGAGGTCTGAAGTCTGTCCCCTGACCTCAAAGAGTTGCAGTCCAATTAAGAAGAAAAGGTGCTATATGAAGACAATATTGTAGGAGCCAAATACAAATACCATCTGACAAGAGAAGTTACATAGTCCTGCATTCACGGGTACTCCGGCTTCGTGTAGAGGAGTAGGGGAGGGAAGGTATAACCACCTGGTGGGGCTGAGAGCTGGGGTCAGGACCCCACCCCTTTCCTTTTGGAAATCACCGGTGAGCACTGCCAGTGAGTATGGGAAGGTGACAGTAGAAACCCATCACAGTATGGGGACTAAGTCCTACCCTGAAAAAGAAAGGGCCCAGGCAGGGCACTCTGCCTTCTGGATCTATGAGGCACAACCCCATTTATTTCAGATCCCACTGGGAACAGGGGCCAGCATTACCTGAAGCAGCCTAAGCTGGAGTTTAGGAAACCAGAACTCAAAATGAGAATCCCAAGCAGACCTCAGCCTATCAGCAGCAAATACATCAGGACTGCCTTACTTGTTGGTCCTAGGCTGGTAACTGGTAATCTGCTTGGAAGGACAGAAAGAAAAGGCCACAGTGCTTTGTTTCCCAGCCACATGAATGAGCAGCTTTGCTCCATCATATCTGTGATTGGCTGCTGGTCACCATCATAAAGCAACAAGGCAACTAATAGTGGGCTGGAACCTCCAAAACCATGTGCCAAAATAGACTTCTCCCCTAAAAACTAAAAGACAGCAACTTCACGGTGATCCAAATTCCTTCAGTGTCACAATGCCCCTGTCTCCACATCTGCAGGGCCTCTAAGGGCTGCTCCTCCCTCCTTGTGTGGAGGGAGGGTCAGCCCCTCCCTGGGGTACCCAGGAGGCCAAGGAAGCACACCCTCCCAGCTGATCTCCGGGGCTGGTTGCTACGGAATTTCCATGCTTGGCATACTTGATGCTTAAACCCTGGTTCCCAAGGGACCCAGCACCACAGCAACCACACCAGGAAACTGGGCCAGCCTGAGGGACTGGAGCGGGGGGGGGGGGGGGGGAGGCTGTTCGTTGGACAGATCCTTGACAGCTGTCTGTCTGAAGTCTGGGTTCATCCCAGAGCCTTGCACTGATAAGTGATAGAGTTCCATGCAGGGTCCCCAAGGCCTGAGACAGAGATTCTGACTGTCACCACTCAGGAGATCTCAGTCTGACCCTAAACACTCATCCTCACACCAGATACCAAGAATGAAGAGCATTTTCAGGTCCCTGTGGATGTTAAAACATTCACATTCACCTCCACAGCCATGTTTTTGTTCCAAATAAATTTCAGAAGCACGGGGACCAGATGATGAGATTGGTCAGTGTGAGTGCCCCAGGACATACTGGTCATGGGCACATATATGTGCTTGCATATCTCTCTCTCTCTCTCTCTCTCTCTCTCTCTCTCTCTCTCTCTCTCTGTCACACACACACACACACACACACACACACACACACACACACTTTTATCCTCCACCACCACAACCAAATTTCTGTTCTGAGATCCCGGTTCCTACTGTGGAATCTTAGTGGTAGAATCTTAGCTGGGACTGGTGGCACACACCTGTAACCATGGCAGTCAGGAAATTGAGGCAGAAAAGCCCAAGGCCAGCCTGTGCTGCAGCTAACCTGTAGCTACAAAATTAAACTCTGTCCCCAAAAAAGGAAGTGGGTTCTTTGGGCAGTGATAGGGCCATGATGGGGGAGCCCTTCTGAGCATAATTACTGTCTCTATGAAACAGACCTAAGAGCCCCCGAGCTGGTAGTTACTGCCAGAACAAGTACGAAGGATTCCAAAAGCCTCTGTACCACAAGGCTTTCCCGTGAGGCTGAAAGCCGGTAGACAGGTGTGGTTCCAGATCATTGGGTGAGAACAGGAAATTCAACAGGCCCTGCCCTAGGGAGCCCACCCGCAGGATGGGATAGCCCCAAGGGTCCATCCATTCCCTGGCTCCCTGGGATACAGAAACTGCCTCTTCGTACAGGAGTCATGACATCTGATGCTTCACTCTCCTAGCTGTGGTAGACAGCGCTCCTGTGCCTCTGGCTTGGCAGGCCCTATGAGGGTTTGTGCAAAAAGGAGGGCAGAAAGAGGCTTACTCTCAGAAGGCTCCCTTCCTCTGGGAAAGGGCTGCAGATAGAATCACCATCGGGAGTTTTAGGGCCCCCAGAGGACCACTGTGGAGACACCATTAAATCAGAAACCCAAGACAGTTGGCTAGTTCCCTGTGTGTCGCTGTCTGTTTGGGGTCAGACCCCAAGACTTGTTAGCACAGATCATTTCTCTCTGGCTCTCTGCTTCCCTCATGTGGCTATCTCGGGAATCGCAACAGCAGCTAGAGGGCGCCCAAAGCCAACAAAGCAGCCCTTTTCAGACCAGCAAAAACCCTTTCCTTGCCTGCAGCCGGCACCTGCACCTCCTTGGCTCTTAGCCAAAGTCCTCCTAAAGACCCAGCCCCATCTTGCAACCTGGAAGCACAGCAGACCTCTCCCCACACACAGCATGAGTTACATCCTGAGTATGAGGGAGGCCTCCAGGCTGGCAGACCCTCCTCCCTTCCCTCCTTTCCCCTCGGTTCCCCACCCAGTCCTTGCCAGCAAGCGGGAAGGAAGTTGCTCATAGTGGGGAGGGCGGGGCACTTCCAGCTCACACTGAACAACTTAGGACTGGGCCAGAAGGAGTCAGGGCCTTCTGCTCCTGCCACCCACCACCTTCCTTAGCCCCTAGGGCCCCTCCACACACACCCGGGACCTGGGGCCTTCTTTTCCCAACACAGGCACCCCGAGATCAGAGCAATCACTCCCCTCCCAGACTTACACAGACCTCTGGTCTGAGCTAAAAGGCAAGATTGGAGTCGAGGAGGGTGCAGGAGGTGCAGGAGGTGCAGGAGGCACCAGAGAGCTGGCTCTGCCAGGAAGGGGCCCCTACTCACCCACAGAAGCCTGTCACCCTGTCAACCAGGACCAATGATGACTGAGGTCTGTGTTAACCTTCCCACTAGCTGCAACACTGCCCACCATCAGGGATGGAGGGGCTGGGCTCCTAACCAGCCCATAAACCAAGCCCCGTCCAGTTCGATATCTTACACTAAATCTGTGATTTCCTTTCAATGGAGATGCACCCCTGAAACTTTAAAAAAAAATTCCCAGATATAACTTTTTTAAAAGCAGTTATTAAATAAATACAATAGAGTTGCCATTATAAGAAATCAGTCACTAAGATGTAAAGCATTAGTGAGGTCCAGCAGGGCTGCAGGCAAAGCAGAACCTCTGACGAGGCCCTAGGAGAGAGGGAGAAGCCGCATCCTAGAAATGGAAGAGTCAGCAGCTGGTGAGGGTTGGGGGATGGTCACTGGTCTTTGGCTTGGTTTGAGTTTTTTAGTTTGGGGACAGTCTCGCTGGGTAGCTCTAGCTGGTCTATGTAGACCAGGCTGGCCTCGAACTCACAGAGCTCTGCCTGCCTTCCCAGTACTGTAATTAAGGGCCTGCACCACCACACCTACCCCTGCACCCGGCCTTGGTTTGGTTTTTAATTGACAAGCAAAACTATACATATACATACAAGATACTGCTATGTGATGTTTGGAGATATATATATATATCCTGTGCCATGTTGAAATTCAGGTGAGCCAGACATGGTAGCGCATGCCTGTAATCCCAGCACTTGGAAAGTAGAAGCGGAAGGCCCTGGAGTTCAAGGCTCTTGGCTACATAGCAAGTTTGAGACCAGCCAGGGCTTCTCAAACGTTTGTCATCATTTATGGTAAAAAACAAAAACATCTGAAACCCTTTCTTCTGGAGTTGTTGGCATTTGGGGTACATTGTCATTATCAATCTCCATAGTCCCCTGCTGTGCATCAGGAAGTCAGGGATTCTCGGGAAAGAAAACTATCTTGGCCAGTCTCTCCTCCTGCTGCCACCCCACGAATCACACCAAAAGTACCTCAGTGGAGAAGTCAGACAGACCGGAAGTGCCTCCTCGCCTTTTGTAAGAGGTTCTGCCTCTGACTCTTCTGGGATTTATTTTTCCTTTTTTCTAGCCTGGTGTGTTCTGCCCCACATATCTATCTACTCCACATCTCCTCCTGTGGCTGAACAAGGCTCCCTCTTGACCCTGTCCCTTCACCCAGCCATGCTACCTCAGCCACACCCATCCTAAGAGCTTCTCCCCTTGGCCTCCAAAACACAGCCCTGGGTGCCTGGTGGCTAAGCACGCTTGCAGCAGAGCTAGTTTAGGAAGCGCTTACTCTGCAGAGGGTCCAAAGCCAGCAGGGGACCCCAAGGAGCAGAAGGTACTCTCACGCAGAGCAGGCTGCTTAGAATCCACAACCCAAGGGCTGGAGAGATGGCCCAGGGGTTAAAAGAGCTTGCTGCTCTTCAGAGAACCCAGGATCAGTTCTTGCCACCTACAGAGTGGATCACAACCAGGTCTAGGAGACCCAATACCTTCTTCTGGCCTCCTTCTAGGTACTGAACATATATGGTACACATACATATAAACACAGGCAAACATTCTTACACATGAAATAAAGGTATATAAATAAATAATGATAGATAGGTAGATAGATAGATGATAGATAGATAGATAGATAGATAGATAGATAGATAGATAGATTAAAATAGAAATCACAACCCCAAGGACCTGAAGAAAGAGATGTTCCCAGAGTCTGGGTCAGGGTAACAAAGAGCCTTGGAGAGTATAGAAGAGAAGTGCTAGAGAAGCCAGGAGCCCCTTGGCACTGTATAGCACCCTCTAGGAAGCAGACCTCAGGGCATTGGAAGTTTAAGAGAATTACTGGGGGTGATGCCTCAGAGAGACCAAGAAAAGAAGCAACAGGGTCCAGGGGAAGGATCTAAAACAAGATACGAGTGTGACATGTGGGAACAGGAAAGTCACAGCAGCTGAGAAGGGCATCTGACAGTGAGTTCTGATGAGGTGAGGATCTCACCCTGCCCATCAGGGAACCCTGGCATCAAGGCAGCCACACAGAGGACTAGTTGGGCAGGAATGAATCCACATACCTTCCCAGGCTTATGGACTATCTGGAGCTTCTGGGAAAACACAGAAGCTTGGACTGAACGCCAGACAGATCCCCACATCAACACATCCAGAAGATGTCAGCTGCCTTCCTTGCTTCCTTGCTTGCCTCTTTACAAGGCAAGATGGGATGACATCTCCAAGTCCAAGGCTGGCCCCGGGGAGGTGGGAAGATTTTCTCTGGTCTAAGAGGAAAAGCAAGAATGAAAGATAGTATGAACAGAGGCCTGAAGGCGCAAAAGCACAGGAGTGTTTGAGAAAGCCAACTTATCAAGAATGAATGTGAAGAGTAAACTGGGGAGATGGGCTAGGCCAGCATGTTAGAGGAACCCTAGGTTTAGTCGAAGGTTTCAAGTGAAGACAAAGTATGAGGCAGACCCTGACAAGAACCCAGCAGTGGTGGGAAAGATGGGATGGGGAGACCTGGGGTCGGAAGACCTGTATCAAGGGCTATGGCCAGCAGCACAGGCAAGACGTCCGGAAGGTGTCCATTCGTGATGGTGGTTATAACCTTGACACTGAGGCCAGTCACGGCTTCCTTACCAGACGCTCAAAAAGAGAAGTTCTTGGTTGTCAAGGAGTCAAAGTCATAGCTGGACACAGGAGCCAGGTGGATCAGGTCTAGCCAAGAGTATGATAAGATGAAATACCCAGGAGGAGGGGCTTGATTCCATTGCCTGCCTCTCTGAGGATGCAAGTCAGTAGGGACAGGCAGGGGCCTCAAGGCCAGGGACCTGAAAGCAAGCTGGGGTGAGTAGGGTTGCCTGTGGATCCCACCTCCCACCTCCCACCAGTCACCCAGGGAGATCAGAGCACTCACATTCAGGGACAGGCCTTTCCCCAGGAGGTCCCTTCACCTCCACCTGCCCCGCCCCAAATTGGTGGGCCCCACCTTCTTAGTGACCCCAGAGATCAGCACAGCCCATTCCTTCCTGCTGATCCTGCCAGCCCCCCACCCAACCCACCCCAATCTTATCCTCCTCTGCTTTTCAAGAGTCCAGCCAACACAAATTCACATGTTTGTTTGTCTGCCTGTCTGCCTCTCCCAGTCTCTAAGCTTCTGTTTTGTTTCTTTCTCATAGTTTCTTTTTTGGCCTCTGAGGTCTCAAACTCACAAGGCTCCCACTCCTGTAAGCTCAAGTATCTAGCTCCTAGTTTTCTTCCAGTGCTCAGATAGCACAGAACTACAAACTCCAGCATGCATTTCTACTTAAGGTGCCCAAAAGGTGCTGGTATATGTCTCCCCTGCATTCTGGGAATTGTAGTTTGCCTAGCCCACACCCAGTGCCCCCCTCCCCCAACTCTCCCCTATGGTCCATCTGCCACTGCTCTGATGGTTAGGTCTCTCCACTGACCTGCTGACCCAGGGAAACATGCGTCACTTGATGACAGGATTGGGGGTGGAGGCCCTGGATGGCAGCTTCCTGCCCTTTTGTGTCCCCCATTTGAGTCATGGGGTGTGGGGGTTTCAGGAAACTGAGATGGGAGGGGGAAAGATACCCTAATGCCAGCCACAAGGGAAAAAATGTCACTGCATCCTTATTGAACCTGTTTCCCCAATCCCCCAAAGGATGCTGGGATAGGAAGGATAAAGAGCAAGAGGGCCAGGGTAAACCTAGAGATCCCTATGATCACTAGGAGTATGATATTCTATTGCCCTGCTACTGACCCAGTGCTCAAAGCTGTCCACTGTGGCCTAACACCACCAAAGCCCACCATTCCCCCAAAACAAGCTCCTACCTCAGTCCCAGGCCTCTAATGGACACCTGCGTTCCCACTTATCAGCTCCAGCCCTCAAGGCGGAACCCAGGCGTCCGGCCCCCCACCCTCTGGGCCAGTGGGCATGAAGCCGAGGCTTTAGAGCCGCCCCCGCCAGCCTTGTTCCTGTCCCATTGTGTGTGGGACAGGGGCGGAGCGAGGGCCAGCATCTGAGAGCCCCCCTCCCACCACCCCCTCCCTGCTTCCTAAGGAAAAGGCCAGGACTCTGCTGAGCAGCCAGCAGACTCGAGGTGCAACTGGCATGGGCAACTTGAAGAGCGTGGGCCAGGAGCCTGGGCCACCCTGCGGCCTAGGGCTCGGGCTGGGCCTAGGGCTCTGCGGCAAGCAGGGCCCAGCCTCTCCGGCACCAGAACCTAGCCAGGCACCAGCACCCCCGACTCCGGCCCAACCAGCACCAGACCCCAGGTGAGGGCCATATGGCTATGAGCAGGTAAGATCTGGGAATAAAGGGTTGTATGGAAGACCGAGGCCTAGAGCTGGGGGAGCCAGAAGGACCAGGCTACCAGTGCAAAAAGCTGCCAGCGTGAACAGGACAGGATGAGGCTGCATGGCTGAGAAGAAGCCAGATGCAGAGCCAACAGGTAATAGGTAAAAGTGAGATATAAGGGGCCCCGGTACAGGATTGGGCCAGAGTTTGAATGTTGCTCCACTGTCAAAAACTGTTTGACCTCAAACAAGTTACTTAATCTCTCTGAGCCTCTGTGTGAACAAAATGTGCACTTGACAGTACTTACCTAGTTCATAGGAAGCCTTCAACAAACAGCAGTGATGGCCGCTTACCTGGAGAAGACAGGAGCAGGGGAGGGGCCTGCAGGAGTGGAGTTTCATACAACAGTGGAGAGTTGGGACCTGAGATCCGAACACTTGGGGTAGGGGCTAAGGCAAAGCTGCTAGGCCCTTTCCCTGGGACTCCCTCCTCACAGCCCTTCACCACAAACAACCCTACAGCCCTAGCCCTCAAGGAATCTTCCCTGGGCCTAGGTCCCTGAAGAGAAGAAAGACCAAAACTCCCAGCAGGGTGTCAGGCCAAGCGGCTCCTGCCAAGCCTGGGGGTCTGGTGCTGTTGCTCAGGGACACCAGGGCCCCCAGTCCCTCCCTTCCTCCTGCGCAGGCAGCCGGTTCTGGGAGGAAGTGATAAGGCTTCTGAGGCTTCCCTTCACATGATGGCTGCTGTCAAGAGGGCTGTGAGTGGGAGCAAAATCAGAGCAAAATCAGAGACCTCCCTGTCCGGGCTTCGCTCAGCTCAGGCCCCTCAAATAGGACCCATGCCTATTCCGTATCCAGTTACCAAAATACGATCCTTAAGACAGGTAACATGACAAATGGGGGCTTAGGGGCCGCATGGTGGAGTATGACAATAATTCCAGCAGTTGGGAAGAACAAGCAGGAGGGTCAGAATTCTAGGCCATCCTTAGCTATATGGAGTTTGAATCTAGCCAAACATGTCTCAATCACACACACACACACACACACACACACACACACACACACACACATATACACATACATACATACATACATACACACACATACACATATACACACACACACGTACACACACACACACACACATACACATACACACACATACATACATACACACACACACATACACATACATACACACACATACACACACACACACACACACACACACACACACAAGGTTATTTCACTCATGGTTCAGAAAGCTGACATCTACATGACAGAGGCACCTGCTCTGTTGAGAACCTTATGCGCATCTCAGGTGGGAAGGGCATGGTGAGCACCTAGATCAAGCAAGCAGGACAAAGAGCTCGCTCTCTCTCTGTGTCTCTGTCTCTGTCTCTGTCTCTCTCTCTCTCGCTCTCTCTCTGTCTCTCTGTGTCTCTCTGTCTCTGTCTCTGTCTCTCTGTCTCTGTCTCTCTCTGTCTCTGTCTCTGTCTGTCTCTGTCTGTCTCTCTCTGTCTCTCTCTGTCTCTCTCTCTGTCTCTCTCTCTCTCTCTCTCTCTCTCTCTCTCTCTCTCTCTCTCTCTCTCTCTCTCTGACAAAGGCACTCCTCTAGAACCCAGTCTGTCAATGCAGGAGTCTATACCGCTGTACCTCACCTCCCAAATCACTAACTTCTCAGCACACTTCCCTGGAATCCAAACTTCCAAATTGTAAAGCTAGGAAATACACATTCACACTAAAAGAACCTCAGATGTAGAGGAGACAAAATAGATGCTATGCAGGGAGTGAGAACCAGTCTGGGCCAGCACTCCAGGCCTAGCGAGCGGTCCGGGGGGCCAAGCCCTGGGAAACTAGACAGAGGCTCAGAGCAGAGCTTCCATTGCGCTCTCAGGCTAGAGACGGCCTTCGTCTAAGCCCTGCCGCCTTTGTAAGAAGGGGCACAAAGGCACTGCCCACCTCCCAAGGCTATTGTGAGAGCTGACAGAAAATATCAGGAAGCTGTTGGTGGGCAATGACCCGGTGGGGTGACTGATACTGTACAGTGCTGCCCTGGGCTACAACGGAAGGCCTAAAAAAGTAAACTTCTCTCCCATGACTATGCATCCCTGGTTCCCAACAGCCCCCCACTAACCCGGGCCCCAGAGGGACCCAAGTTTCCTCGAGTGAAGAACTGGGAAGTGGGTAGCATCACCTACGACACCCTCAGTGCCCAGGCTCAGCAGGTAAGGACAGGTTCTACCCATGTTTCAAGGGCTGGGATGGGGGTTGGTGGCGGCCTGGACCCAGGTGCGGACCCAAATGAGAAAGCTCCACTTTGTTCAGACTTGGCCTTGTCTACAAGTAGTGAAAACTGGGAAGGACCAGAGGGGTCAAGGGACATTGCAAGGATTTCAGCAACACTTTGGCCCGAGCCCCAAGTGCTGCCCTAAGCCAATCTGGCCTCATCCCATTTCCAGTCTTAGCCCTGCTCCAAGTCCATGCTTTCCCGAATCTCCCTCCCACTGCTCACCATCTACCTCAGCCCTTGCTAACCACAGCTCTTCCTGCACTCTGACCTGATCCTGACCTTTGTGTTCTCTGTTCCTCTGGCCCAGGATGGGCCCTGTACCCCAAGACGCTGCTTGGGATCACTGGTATTTCCAAGGAAGTTACAGAGCCGGCCCACCCAGGGCCCTTCACCCACTGAGCAGCTATTGGGTCAGGCCCGGGACTTCATCAATCAGTACTACAACTCCATCAAAAGGTGGGTTCTCCCCGGCACTGGAGCACCCCACCACTGAGCCAAGGAACCTCCGGGTCACCACTCACACCCCACTCCCCATCCCTTCCACTGTCCTGACACTAAGGCTGTGGCCCTCCCCTCTCCCCAGGAGTGGTTCCCAGGCTCATGAACAGAGGCTTCAGGAGGTGGAGGCTGAGGTGGCAGCCACAGGCACCTACCAGCTCCGGGAGAGTGAGCTGGTGTTTGGGGCCAAGCAGGCCTGGCGCAATGCTCCCCGCTGTGTGGGCCGGATCCAGTGGGGAAAGCTGCAGGTATGACCAGCGGGCACATGCCCAGGATGGGTACCAGGGGGAGGAGGGATGCAGGAAGCTCCTGAGGCTTCCCTGAGGGGTGAGTACAAGGCAGTGGGAGGACCCCTGTCTGTTGCCTTTCAAGACAAAGGCTAAGGGGACCAGCCTCCTCCTTGGTACTACCTGATAGTCCTCAGCCTTTTGACTAACACACGGTGATCCAGCCCCGCAGCCCTTGGTTGAAAAGGCAGAATATTGAGGCTCACTGAGTACATGAGGACAGCTGGTAGAGAGGAACAGAAATGCTCTGGAAAAGCTAACCTGCTCCTCCTACCAGGCCTTCACCGCATACCCACCTTCCCCAAAGTCCCCTATAGCCTCAGCCCCACACCCTCCTTCACACCAGTACACACCACAGAACTAGTCTGGGTTACTGGAACAGCCTCAGCACTAAGAGAAGCCAAGGACCTGCAGGGGAACTGAATCCATGACCTTGGCCTCCTGAGCTGTAAGTGGCCGCTAAAGAATGTGGAAGAAAGCCATTCGCTCAGTGAAGCCAAAGGCATCTCCAATAGAATAAGAACAATCTGTCTACCGCTTGCCCAACCCTTTAAGTGGTTCAAAGCTTTAGTTGAACTTTGAACCCATCAGGCTTCCATAATAGGCTCCACTCCCTGCTGCGCCCCTCCCTAAGCCACTGGTCAGCCACTGCCACCCCCATCCTGTCACAAGTTTCCTTCTCCCTCAGGCAGGATAGGACCTCCCAGCCTTCTCCTAGTATCAGGGATGCCACAGGCAGGGTCCACTTAATGCAGCCACCTCTTCCCATCACTGTGCTTGCTCAAGGGAGCTGGATGGCTACCTACCTGCCTTGGCATGAGCAACTCAATACCAATACCCCTAGGTGGGGTCCCTATCAACTAGGAACCTTTCCCAGACATCAACTCAGCAGTGAACAGGTGCCTCTCTGTGCTGGTTTTCGAGTCTGCCCCGAGGGGAATGGGGAGATGTGTCCTGGGAAAATCAGGCTGTGCTGGGCAGTGGGGCTGTCAGGCAGAGGAGGGTCAGTAGGGCAGTGGGTAGCTCCTCCAGACCCTGCCTCCTTCCCAGCAAGCCCCATGCCAGCACTCCTCTGGAGCTGGCACTCAAAACCTCACCTGTCTCCTACATCCTTGGCCCATCCCCTCTGGGCCCAGGTATTTGATGCCCGGGACTGCAGGACCGCACAGGAAATGTTCACCTACATCTGCAACCATATTAAGTATGCGACAAACCGAGGCAATCTCCGGTGAGTGACAAGCCCACCCCAGGCCCAAGCCCACCCGGGCAGCAGTAAAGGGGGTCTAACCAGCTTCATTCCTCATGTCAGTTCAGCCATCACAGTGTTCCCTCAGCGCTGCCCCGGCAGGGGAGACTTCCGGATCTGGAACAGCCAGCTGGTGCGCTATGCAGGCTATAGGCAGCAGGACGGCTCCGTGCGAGGGGACCCTGCCAACGTGGAGATCACTGAGGTGGTGGACTACTTTGCTTTCTATTGCTGTGATAAAACACTGACCAAAAGCAATTTGGAGAGGAAAGGGTTTCTTTCCTCTAACAACTCACAGGTCACACTCCATCACTGAAGGAAGCCAGGGCAGGAACTCAAGGCAGGAACCTGGAGGCAGGAACTTGGAGAGAACATGGAGGAGTGCTGTTCACTGGCTTGCTCAGCTACCTTCCATATATACCTCAGGCCCAGCTACCCAGGGATAGCACTAGCCACAGTGGACTGGGCCCCTACATCCATCAGCAATCAATAAAACTTCCCCTTAGACATGGCCACAGGCCAATCTGGTGATGGAGGCAATTCCTTAGTTGAAGTTTCCTCTTCCCAGATGTGTCAAGTTGACAACCAAGAGTAGCCATCACAAGTGGGCACCAACGCTTGCAAGGATAGGGAAGCCAGGGAATGCTGCATGGGAATGCAGAGAAGAGGTCAGTGAGCGGAAGAGGGGACTTTCCTTGGGAAGCTAGGCATAGTGGTGCATTCTTATAATTCTGGACTTGAGAGGTTGAAGCAGGAGGATCAGGAGTTCAAGGCAAGCCTTGACTACAAAAGATCAGGGTCCTCCAGTGGGTACAGATGCCCACCCGCTGAGGAGTCCCTAAGGTAAAGAATGGGGGATGGAATCCCTTGAACTCTCCTCTGCCTGCTTCCCACAGCTCTGTACCCAGCACGGCTGGGCCCCAGGAAATGGCCGTTTTGACGTGCTGCCCCTGCTACTCCAGGCCCCAGATGAGCCCCCAGAACTCTTCACTCTGCCCCCAGAGCTGGTCCTCGAGGTGCCTCTGGAGCACCCCACGTGAGCATGAGAGGCCAGGGGTGGGGGTGGGGCTACCCAGAGCCCTTGGGGGAGGGACTGAGGGGCATCTGGCAACTCAACACAGAGGCTAATTCGACCCACCCCCCCAGGCTGGAGTGGTTTGCTGCCCTTGGACTGCGCTGGTACGCTCTCCCAGCTGTGTCCAACATGCTGCTGGAAATTGGGGGCCTGGAGTTCCCTGCTGCCCCTTTCAGCGGCTGGTACATGAGCTCCGAGATTGGCATGAGGGACTTGTGTGACCCTCACCGCTACAACATACTTGAGGTGAGGGGATGCTGAGGAAAGGGGACATGAAGTTGTATGCCGTCCCTACCCCACCCCAGAGTGCTGGCCATGGGAAAATGTGAACTGAGTTAGGTCCAAGGGTGTGAGTGAGCTCTGGAGCCACCAAAGCTTGGAAGAAAGAACACTGTAAGTGAGGGAGCGTGTGAAGGGTAGCTTTCATCAGATTCTCAGGAGAGAGAGAGAGAGAGAGAGAGAGAGAGAGAGAGAGATATTCCAGGCTGGCCTTGAACTCATGGTAATCTTCCTGCTTCAGCATCCCAAGAGTTGGAAATATAGGCTTGACTATCATGCCTGGCTCAAAAGGGGACCTTGTCCCAGAAAAGGGCTTTACCCGTTTCAGAGATGAGGAATGAAGGGCCAGGGCTGAGAAGGGACTTGCTCTCTGCTCCATAGTACCTTTGTGGGCAGATCACTGACTCAGCCCAGTATCCCTCTCATCCTTCCTCCTGCCCACTCCTGCTGCTTCTGTCCCTACCCTGTTCAACTTGTCCCAGGATGTGGCTGTCTGCATGGATCTAGACACCCGGACAACCTCGTCACTGTGGAAAGACAAGGCAGCGGTGGAAATCAACGTGGCTGTACTGCACAGTTACCAGGTACACAGGCCCAGCGGTGGCATTAGGGGACACAGAAACCGAGCAGGGTTGAGATGGGCAATAGCCCGTGTACTGTGGAGCACATTGTGCCTGCTGCTTTGGATACACCGGCACTAGTCTGGGAGCTACAGTATGTTACCTAAGTGCCTGCCAGGAACCTTGCTTGGTAACTGGTCCCAGGGCATACTGTGGGAGCCACTGGTGTCGAGAATCTCTAATACGAGGGTAGAGAGCATGCTGGGGATGGGAGTGTCATAATACAGTGCGTGTGGGGGGGGTGTGGTTTGAGGAAACCAGTGCCTGGTGAATACCTCTGTGGAGTCTGAAAGGGTTAAGAAAGGACCTGAGGGTGCGCACAGTGGCAGAGTGTGAGGCCCCAGGTCTGTCTCAGCACACAGCACTGGTGCTCAGGCACACCAACACTCGAAATCAGAGCTGCTCTCACCGCTTAAACTTGGAGCATGACTATGCAATCTGCAGGAGATTTGTGGGGACATTTGCGAAGTGTCCTTTGCAGTGACCCAAGGCACAGAATAGGCTGGGTTGACAGTGATAGAGAAAAAAAAGGTGGGGGACCCGTAGGGCATTTCTGACTCCAGCCTCTTCCTATCCCCACCTCAGCTGGCCAAAGTGACCATTGTGGACCACCATGCCGCCACAGCCTCCTTCATGAAGCACTTGGAGAATGAGCAGAAGGCCAGAGGGGGCTGCCCTGCCGACTGGGCCTGGATTGTGCCCCCCATCTCAGGCAGCCTCACTCCTGTCTTCCATCAAGAGATGGTCAACTATTTCCTGTCCCCTGCCTTCCGCTACCAGGTACCCAGCCCGACTGGCTCCTGCCCACCTAGCACAGCTCCCGGCAGCCCACAAGAACTGCTAACTTTTGTCTTCCATGCTCCTCCCCTCCCCACCCCATCCTGCAGCCTGACCCCTGGAAGGGAAGTGCGGCAAAGGGCGCGGGTATCACCAGGAAGAAGACCTTTAAGGAAGTGGCCAAGTGGGTACCCTGGGACTGCATCCCTTCCCCATACTGTAGAGGAATAAACCCAGTAGTGGGACCCCCAGACTGCTGTGGTGAGGTCTGGACCCCTACCTGGGAGGTCTGGCCTCTGTGCACAGAGGATGCCCTCACCCTACCCTTGCCTGCAGCGCAGTGAAGATCTCTGCCTCGCTCATGGGCACTGTGATGGCGAAGCGCGTAAAGGCGACTATCCTGTATGGCTCTGAGACTGGCCGGGCCCAGAGCTACGCACAGCAGCTGGGGAGGCTCTTCCGGAAGGCGTTTGATCCCCGGGTAGGACTGAGGCCTGAGAGGCAGGGGCTGGAAAGAGGAAAGAGTCTGACTCCTCTTCAGAGGTGCCTAGAGGACAAGAGGGTTAAAAGTAAAGGTTCATGTCAAGTCCAGCATGGTGGTGCATCCCTGTAATCCTAGCACTTGGGAGATAGAGTCAAGAGGATCAAGGGTTCAAGGTCATCCTTGACTACATAATGAACTCAGGGCTAACCTGGGATACAAGAGACCCTGTCTCAAAAAATAAAAGTCAGGCTTCACAAAGAAAGCTAAAATCTATAAGGATTCAGGATTCAATCATGCCTTGTCTTCCCAAGGCAGCCTAAGCGAGGACCGGGACAGCAGGAGGACAATCCCAATGTCCATCTTCTCCTCTCCACAGGTCCTGTGCATGGATGAGTATGATGTGGTGTCCCTCGAGCATGAGGCACTGGTGTTGGTGGTGACCAGCACTTTTGGGAATGGGGATCCCCCGGAGAATGGAGAGGTAAGGCTTTCAGGATGGAGAGAATGAGAAAAGACTCGAAACAGGAGCAGCTGGACAGGCAGGAGCAGACACACATACACACTCATGCACACACTCATACACACATACACACTCATACACACACACACACATACACACTCATGCACACACACACACACACGCACGCACGCACGCACCAGGATGGGAAATGAACATGAACATGCTGAAGTAGCCCTGCTTCCTGGTGGGAATGTGAACTGGCTTCTGGGAATCTTGACTCCTGTGTCTCAGCCATCTCTATTATAGTGCAACTCTTTCATGTGGGGAAGGCACTTCCTGGCTGACCAAAGAGTGCCTCAGGCCTTGACAAATGAGAAAAGCAAGGATTCCCTGCTCACTTCAGTATTTTAATGTTCCCTTTTCTTTTTCTGAAGAGAAACGTGCACTCTCTGGGTGCCAGCATAGATTAAATAGCTTCACTTGCTCAACATGTCTTAAACATGTTGTCTTAAACAAAATCGGAGGCCATCAGATGCCTTATGGTTAACCATTATCTTCCCGTGGTATGCTCTGAACCCCGAGTTTGATGCATTTCTACCTGCTCATCTGTTCCAGCTTCAGATGTCAGCTCCCTTATGAGCGCCGAGTCCCTCCTCTAGAATCCAAAGTTAAATGCCCCACAGCAAGCTTGAATTCTGACAGAAGCCCTTTCCCTAACTCTGATGTTTGTTTAAAACAAAACCCCATGAGTCAGGTGTGGTGTCATATGTAATCCTAGCACTTGAAAGGCACAGGCAAGAGGATCACAAGTTCCAGGTTATCTACAACTAAACTGTGAGTTTAAGGCCAGTCTGGGCTACAGGAGACCCCAAACAGGAATATCTTTAATCTCAGTGCTAGAAAGGCAGAGACAGATGGAGCTCAGGCTAGCCTTATCTACATAATGAGGTCCTGTCTCAACAACAACAACAACAAACAAATAAACAACAAAAACTGGGCCAGTGAGGTGAGATGGACGGCTCAGCAGGGAAAGGCACTGGCTACCATGCTGGAGGCCCTGAGCTCTATCCTCAAGACCTAGATAACAGGACAGAACCAACTCCTGCGAACTGTGTCATCGCACACACGTGCCATCGCACACACGTGCCATTGCACACACGTGCCATCACACAGTTAAAATAAAAGCAATAAACAAGTTAAAGCAAACAAACAAACCCAAACGCCTGACTCAGCATCTACTCGGTATCTGGAGGGACCTCCCTGTGCATCATGACACGCAGAGGGCATCACATGGTGAGACAGTGGGAACGCTCCAGAGAGGCCCAGCCACTTTTATGGCAGGGATTCCCAAGACAGCCCATTAATCCATTAATCCATGAGTAGATGAAACCATTCATGAAGGCAGAGCCCTCTCAACCCAACACTCTTCGAAAGTCTGACTTCCAAATGTCATTAGCACAAGACTGGAAGGACAAACACTAAAGCCATAAGTGGCACCATTAGCTTCTTAGCATAAAAGTGGTGTGTGTGACCCACAGTCCTAATAAGACAGAGCATTCCCTCAGGCTGGAAAGCCTCATCAGCTTCTCCAAATCGGTCTCCCGATAGATAGATGCTTCGGTCACTGCCGTTTTGGAGGTCTGCCCCTGTCCATGGCTCACTACTTTCTCCCCCTGCTGCGTGGTGTTCACTGTGTGAATAGCCCTGGCTTGTTTATCCATTCTTCTGTTGATAGACACTTGGACTGCTTCCAGTTTGGGGTTATTATGAATAAAACTGTTAAGAACATTCTTGTAGCAGGCTTTTGTGGGCTTATGTTTTCGTTTCTCTTGGATAAATACCCAGGAGTGGAATTATTGGGTCATAGGGAAGATATAAGTTTAACTTTTTTTTTTTAACTGTCAAATGGCCAGATTGAACCACACTTTTGAGATGTGAGCATTTTAATTTCACCTCCAAATTTTTTAAAGGAAGAAATGCAGGAACATATCCCTCAGAAAACGTAGTATATACACCAAAGATATGAACAAGACTATTTATAGCAGCATTGCTCATAACACCCACACTGGAAACAATTCAAGTGTCAATCAACAATAGATTGGATAAACAGTGATAAATTCACATGCAATACAGCAGTGTGAACAAATTACGACACACAATACAGATGAAAAATGAAACAGGCAGTGAGTCCATATGGCAGAATCCACTTCGTCTGAAGTTCAAAACCAGGGAGCTCTAATCCAGGGGTTTGCTCGATCAGGAGAATAGTGTGAGGCACAAAGGTGACTTCAGGATGCTGGTGATATTTCATAGGAGATGCTGATCACATACATGTCTGGTTCATGAAAACTTACATGGCTACATAGTTGCTCTAAGTCATTCGCGAACTGAGTTCAAGACTGGGGACATAAGACAATTGGCAGGGTGCTTGACTAGCATGTTCAAGGCCATGGGTTTGAACCCTGGCACCATATTCATCAGGTATGGTGGCACATATGTAATTTCAGTACTCAGGAGTTGGAGGCAGGAGGATTAGAAGCTCAGGGTCCTCTTTGGCTATATAGCAAATTAGAACCTAGCCTGAGCTACATGAGACCCTGCCCCCCCACCTCAAAAAAAAAAAAAAAAAGAATCCTGAAGTTCAAGTCTTATGTGCTGACTACAGTAACCCCATAGAAATACCATCCAGCTGATCTATAGTTAGTATTTAGAAGCTGTGTTTTGTGTGATTTCTAACTTGTTTCCATGGTGGCACCAAAATGTGAAACAGCCTTCTGAGGTGGCCCACTTAAATAATCCCCCTGGAGACAGGACACTACTTCAGGCCCTAAAGCTCTGTCCATTCCCAAACTGGCTAAAGCTGGGGGCTGCTCATGCCCAGAGCTCATGTGGACAAGAATGAACTGCCTTCCGTCTGCCACTCAAGTAGGATTTGACCACTCCACCACAAACTGACGATTAGTGTGTGTGCGCGTGCGTGTGCGTGCGCGTGCGCGTGCGTGTGCGTGTACACTATGACCTGCTTGTGGAGGTCAGAAGACCTTTGTGGAGTTGGTTCCGCTCTTAGGTGGGCTCCAGAGATGACTCTCAAGTCCCCACTCTTGTACAGCAAGCATCTTTACCTGTGAGCCCTCTCACTAGCCACTAGCCATTGTTTTATTTTCTTTGAGATAGGGTCTCACTATGTAGACCAGACTGGCATCAAACTCATACAGATCTACCTGTTGGAATTAGAAGCATGTACCACCACACCTGGCATGCCCACCCAGTTTTTAAAGCCCTTCATTCAGCCACCCCCACCTCTAAATTCCACCTGACTGAGCCATACAAAGATGCATGGTACGTGTGTGAGGATGTTGAAGAACTGTTCACAAACTACTCAGTGTCCTTCGGTCATAGGCAGATTTGCACAGTACAGGCAAATACGGCAATAGGATGTAGCCACCATAAAGCAAAGGTCAAGGGGCTGGAGAGATGTCTCAGCAGTTGAGAGCTCTGACTGCTCTTCCAGAGGACCCGGGTTCGATTCCCAGCACCCACATGGTGGCTCGCATCCATCTGTAACTCCAGTGCCAGGGCATCTGACACCCTCTCCTTGCCTCCATGGGCACCAGGTGTGCACATGGTGCACAAACATACATGCAGACAAAACACTCATATGCATAAAACAAAATAAATACATCTCAGGAAAGAGAGTGAGGCCAAGCTTAAGGTGTTGGCTTAGAAGGATGTCCACAATAGGTCACTGATAAAAAGCAAGCGAGAATTACATGGACCCATTAAAAAACGGACAAACTATATGCACCCATGTAAGTATCAACAGCTCCCAATTAAGTGTGTGTTTCAATTGTGACTTTTTACTTTATGATAATGGGAAAGCAATATGAGTCCATTAGAAACTATTTCACTAGGCAGTGGTGGCACACTCCTTTAATCTCAGCACTTAGGAGGCAGAGGCAGGCGATCTCTGTAAGTTCCAGGCCAGCCTGGTCTACAGAGCAAGCTCCAGGACAGTCAAGACTACAAAAGAGAAACCCTGTCATGGGGGGAAAAAAAAAAAGAAAAAAAATGTATTTCAAATCCTGAACTTGGATCTGTGCCCAGACTAGAGCTATGGAATGGGATCCTGTGTTTGGATTGCTGGGCAGCTCCCAGAGAGCCATACAATTGCAGGGGAAACAACCAACACTCTAGTGTGTTTTGTTGATGAGTTAAGATGTGTGGGAGAGAAGGGGGAAGGCCATGCTGCATGCTCTGTTAAAACCTTCCCAGCTGCCGGGCGGCAGTGGCGCATGCCTTTAATCCCAGCACTCGGGAGGCAGAGCCAGGGAGGTCTCTGTGAGTTCAAGGCCAGCCTGGTCTACAGAGCGAGCTCCAGGACAGGCACCAAAGCTACACAGAGAAACCCTGTCTCGAAAAACAAAACAAAACAAAAAATCTTTCCATTTTACAGTGGGTGTGTTGGGATGTAACCCCACAGTGCTAGGAAGCTTCCACCTGTTAGTAGCGCGCACGCGCGCATACACACACACACACACACACACACACACACACACACACAGTTAAGTCTCAAGGGAGAATAAGATTAGGCTTTCTCTTTTACTTTATACACCTCTGTAGTGTGGTTCTTTAAAAAATCAAGCTTTTGAATTTTCAAGACAGAAGTTACTAATAAAGAATAATAAGCCGGGCAGTGGTGGCGCACGCCTTTAATCCCAGCACTCGGGAGGCAGAGCCAGGCGGATCTCTGTGAGTTCGAGGCCAGCCTGGGCTACCAAGTGAGTTCCAGGAAAGGCGCAAAGCTACACAGAGAAACCCTGTCTCGAAAAACCAAAAAAAAAAAAAAAAAAAGAATAATAAGGGCCAGTCAGCCTGGTTTTAAGATCCCGTATAATATAATATATATAATACAAACTAAACTAACCATGATGCAAACACTTCCCTGTGCAGAGCTTCGCAGCAGCCTTGATGGAGATGTCGGGTCCCTACAACAGCTCCCCTCGGCCTGAGCAGCACAAGTGAGTGGGAATGAGAAGACAGAACAAAGGGCATTGGAGACACTGAAGCAGAGGTCTCAGGGACCTCACCCAGGTCTCTCAAGTCTTTCCCAGCAAGCTGGAGAACAGACAGCATGAGACCTTGACAGCAGTCCAGCCCCATGGGCCCTCCCTCCCTGGGGACCTGATCACTTGCAGGCCTATGACTCTGCTATGACTTTCTCCCAGAAGGAGGAGAGGCAGAGCAGAGCCCTCCACCATTACCTCAAGGTTGTGTTTCAAGCCTTCTCACACCAGGTGTATAAACCCCAAAACTATTCCCTGGCTGGGACTGGACCATGTTTCCAGTTCCTTGTGACACCCTGTCTTTATCTCTCTTGCCAGGAGTTACAAAATCCGATTCAACAGTGTCTCCTGCTCAGACCCACTGGTGTCCTCTTGGCGGCGCAAGAGGAAGGAGTCTAGTAACACAGACAGCGCGGGGGCCCTGGGCACCCTCAGGTTGGGGGTCCTCACTAAAGAGGGTGAATGGGAGAGAAAAGCCACCTGGGCAGACATGGGCTGGCAGGGGTCAACAACGTCTCTCTGTACCGCAGGTTCTGTGTGTTTGGGCTGGGCTCCCGAGCATACCCCCACTTCTGTGCCTTTGCCCGGGCAGTAGACACAAGGCTGGAGGAGCTGGGTGGGGAGCGCCTGTTGCAGCTGGGCCAAGGTGATGAGCTCTGCGGCCAGGAGGAGGCTTTCCGAGGCTGGGCCCAGGCAGCCTTCCAGGTGAGCTCCCCTGCACCCTGGTCAACCTCGTGTTCTGACTCTGACCAACCTGAGATGCCCCCTCCAGGCTTTTGTAATTGCAACCTGAAATATTGAGACTGGAGGCTCACTGACTTCCTGATCTGGTTCTCCGGACCGGCCCTATTCCTTTCCAAATTTGCCTTCATTTGGCCACTCCATAGCCAGCCCTTCTGGGATCAGCCCCAAGTAGTGGACAATAGGTCCTAGCAACAGAGATGCCACACCAAGCTAGAGACACAGCAAAAAAGAAGAGGGCCTGCAAAAGGGCTCCTCAGACAGCCCCAAGCTGGCCCCAGGAGTGGGCGCAGAAAGGAATAGGTCAGAGCACCAGGATGCCTACTCAAGGCAGGCAAGATGGAAGAAGGCAGGGCCCAGAGGATGCGTCAGAGGTCAGGGCTAAAGCTGAGGCCAGGAGGAACTCCAGGGAGCTGGAGACTAGCCCTGGTGCCTGGCCTGGAGGGCTGATCTGGACACAGAAGTATCTCCAGGAACTTCCTCGGGGCATCTTTATCACGCTGATACTTCTCACTTAGTGAGGGAGCCCCACATCTGTCCATCCATGTGGGTCTCAGTTTTAGCTAGTCTGGACCCAAGGCAAGAAAGAGGCCTCCTTTGGAGGTGGAGGCACCAGAGGGTTTGCTTGGAAGGATTGAGAAAAGAGAAATAGAAAGCAAGATCCAGAGAATATAGACCCATGGAGATGCGGGAAGTTTCTGAGCAGGGTGAGCCCACACTTGAAGTTTATAACTGGTGATGCAGACGAATGAAGGCATCTGAGAGGCAGGAAGACGGGCTCACTGGGACGGCAGCAGTGGGGATCGGAAGGAAGGGAGAGGGCCAGGGGAGGAAGGAAGAGATGTAAGGCTGCACACGCTAGAAAAGAAACAGTAACAGCCTGTTTCCAGGGGAGCCCCGGATCTCAAGGCTGGAACAGCAAGCTGCTAGTCCACTTATCTCTGGCCAGAAGCAGCCAGATAGAGCAGGCTCCCTACACCTCCTCCAGTAAGATAGAACCAGCCCTCTGCACACACTGTGCTAAGGGCTTTGCAGAAAGCATCTCAGATAGGGCTGGGGGTGTAGCTCAAGTGGAAAGTGCTTACCCAGCATGCACCAAGCCCCACGGTCAGCCCTCGGCACTACGAAACCCAAGTATGGTGGCACACTCTTGTAAGCCCAGCACTTGGGAAGTGGAGGCAGGAGGATCAGAAGTTCAAGGCTACCCTTTTTACATAGCCAGCCTGGGCTACAAAAGACCCTGCCTCTAAAAATGGAAGTATCTTATTTAATGTTTTCTGCAACCCAGTGAGGGGTCAAGACGAGAAACTGAACCATGGAAGATGGCAGGTACCGAGAGAATCCAAACTCAGCTCTGAGTTCATAACTGCCTTCAACAGCGTGCTCCCGGGGACAGGGGATCAGTACTCATCAGACAAGCAGGTGTGACAAGTCAGGGTCCCTATGATAGTGGCCAAATGAGCTAGAAAATAAGGTGCTATAGTCAGCAACAGCCTCAGCCTCGGTCTTACAACTTCATCCTCCCTCACACCAATGTGGGTACCATGCCTACAGCTAGGAACTTGGGCTGCCCTGGCCGAGATGAGAGGAGGACTGCCAGATGGCCGGCAGGCCCAGCCCTACCTCCCTTAATACACTCCTCCCCCACTGAGGCTCCCTGGTGGCAAGCAGCCTTAGGTCCTCACCTCCTCATCCCCCAGGCCGCCTGTGAAACCTTCTGTGTGGGAGAAGATGCCAAGGCTGCTGCCCGAGACATCTTCAGCCCCAAACGCAGCTGGAAGCGCCAGAGGTACCGACTGAGTACCCAGGCTGAGGGCCTGCAGTTACTACCAGGTACAACCCTGACCTTGATGAGTGTGTATGTGTGTGTGTGTGGTGGGGGGGGGGGGGGGGGTGTCCTAGGATTCTCCCTCACAGGCTAGGAGACACTCACTTGCTCAGGCCCCTTTACCTTCTTGCTCCCCAGGGCTGACCCATGTGCATAGGCGGAAGATGTTCCAGGCTACGATCCTCTCTGTGGAGAACCTGCAGAGCAGCAAATCCACGTGAGGCTCACCCCATTCTCCTCACTATTAGGGTCCCTCCTCACTCACACCTACCACACTCCTTTCTCCCACATTCTTCCTGGCTCCTTGCCATTCTCTGACCTCAGTACCTGCCTCCCTTTATACCCCAGCCGAGCCACAATCCTGGTGCGTCTGGACACTGGTGGCCAAGAGGGACTGCAGTATCAGCCCGGGGACCACATAGGTGTGTGCCCACCCAACCGACCTGGCCTAGTGGAGGCCCTGCTAAGCAGAGTGGAGGACCCTCCACCATCCACAGAGCCTGTGGCCGTGGAGCAGCTGGAGAAGGGCAGCCCTGGTGAGGACTGTGGGCTGGGGTGGGAGGGTAAGAGCCTGCCGCATCCCCTGACACAGGACCCCATGGCGCTCAGTGCTGACAGGGCTGCCACCCTGCTTCACACCTCGGTACTACCTGGGCCTAGCTGCCACTCCAGCCAGGATGGCCTTGTTGCACGTGACCCTTTCCCAGAACCCACCAAGCACCCTAAAAGCCTCCTCCCATGGCCACCGCCTCCCCACAGTCTAATTTCTCTGTAGTTGGCCTATCTCCTTCCAAAACAATGCCTGGAGATGATAACGTATTGGGGTTAGGGCAGAGGAGATCAGACTAACCCAGTTCAGTCAGGGTTCCCCCAAACATACCAGGGCTGCACAGACAAGCACATGCCACCATTCAAGGACAAGTTTTCCAATAAGACACAGTAACACATGGTCAGTCCCCCAAAAGTGAACTTTGGCTCAGACCACCCAGTCTCAGTGGTTCCCCGCCCTCAGAGCTCCCTATGCATCATTCCCAGGTGGCCCTCCCCCCGGCTGGGTGCGGGACCCCCGACTGCCCCCATGCACGCTGCGCCAGGCTCTTACCTTCTTCCTGGACATCACTTCCCCGCCCAGCCCTCGCCTCCTTCGACTGCTCAGCACCCTGGCAGAGGAGTCCAGCGAACAGCAGGAGCTAGAGGCCCTCAGCCAGGTGGGGGGGCATGCTGTGGGGGGCAGGGGCTAGACTACAGGATGATAAATAAGCTAAGGGACCCTCCATGAAAGGAAGTCCCCCCTTCATGTCAGGTCCTCCACACTTGCTTCTCCTGGCCAACATGCACTGGTGTTTTAAGACCTGTCTCCAGGCTGACCGATTCCTCTCTGGGTGCTCTGGGTCTTCAAGAGATGGGTGAATGCTAAGGAGGCTCAGCTAGGTAGGGGTCACTCTGGGAAGGACTGTGGGGCCCTCAGCTCAGCGTATCTGCCCCCAGGACCCCCGGCGCTATGAAGAGTGGAAGTGGTTCCGCTGCCCCACACTGCTGGAGGTGCTGGAGCAGTTCCCGTCAGTGGCGCTGCCCGCCCCTCTGATCCTCAGCCAGCTGCCCCTGCTCCAGCCCCGGTACTACTCTGTCAGCTCAGCACCCAGTGCCCACCCAGGAGAGATCCATCTCACCGTGGCTGTGCTGGCATACAGAACCCAGGGTGAGGCTGACAGCTGGAAGGGCCTGGTCTTGGCAAGACTAAGACAGACCTCTGAACGGCCTCTTCCCCCTAACACCTAGATGGGCTGGGCCCTCTGCACTATGGTGTGTGTTCCACGTGGCTGAGCCAACTCAAGGCAGGAGACCTGGTGCCCTGCTTCATCAGGGGGTAAGTGAGGCCTCTGGGGTAGGGCAGGGCAACTAGAAGGGATCATCTGTGTCCAGACAGGGATGAGAACGTGCTACATGCCTGGCAGGGACCAGTGAGGAATATAGAGGGAGGGGCGTGTCACACAGGATTAGCTGGTAACTGGGTCCTCCGAAGCATGGAGGGTCTATTAATACATCAAGAGCAGTGAGTCTCTGGGGCGCTTCACAACTATGGCTGAGCTTTGGCCTCAATAACTTGGTGCAGAGTCCTGCCCCTGAAGCCACAACTACCAGAAACAACATGGCTTAGCCAGGGGCCCTGCTGCTCTGTGAAAGTGTAGCCCCTGCATGCCTCGCTATGTCCTTGGCGACAGACTATGTTAAAAGTCTAGGCTTCGGGGCTGGAGAGATGGCTCAGAGGTTAAGAGCACTGGCTGCTCTTCCAGAGGTCCTGAGTTCAATTCCCAGCAATCACATGTTGGCTCACAACCACCTGTAATGAGATCTGGTGCCCTCTTCTGGCCTGCAGTCATACAATCTGTACTCATAATAAATAAATTTAAAAAAAAAAAGTCTAGGCTTCTGTCAGGCACGGTGGGTACACACCTTTAATCCCAGCACTTGGAAGGCAGAGGCAAGCGAATTTCTGTGAGTTCAAGGTCAACCTTGTCTACAAAGCGAGTTCCAGACCAGCCAGAACTGTACAGTGAGATCCCACACCAAAACAAACAAAAAAACAAAACAAAACAAAAACCACCTCATTTGTCATTGGGCCTTAGGCTTTCCTGTCTATACAGCCAAAGGTTAGTTGGTATGTATAAGGTCATGGGTGAAGAAAAGCGGTCTTAATGGACTCTCTCTGGCTAGGGCTCCCTCCTTCCGGCTGCCACCTGATCCCAACTTGCCCTGCATCCTGGTGGGCCCAGGGACTGGCATTGCACCATTCCGGGGATTCTGGCAGGAGCGATTACATGACATTGAGATCAAAGGTGAGCCTGGGGCTAAGGGTGCACCTGGAAGTCAGAAGGGAGCCAAGGAGGAAAGGAGTGAGACTGGAGGAAATGGCCATAAAAGAAACTGGGACCGAAGGTGAAAAGAAACGTATTTAATGGGGAGGGGAGGGGAGAAAAGGGCTGGGGCCTGCTTGTTTGCCTTCCTGGTGGTCCCTCGGCGTATCATAGGTTCTGGAATGGACTGAAGGTAAAGAAGGAAGGGATAGGACAGGAATGCAGACAGAAGACAGCTCCAGGCAGATTCGGAATTACCTCAGAGCTCATCTAGGGCGACCCAGTCTAAAAACTGATGAGGTGTTCAGGTCAGGCCCAGAGATGTCAATAAAAGAAGGGTGTGTGGGAGAGGATGGTTGGAAGGTGTGGAAGGTGTGGGCTGGGCCATGGGCACAGAATTGAGTCGATAGAGCAGGTTCTAGCGGAGTTTCCCCTCCTGGTTCTTGCCTGAATGCCTGTTTCCTTCTAGAAATCAGAGAGGTGTGCAGGGTCTGGGTGAAAGCACCCCATTTGCCCCTAGAGGCTGAAGAGCCGTGATAGGGGTTGCTCCAACCCAAAAGGCTGGCCTGGAGGTGGCGTTGCCAAGGCTGCCCCAGAGAAAGGGGTCCCCCCAAACAGTCTTGTTTCTCACAGGGCTGCAACCCGCCCCCATGACTTTGGTGTTTGGCTGCCGATGCTCCCAACTCGACCATCTCTACCGGGACGAGGTACTGGATGCCCAGAAGCGCGGCGTGTTTGGACACATCCTCACCGCCTTTTCCAGGGATCCTGGCAGCCCTAAGGTACCACGGGCTGGTGGTAGAGATGGCGTGACCAGGCTTGGGCCATCCCCAAGTCCCCACGAGTCCCAACTCCCCCAGGCCCAACTCCCCCCCAGGGACGCCCGAGGCCTGGGTGTTCTCACAGCAAGGCCTGCCTCTCGCTCCGCCCCTAGACCTACGTGCAGGACCTCCTGAGGACAGAGCTGGCCGCCGAGGTTCACCGCGTGCTGTGCCTCGAGCAAGGACACATGTTTGTCTGCGGCGATGTCACTATGGCAACCAGCGTCCTGCAGACAGTGCAGCGAATTCTGGCGACAGAGGGCGACATGGAGCTGGAGGAAGCCGGTGACGTCATCGGCGTGCTGCGGGTGCGAAGGGGCGGGCGGGGCTGGGTAGGGTAAGTCTACGCCGGCGTCTCCTGCTAGGGTTCTGGTCCACTGAGCTCTTTTCCTCCCCTCAGGATCAGCAACGCTACCACGAGGACATTTTCGGGCTCACATTGCGCACCCAGGAGGTGACAAGCCGCATACGCACCCAGAGCTTTTCCTTGCAGGAGCGACAGCTGCGGGGCGCAGTGCCCTGGTCCTTTGACCCACCCGGCCCAGAAACCCCGGGTTCTTGACAATCTTCTTCCCCTTCCAGTTCCCGGAGAAAGGGGTTGTCTCACTCCGTTTGGCTGACCAAAGCCAGCCACCCTCTCTCGAGAATGCCTACAGCATCAGTCGCGAGACTGCGGGCTTAAAAACTCTCTTCTCTCTCCAGTTCACCTGGACAGGGAGGGGTTCCTCCTAAATCTTGAAAGTTCCTCTGGCTGTGGTATTGAGGGCATCCTACTGTCCTCTTGGTATGCTTTTGACGGACTGTAGACTCCCTTTGTCCCTCTCTGGATTATCTTACCTTTAAAGTCTAAGTCATTCCAGTATTTATTGAAGATTTATCATAAAAGATCATGTCAGATGTAGTGAGATACCCAACCCAACTCTTGTGGATTGTAATGATTGAAAAAGAGACAAGTTCCATGCTTTAATGTGTACAGATGTGGGGATAGTAATTCTTTGACAGTGAGTCCTAGACACCTCTCTCTATGTGACCCAGTACTCTGAAAAAAGTTTGCAACCAGCCACAAACAGTTCTGTGGTTGAGTGAACAGGTGCAGCCCTCAGCTTCCAGGAGTGGGGCATGCCAGACATTCCCATGGCAAAGATGTGAAGCACAGCCACGAACAATCTCTACTTATTTCACACAGGATGAGGAGCCCCACCCACTTCCTCCGACATCACGGCAGTGCTGATGTCCAAAAACAGCAGCCTTCTCCAGTTTTTCCACTCACAAGTCTCCGTATCCCCCGCCCCTAGTCCCACAGGAACTCAAGGGGGAGGCCAACAGGAACAACTTCCCTGCCTTTCAGGCTCTGTGCCTCGCTGATCCCTAACACTGAGCCTGATCACTGCCTGGGCCCTGGCCTCCGCCTTGAGGGCACTGGGGTCCTTCTTCCCAGGCAACTACTCCACAGCAGCCAGCTAGGGCTAGTACCCTCTTATCCTCACGTGTGGGGCCCATCTCTGGCTCACAGTCACCTCCTACTCTTGCTTCTCTGGGGCAAGCTCCTCTTTGATTCCCAGATCATGACCAATGAAAATATTCTGGGCCTGCCATCTGGGGTGGAGGTGGGGCTCAAAGGATGGCTCCATGTATCTTTCCATGCCACCCCATCCAATTTCCTGCAGCTAGAAAAGCCAGAACCTGTGGGAGGAAAAGGCTGTCAGCAAACATTCCAGGCACCTAGGTTCTAGAGAGACAGCCCCACCATCCCAGATTCAACTAGTATCCCCATCCCTCCAAAACTGACCCCAAACTAGTTTCTTTATCCTTTCTTGACCCCCATGTGGGCAATACTGACCTGAGGTGTCCTCAGTCAGTGCAAGGGGCCTGGTGGGGGCTCCTTCTGGGTGTCTGTGGTCTCCTGAAAGCCCCTTGGAAACAGATTCCGGGCCCTCTGGATACCCCACTGCTGTCTCGGGCTGGAAGCAGGACTGGAGCCTAGGGACAATGTCATTGGGTGAGCAGGGTCACGATGCTTAAGAAACACCAGGATCTTGCCTCTATCCCCTACCCTCCTCACCATCACTTGACCAAGACGGCTTCTCCTCATCTGGTGAGCCTGGCTGTGAAGGGCTGGACCAGGGCCTGGGTGGGGAGGAGGCCGAAGCGTCTCCCCATGGCTCCTGCTGCTGCTGTTGATGAAGCTAGATGGAAAGAGAAGAGTGAGGGACTCCCTCACATGATGGGGGGTGGGGAGCAAGGCCAAGCTCCTCAGCTAGGTACAGAGAGCTCATAGTTCCTGTTAAGTAGTCTTTAGATTCTGGCCCCTCCCCCAACATTCACTTCACTCACCTTCCCATATTCCCTCTACGTACCTGATGTAGGTAAATGGCGTGCAGGCTCATCTCAGCAGAAACAAGCTCTGGGAGCTGGGTCAGCTTCTGGCCCCCAGTGCCTCCTGGGGACACACAGCTAAAACAAGATTCCTAGTCAAGAGACATCTTTCTCCCAGAGGAAGGCGGGCCAGGCTGCACCCCACTTTCCAAGTCCTCTCAGCACCCTAGCACCCTCTCTCAGAGAGTCAGCACCAGTCCAGACTCCCCTGCATCTCAAGCCTCTACCTCTCACCTGGGGTCCTGGGCCATTCGTGAAATGGAGGCCAGGAGGCTGGCTGTGGCAGCGGCAGGGCAGGGGGTTGTAGGGCTAAGGTCCCTCTGGGGTGGGCGGGGATTCACCAAGAGGTTGGCCAGGAAGGCTTCCGGCTGAACAAAAGAGAGCCAAAGGCATCAGAGGGATAAGGGGGGAACCAAAGAAAGGCAAGAGATATGAGAGGTTGAGCTGGCTACCGGGGTGACACACAGAGTCAGGAACGCCCAGGGAGAGATGGACAGCGGGAAGGGCAAAAGAGTAGGCAGGCCTGGAACTCACCAGAGGGGATGTGCAGTCACTGAGCACCCCTGGAGTCGGGGGGCTTCGTGTTGAGGTAGCACCCCAGGCAGCTGCATCTTGTTGTACCCGGCCCCGAAGGTGTCCAAGGAACTTAGAGCTGTGCCCTGGTGGCCGCCATTGTGGATGTGCCAGGGAGAACCGCATTAAGGAGAGTTCAGTCTTTCCATCCTCTGCACGCTGAGAGAGTGAGGCTTCTGTCTGTCCCTCCGAGAGCCACTGCAAGGAATAGTCCTTCTGGTGTTAGGGACACCAAGACTCAGGTAGGCAGGACAGGAAATACTGCCCCACGTTCCGGATGTAGGAAATCCAGGCTGTGATTGGGACTTGTTCAAGATCATCCAGGAGCAAGGTGGTGGAGCAGGACATGGGTGCTTAGTCTCAGAAACAGCCAGCTTTGATGTTGCGCCCCACCCCACCCCCTGCATGCAGCCCTAGTTCCCAAGACAAGACAAGCCTGTACCCCACTCCTCACCCACTGACTACCTCCCTTTCTAGTGGGGGGTGGGGCAGTATTTGCCTCCATTTATCATCATCATCAATTTTTTTAAATGTACCAGCAACTCTGTAAAGGGCTCTGTAGACCTGATGTGCTTTGGTGAGGCAAGCCAAATGCCTGTCCAACTCAATTTTGTAAGGGCAGGGAAGAGCTCTAACCTGAGGGTGCCCATGGCGCTTTACATCCATTAGGGCAAAAGAACAGATGTCCCCGACGCCAGCCACATCCACGGTGAAGTGATGAAAAAAGTCAATAATCTCCAGAGCACGGGGGCGGAACCAGAAGAGCAGAAACAGAGGAGTGAGAAGTGGAGACAGGAGTTCTTCCAGGAGGGAGACCTGAGGAAGCACGGGTGAGGCTGAGCGGGATTATCAAGAGGACTCCACAAGTGATCACCACGGTCAAGAGCCTCCAGGAACACTCTGTAAGGTCGGAGGCTTTCAGCCACTCACTCCGAAGCCTCCTCTCGGACCCAGCCCCACACCCATGGGGCCCACAACTTCTCCCAGACTGATTATTTGGACAGGGCCTACTCCTGCAGCCCCCTGCAGGCCCGGGCACTCACTGCTCGGTACTGAAGCAGCTGCGCCATCTGCCAGTAAGAGCTGGCCCGAGCACCCGCCGCACCAGGCTCCTCCGGGAGGTAATGCATGTGTGCCAGGGCCGCCTGCAGCAGGAGCTGTGAGGGACGCCCCTGGCATTGCTCCTCTGGAATGAAGGACCTGGAGGGCAGGACGTGGGTAAGGGATGCGGTTAGGAAGACCTGCAAGTAGAATGCCGGGCTAAAGGGCTGACAGAAGGGATGGTGACAGAAGGGTTCGCTAAGGGAAAGGAAGCCTGCGCCCAGGTCAGAGAAAGGCCACACACCAATATCTCCTCCCTGGTATGTGCCATCGAACCTGGCCACTGTGGCTGTGACCCCGAGCGCTGTCATGGTGGTGAGCACGTGCTCCACGGCCAGCACATCCTCATCGTAGACGGTGAGCACCAGCAGCGCGGCAAAAAGCGCTCCGGAGAAGAAGACCAGCTGGCGGGCCAGCAGCGCGCGCAGGGGCGCAGGGGGCTCGGCGGCACGGAGGAAGGCGGCCGCGGGCCGGTAGGCGCGGGCCAGGCGCGCACGCAGTTCGTGCGGTAGCTCGTTGAAGTGGCGCAGCTGCAGGCGGGCCAGGCGGGACCAGCGGCGCGCCCCGAAGGCGCCGGGCTCGCGTCGCAGCAGCTCCACGTGGCTGTAGAAGGCGTACAGCACCTGCCAGGCCAGCACCAGCGGGCTCAGCGCCAAGTTCACGGCGGCCAGCAGCAGCACCGTGCGCCGCCAGCGTGCGGCCAGGACGCCCCGGAGGTCACTGCGCTTGTAAGCTTCGGGAAGCTCCCAGCCCCCGCGGAAGAGCGAGAAGGGACCGCGGAAGAGCAGCAGGTCCACGTTGAGCGCCAGGCCGCGGCTGAGGAAGGCTGCGCTGCCCCCCCAGGGCAGTGGACAGCGAGCGGGCAGCAGGCCCTTGTTGGCCAGCGCCACCTGGTAGTTGGTGTAGCGCAGGATGCGGTGGTGGACGTCCAGTTCCGTCAGTGGCCTGGGCTGCACACACAGCCCACCGCTCCTCTGCAGCTCCAGGAGGCGGGACTGAACCTCAGCCCAGGGTACCGAGCTGAGCTCCTCCTGAGGAGAGGGGACAGGGGAGCCTAGGGACCTGTGTTCCCCTCCACAGAGACGCACAACCTCCATGACCCACTGAGCGGCCTGCAAACTCCTGCCCTGGTGGCCTCCCTCCCCACCTTCTTCTAGCCCTTCTGCTAACAGAAACACTTCTCCCTCTTCTTTCTGCCACTTCTCAGTGGATCTGCTCATCACTGCCACTCCTGTAGCCATTAGTCACATGCTTCCTGGCGACACCTCTTTAGTGAACTTCGGGGGTTGGGACCTGGCTTCCTTTTTTGAGCCCCCTGCAACCCCACATATAAGAAACTCTTCTCCGCCGGGCGGTGGTGGCGCACGCCTTTAATCCCAGCACTCGGGAGGCAGAGGCAGGCGGATTTCTGTGAGTTCGAGGCCAGCCTGGGCTACCAAGTGAGTCCCAGGAAAGGCGCAAAGCTACACAGAGAAACCCTGTCTCGAAAAACCAAAAAAAAAAAAAAAAAAAGAAACTCTTCTCCTGTCTCACCGCTTTCTGCCTGAGCAAGCTCTGAGACATGGCGGAACTGTCCCACTCCAGGCCACTTTGTACCGTCACTCGACCAGCTTTCACACACCCCTGCCTGCTGTGTCTGTGTCTGGGGGAGGAGAGCGCTCCCACACTTCATTTGGAGAGACCCCTATGAGGCCCAAGCCTCACTTTAGCCCCACCTCCCCAGTCCAGACACTTCCTCAGGAGCAGCCTCCACAGCTCCTCCGGGCATCTTCCCCTCCCCTGGAGGAAAGAGAAAAGGAAGGGCAAGAGGAGAGAAGGATGGGGTCGACAGCCCCAGCAGTGGCTGTGCCTGGTGCCTCTCCCTACTCCAAAGGCTCTTGACATCCAAGGGGAAGCAAGAAATGGGGACTGAAGACGATATCTTAACAATAAACTTAGGGACAAAGCTGGAAGGACCATGACCAGGGGACAGTGGAGAAGTCAGAGAGTGGCTTCATTTCAGGTACCCTAGAAAGCGCTATTTCAGGCAAGCAAGCCCATCTCCACTGCCTACAGGCACCCACGTTTGCCTCACTTCCTGCCCAGAGGCCTGATTGGCCTGACCTTCCTCATCCAATCAGGATGCTTCCTGCTCCAGAAAGCCCAGTGACAGCGCTTCCTCTAAACAGTCACTGTTTTTACCACCAGCATGTGACTGTAAGTCACCATATGTGACCCATCTGAGTAAAGGAAGCTCCACAAGGGTCAGAGCCACGCTTGCCAAGTGCCAGTGCCTCCTGACATTACTCAAGGCCCAGGGCAGGTGTCATTCAGCCTCCATCTTTCTGCTCTTCTCGGTTGGTCCTTCCATGTGTATGGCCCCACTCTCTCCTGTCCTCTGCCCATGCTGTCACCGCAGGCTTACTGGGGGAATGTGCAGGGCCTCCCTGTAAAACACCTGGATGTCCCAGTAGCTGAAGAGGTTGCAGACTGAACGAAGCAGCTGGAACAGCCAGAAGCCAGCAGCCAGGACTAGGAGGAAGACCAACAGAGGACTGTTGTGGATCCTGCAGGAGATTGGACAGGAGGGGTAACAAAAAGGTGGGAAACCCACAGAAAGAAAATGGTGGCAAACACCTGCAGGTCTCAGTGGGGCTTGGGGGAGAGGTCCTCAATGAGGCCTTCAAAGTGCCTGCAAAGTCAACACTTTTCACAAACAACACTCATGCTGTCTGCTTTTTGTATTCTCATTATCCCATGGGTGTACAATGGAGTTTTCTAGAAGCTACAAGGCAGGTGAAGGAAGATGTACATCATACTGAGAGCCCATGTAATGTGCACTCATGCATTCCTAAGCTTTAAACTTGTCCTCAGGGCTAGGGATGTGTCTGAGTGGTACAGTGCTTGCCCAGCATGCCGGAAACCCTAGGTTTGCTCCCTGGCACTAAAAATAAACAGTTGTCCTCACCATTAATTTCTAATAAGGTAAATAGAAATGTGACTCATAATACAAGGCTCTTTGAAATTCTCAATCAACTTGGGCTATGTTTTCAAATATGCCAAGCACTTTAAGAGTTGATCCAGACCAAGGAGCATTACAGGGAGGTCCCCGTCTTCCATCCTTTTGTGAGCTTATTCCAGAAGCACCCACCAGACTGTCACTTACTTCTCTGCACACTGGGCTGAGGGTAGAATAGCATCTGACAAGGTCACTTTGCTGTGGAATGGTCCAGGTCTTGTATGGTTCTTTGGCTGGTTGTTGAAGAGAACGTTGTAATCCACACAGCGGAGGAGGAAGGTTGTGAAGGTGACAATGAAAATGAACTGTCTGAGGAGAGGGTACAGGGAGAGGGCCCTGATCAGGCCGAAGGGCAAGGTGGACTCAGCCAGACAAGCTGAGGCTCTATAGGGCCCCTCACCCTTCAGAGCCCCAAGACTAGAACGGAAAAGGAGAGCTGGGCATAGCTCAGTTGGTAGAGTGTCTGCCTAGCATACATGAAGCCCTGGATTTGATCTCCAGCACTACATAAACTGGGTATGGGAGTAATTTTAGCACTTGGGAGGTAGAGACAGGAGGAACAGGAATCCATGTCTAGCCTGGAATACATGAGACCCTGGCTCAAAAACAAAACAAAACACCTGCAAATAAGAAGAGAGGTCAGAACTTAGGGACAGGACCGGTTCTCACCCCAGCTGGAAGACATCCTCCAACAGGATACAGGCAAAACCATTCCGTTGGTGGTAGCTGTAGATGTGACAAGTTTGTCAAGAAATATACTTGTCTACGGACTCGTTCTGAAGAGACTTCCCCTACACTCCCCTGATCCACAGTCCCCCACCATGTCCCTCTGCATGCTAGGCACAAAGGATATCTTGGTGAAGAAGCTGTCCAGGTTCTGGATGTGATGCCAGGAGCCTGGGTACAGAGAAACCGTGTCAGGACTTGGCACTGTCGCCCTGGTGATTAGTTCCTCTATGTAAACCCAAACCTGCCTGGACCTCCAACCCACTCAATCTCCCAAATAGCCTCACACTTACCACGGAGTCCTTCAGGCACGTGAAGCAAGGGTTGATGGTCGTCCCCATGGAGGGGTGAGTCTTGGGACCCCTCAGGGTCACAGTCCTCTAGCCGTTCATAATCCTGCTCAGGGATCAGAGGACCTATCCGCAGCCCAGGATGGTCCTGGGGGCACCGGCAGGAGGGATGGGGAATGACCGAGGCCAGGGGTGGGGTGGAGTGGGACCCCCACGAGGGGGAAGCGGAAGTGGGTGTCATTGTGGGATGGGTCTGTGTTGGGGGTGTGGCTGGGGTGGGTGAGGCATTGTATGGAAGCTGAGAAGCCCCTGCCTCCTGAGTCACCGGGCAGGGGGACCCCGAGGCAGGAGGAAACAGTGAAGAGGAGCAGCTTCTTGTCCGAGGGACAGGGGACAGAGAGAAGACAGAGATCCTCCCTCCCCCAAGTCCCCGGCATGGAGAAGCAGACAGTGGCAGTGCCATAGGGAGCAGAGGCACTGAGCTGGGCCCCAAGTCTCCCCACCGCCCCCGCTGCCTCCTGCTCCCCCCCCACCCCATTCGGCTCACCATCAGGCAGCAGCGTCTCCTGAGAGGTCGAAGGGACTGGGCTGCTGCTGTTTCCACAGAGGTCTGTGAAGCTGAGCAGAGACTACAACATGACGATGACAACAACAGGACCAGGTGACTCAGGCTGGGCAGGCCTCAGGCGTGCCAGCCCTCTGCCACCTGCGTGATCACTCACACTTCTTGCAGGGCAACCTGGGGCCAAGGCCCAGGCTCCACGCCTGGGAGGGACCGCCGTTGGGGAGGCAGGGGTTCAAGAGCTCTTGGGACTAGAAGAGACACCTGTAATCTCCGCCGTCAGCCCTTGAGGGCACAAGTGACAAAGAGAAGGTAGATACAACCAAAATGACGAGCACAATAGAGCAAAATCCCATCAGAGGGTCATAGAGTCTTGAGGCTGGGACGTGAAATCTCTCATTCCCTCCAGTCTCATTCCTTTCCCTCACACTCATGGGCACTGATCAACAGAGAATGACTTAAGACTACCTGCCCACTCACTCAGGACGTGGGAGGAGACAGAGGGTTAGCAGGATCAGGAGTCTGAAGCCAGCCTGGGCTACACCTGACCCTATCTTAAAAAAAAAAAATGCATATTTCATTTCCCTGAGTGGAAGAAGAGAGAGACTTGACTTTGCCATCAGCTAGGAGGGAACAACAGGAAGTAAAAGGAAGGAATCCTAGCCATCTTGGATCTGAGACCTGAGAAATCATTTAAGGGACTTAAAGTAGAAAAACTTGGTTTGGTTCCTTGCGAGTTCCATTACGTCTTCTTTATCCTCGGGTTCACCCTGATACACTCTCCCTCCAAGCCTGACCTGGTGTCAGGCGCCTCCTGAGAAGCATCAGCAAAGGAAGGTAGTAAGAGGTCCAGAACTTCGGAGAATGAGGTGGGCATGCGGGGATGGGCTGGCTGAGTGGAGTACCTTGTTGTTGTCTCACCAGGGAGGAGGAGGCCCAGGTGGCTGGTCTGGTGGCTTGCCCAACGCCATTCCCAAGGTCCTGAGTCACCATGTGCCCTAACTGAAGCCCATGCCTGAGACGCTGACTTGGCTAGCAGGTGTCAGGGCCTCCAGGGCTTAGTCCAGTATCCCAGAAATGGAGAGGAACACAGAGCCTCCTAGAATGTTTCCTGGAGGAGCATGGAGGACATTCATGGAATTTCCCACATGTTTGGCCCAGGCTGCCCGATTTTCTTATTTTTCTGCCTCCTTTCTGGAAGAGGAATTGTCCCAATAGTTCATGACTGGGCAATAGTTCATGTGGCTGGGCAAGGTGCAGAACTATGAAAACCTTTTTACAAGTGACAAAATAGAATCGGGGGTGGAGGGGTGGGAGTGGAGATTCCTATGCTCTTTCTGAGGCCTCTAGAGAGATAAGTTAAGTGAGGTTTTACCCGGCACCTCTCTATGACATCACTCACACAGCATCCTTGATGGTCCATGCTTGTTTAGGATTATCTCTACACACGCCCTGATTTCCTTAACCCAATCTCAAACAAATTCTGGCTCATTGTTCCGTCCAGCTTCACTCTAAATTCCCATATCCACAGCATCCCTTTTCCTCCCTCAGCTCAAGTCATTTTGTATCTCGGAAGCACCACTAATAACAATGATACTAGTAACAACTAATAATGTTCACGTGTCCAGGTGGATTACCAGAGAGCAGATGCGGGCCAGACGCAGCGCCCCCTGGTGGCAGTGAATATCAGAGCGCTTTTCCCTGACGTCTGGAGAACAGGAACGAGTCACAGCCACTCCCACCAAGAAGCCACAGCCCAGTGGAGGAGGCAGTTAAGAAAATAATTATATAGAAGGCTTGGTGACTCAAGCCTGTAATCCCAGCGCTGGGAAGGAAGGACGGAGAGTTCAAGACGAGCCTGGGCTCCAAGGGGAGTTTCAGGCTACCCAGAGCTATTTAGCAGGACTAGGTTGGAGGTAGTCTGAGGGATGATTATCGCAAGAATAAGTGCTCTTGGGCTGGACTCTTAGGCCAGTGATTCTGACCTAAATGAGGAAGGAACCTGTGGGTTAGATCTTAGGTTGCACCTTGATAAACTTTATGACCTCCATACTAATAATTCAAGATAATTGAGGGTCACTATCAGGACCAGTCGGGACGTTTTTCAATGCGTGTGGCTTTAGTCTCCAAGAGTTGGAGACTAAAGTGGTGGTACATCACGTGCATGTAGGTTTTTGTTTTTTTTTTAATTCCCCAGTCTACTTTCGCGCATTCCTCCCCTCAGAACCAGCATCTACACTCCCTGAAGATGCCAGGGCACGTAGAGACTGTCAGGAATATCCCTAGGGAACGGTTTGAAGCCAGAAGGGTCAGGACAGCCCCGAATAAGAGAATGAACGCTGCACACCCTCTGACCGTCACCCGACCCTAGGGCATTGAACAAAAAGTAGCCAGAGTCGCTTCCGCTCGGTCCCGCCTCAGGCAACATTTTATCCAATCACAGCTTTGCGGCAAGACTGATGTGTCTTTCCTCCAACCACCGCCGAGGTACGAAGGGGTTGTCGGGATGGTGGCCATAGCTAACATGGAGTCCCCGGTAGGATGAGAGTGAGATTGCCGTTGCTAGTTGCTCCTGTCTTACTGCCTCATCATGTTGGTTCACTTATTTCGGGTCGGAATTCGGGGTGCTCCATTTCCAGGCTGGTCGCTACAATCCCTGCGCTTCCAGACGTTCTCAGTGCCCAGGTAAAAGAACGAGGGCTACTTAAAAGTGCGGGCCATTGACCAGCCGGCATCTCGCGGGGCCCGCCGGGAGGTGGAGTTCTGGGCTCGCGCGTGGCCTTCTGGGAGCTGTAGGCTATCTCGGAAGGAGTAGAATGTCACTCCCCAGGGAATTGACCTCCATTATTTATGGTGCAGTGTGGGTGCCAGCAGGAGGCTCCGCAGGTCTGCACCTACTAGCGAAGAGGACGCTGCTGACTCCCGGCCGGTGGCCACACCCAGTCGCCACTGCCCATCAAGGGGCGCCACTCTCAGCCCGCGTCCGATCTCTGGTAATCCACTTCAGATCTGGACGTATCTGTAATTGGTATCCATAGACATTTACTATTGATGATATGCTTCAGGATTAGCCGAAATTATTTTAAAGGATCAAAGGAGATTCCTTAGCTGACGAGATGGTTCAGCGGGTAAAGAAAGGCACTTGCACCAAGACTGAAGACCTAGGTTCGACTTGAGAACTCATTGGTAGGAGAAAGCAACTCCTGTAAATTATCCTTTAACTTCCATGACCCTAAACCCAATAAGTAAATAAACACATACATTAAAAAAAATAGTTTAAGTAGTTCCTAACTGGGCTTAGTGGATCCCTGTGAATTCAAGGCCAGCCTGGTCTATAGCGAGCTCTAAGCCAGCCAGACCTACATAAGTGAAATATCAGTAGCATTCAGGCTGAAGCAGGAAGGATGCTGGGAATTTGAAGCCAGCATGGGCTACAGAGTGAGTTCTGAGTCATTCTGGGATACAGGGTGAACAAAATGAATCAAGAAGTGATTCTTAGAGCTGGATGCATTTGTCAGGAACCGAGTCAATCTGAAATGAGCCTCTAATCCCATTTTCTCAGGAGGCTGAGTCTAAATTCAGTACAGTAGAGTGTATAGCATACATTCTAAGTTCAAGGCCCGACTGGACAACTTTGTAAGATGCTGTGTCAAAATAAAGAGTAAAAGGGCCATTCATTCAGATGGCTCAGTAGGGAAAGATGTGCTGCCAACATGACCCCCCGAGTTTGTCAGTCCTGGGACCCACACGTGGAAGGCAAGAACTGACTCCTGCAAGTTGTCCTTTGATCTCACTCACTCGGGCACAGGCACACGCAAATAAATGAAATGTAATAAATTTTAAAAATAAGGAGTAAAAAGTGGGCTGGGGACATGGCTCAGTGGTAGAACATTTTCTTGTCATGCCTGAACCATAGGCTCAATTCCTAGGGTGGAAAAAAAAATCTGATCTATTCTTGGTAAGATTTAAAAAATAAATAAATAAATAAAAACTCTAACCCACTTTGGTCCAGAGAGAAAAATAGGTTGAAGTCGAGCAAGAATCCAGAGTCTGTTTTTGGGGGGTAGGGGGTTTGTTTGTGTGTTTTTTTTTTTTTGTTGTTGTTGTTTTTTTATTTTTAAAGACAAGGTTTCACTGTGAAGCTCTGGCTGGCCCCGGGCTCTCTAATAGACTAGTTTGACCTTGAACTCACAGAGATCTACCTGCCTCTGCCTCTGCCTCCTGAGTGCTGGGATTGTAGGGATGCCCTGCTACCCAGAATCTGGAATTTAATGGTAAATATTCTACAAGAAGCAACTGTTTCCCTAAGAGGTCTAAAGGAAGATTGCCAAGGGTGGGTGACTATGTGGAAAGCCCATCTATTTGATGGAGGGAGGGCAGACACTGAGTTAGAAGTACCAGTGCTGGGAAGCTGTCCGCTGGTTGTTGGCAATTGCCATGCGTTCTTAGAGTCTTGGTGGGGAGATGAGAGTAGCTGGAAAGTAGCCATGGTAAATTATTAATGGTTTGAAAACAGCCTTTAGGAAAGAATGAGGGTGTTGATAATATTTAAACCATCAAGAGACACAAGGTAAAACCAAAAACAATGAATATGTTCATTTCAATTCACGAAAGGGATTTAGCAGTCAGGATCATTTTGAAAAGAATATAATGGAAACTGTCAGAATACATGTTTCAAAATTAAGACAAGTATTTTGTGAAACCTTTCTGCTTTGGCACACACACACACACACACACACACACACAGGGAGTACTGGATTGTGCTGGAGCATTGTACTAAGTTGCAATGTACAGTGCCAGTCACAGTGAATCTGTATGTTTGAGAAACATGGCAATAGTCAAGTCAGCCTGTACTGCACCTCTAACGAGGATATGCATGACGCCACAAACATCTGCGCAATAGACTTCTCATATCCCAGAGATTTCCTAAGTTCTGGAGTATAAAATATGGCCTCTGCCCCTCAGTAAGATACTGTCCAATGGAAAGTTAGGACAGTGGTACAGAAGGAAAAGAAAGTGAGTTTTGTCTAAAACTGAAGATAGATTGACTTAAGGCATAGTGGGAAAAAAACGACCAACAGGCAGGTGGAACAGAGTTAAGCGCAGGTCTGCCTGAGAACAAAGGAGGGTGAAATATATAATAAGGAGGGTCTGGAAATAGGAAAAGCCATGACACTGAAGACCAAGCAGAGCCTCACTCTGGATCCTTATTTCTTTTCCATTATGTCTTGGGGGCTGGGGGTGGGATGTGTACAGTGAGCACAGGTGTCAGAGGCCAGAGGGATCGGATCCTCTTGAGCTGCAGTTACAGCAGTTGTGAGCTTCCTGATAGGCATGCTGGAATCAACCTCAGGCCCTCTACAAGAGCAGTACACGCCCTTACCTGTTAGTGAGGGCTCACTTTGTAGGGCTTTGAACTTGAGATCTTCCAGCCTCAGCTTCCCAAGTGCTGAGATTCCAGAAATGCACTGCCACACCCCACTTGCATATTCCTCGTCATTGGTCTAGTCTGAGCATTCCTCTGTGTACTTTTGGCCAGATAACTTCTGCTCCAAGCAGGTTCCCTCGGTCCTGTCCTTCCCCTCTGGCTCTTCTCCGCTATGGACTCTAAAGTACAAATCTGATTTTATTATATCTTACCCTAAAAACCACAGAGGGCCCTGAACAGCCTGCCTGGTGGTCTTCTCATGTCCAGGTGCTTTGCAGAAACTGGAATGACTGCTCTTCCAAGGCACCTGTTTCCTCTCCCTCCCTGTGTGCCCTGTCAAAGCTACATTGTTGCTGAAACTCTTCTCCTCCTGCAGAAGCTCCTGCGAGCGTTCCTTTGCCTCCCATCTCCACTCTCCGGTCTGAACGTGGCCAGCACCCATTCCCCAGTGCCTTTTCTGACGCTTTTGTCGAGCACAGCAGCACCTGCTCTCTGACCTCTAGTCCCCACCCCACCCTTGCCCCAACCAGCATGACCCCGGGAGAAGGAACTTACTTTGCCCAGCTTGGACAGCTCCATACTCTATGACACAGTAGGTTCACAGATGTTGTAAGCAGTTGAATCTACATTTCCATTGTATACATATGAGACCTAAGGGAAGAAAGGGCTTCACCATCCAAGATGATGATGAGATCAGTCCTTTGTGGGTATTCTTTCTGTTTCCTCTGTCCCCAGTGGGAGAGGAACATACGGCACTCACTCAGGTCCTGCCTACGGGAGGTAAGGTAATGGGATGAAATAAGTCCAAAAGCTTAGAGCTTCTCTGGCCTCGACCACCACACATAGCCTTGGCATATCAAATTTATGACAGTAGAATGAGCCTGGATTCTGGAACCAGACAACGAAGTTCCCTCTTGCTCACCCCATCCCTGGGGACAAATTATACCACCTCTCAGTTGTTCTTTTTACCAGGTGAGAATAAGGGCATCTTCCAGGGTCAAGGACTGTGGACCGTCAGCTCACTGTTGCTAGGTCGTGTCTGCCGTGTTGATTACCTTGCACATACGCAGGGCCAAGCGCAGAGAAGCTCATCCCCACGATTCTCTCTGACCTTCCTCTAGGAGGCCTTGATCTGTCCCTGTAAAGGAGGCCTCTGGCCGGCAGCCACTCCCAGTCTCCTCTCACCTTGTCAGTCTGGAGACCTGCACTGAGCAGGGTGCTGGAGGCTAAATGGGGGCCTTGCTGGCTGATGCTGGCTGGAAGACAGCGCTAGGGGAGAGGTTCTTAAGATTGTACTCTGATAGCCTTGCGTTCCACTGTCGCTACAGATGTGTGCAATGTCTTATAAACCAAAGTTGCCTGAGAATGTCCCTAAGACATTCATTCTAGGTGAGGTAGCGCATACCTGTAGTCATAGCTACTCAGGAAGCTTGAGCCAGGAGGATCATGAGAGCAGAAGTTCAAGGCCAGGCTGGGGAATATTAGAAGATCTTATCTCAAGAGTGAAACAACACCCACCAGTGGTGCCAGCACTCGGGAGGCAGAGGCAGGCAGATCTCTGTGAGTTCGAGGCCAGCCTGGTCTACAGAGTGAGTTCCAGGACAACAGGACTGTTTCACAGAGAAACCCTGTCTTGGGGAAAAGAAAGTAAAATAAAATAAAACCATCCCTGGGAGGGGCAGCAGATGAAATGCTGTTCCAGAAGGCTCAGCCAGAGCCCAGGGGGGTGGTTAGTCTTTTGAAGGACAGCCAGGACCACGGCTGTCAATACCTTTTCCTGTCTACAGGTCCTCAGATGACCGGTTCAGCTCATGCCTCCTCCGGGCAGTGGCCCAGCTGCGGTCACAGCTCCGGGCTCACCTCCCTCGAGTCCCACCAGCTTCCCGACGGAGCCCCTCTGTCTGGTGTTGGGTTGGGGGGACCTTGGTGGTTCCTGCAGTGCTCTGGCAGCACCCCCGCCTCTGCCTTATAGCACTGTGTGAAGCCGAAGGGTCCCCTCCTGCCTACCCCACGCCCAGCGCCCTGGAGCTGCGTTTTAACTGGAAGTTCTTCTGGCATTTCCTTCACCCCCACCTGCTGGCCCTGGGGGTAGCCATTGTGGTGAGACTTTCCCTGTCCCTCCATGTTCAAGCTAAGAAGGGCCTAGGGAGCTCCGAACGAGTTGCACAGGGACAGCGTTCCTGCCTTGTGGAAACAGCAAGGGCTGCCTGGGCTCTGGGGCATCAGGACGACCTGTGCAAGGGGACTGAGTTTGTGGGATAGGAGAACTGGGGAGGCTGGAGGCCTGAACTTTAACTCTCAGAGAGACACTTACTTCTGTGACCACATGAGCAGCCACAGTGTGGACAAGACAAGGCTCAGTAAGGGGAGAGGAAAAGTCAAAGTCAGAGCTGGGGAGGGGCGAATATGGTCTCCCCTCCAAGTGTCTGTTCCCTCTGTCCCCATTCCAGCTGGCCTTGGGTGCGGCACTAGTGAACGTGCAGATCCCCCTGCTCCTGGGCCAGCTGGTGGAGATTGTGGCCAAGTACATGAGGGACCGCGTGGGGAGTTTCATGTCTGAGTCCCGCAGGCTCAGTACCCAGCTGCTCCTACTCTACGGTGTTCAGGTACAGCCCTACCAATAGGAGGGCCTGGGGCTCACAGCAGCCTTCCTGGGGCCTCCCTGAGTGCCAGGCCTCTCTTACAGGGACTGCTGACCTTCGGATACCTAGTGCTGCTATCGCACATTGGTGAGCGCATGGCCATGGACATGCGCAAAGCCCTTTTCAGCTCCCTGCTCCGGTACTGCCAGCTGTAGGGGGTGGGACCAGGGTGACTGATGGCTCCCTGGAGATCTAGGAGGGCCAAATCCTGAAGTAACATCTCCCTGTCTTCTTCCACCTGCTACCATCATGTCTTACTGCCAGGCAAGACATTGCTTTCTTTGATGCCAAAAAGACAGGGCAGCTAGTGAGCCGCTTGACTACCGATGTGCAAGAATTCAAGTCATCCTTCAAGCTTGTCATCTCCCAGGTCAGTGGTTCAGGCCCCTGTGCCCCAGCTCTGACATCCTGAAATTGCATTGGAACAAGGCAGTGCCCCTGCCGGCTCTTAGTAGAGCGAGACTTCCTGCGGCCTGAGGAAGGTGTACGAGAAAGGAAACAGTGGATCTGGAGGGAAGCAACTAGGACAGTGTCAAGGTCAGGACAGGCTGCTGCTCCGTGCTCTGAAACCCTGACTCCCCCGGAAAGCCATTTATGGGCAATTAGGAACCACCCTGGTAGGAGCAAACTCCCTGGACCCAGCCTGACCCCGTTGTGCCCATTGCTGGTCAGCATCGAACTGTGCATGGCTCTAGTGCATACCGACAGCCCATCCTGTGTGCCCCTCCGTCCCCGGGCCCCAGATTTGCAGAACACTGGCCCATGGCAGTCGGTGTATTCCTGTGCAGTTCAGTGTGTCCAGAACAGAAATAAGCAATGGACTTGTCTAAAGTAAAAAGAGTATGGCCTGTGGACATTCTCACCCATCCATTTCACAACTGGTGATCAGGTCCTGGATAGTCAAGAAGGGTTTCATTTAGTAACCAGTGACTGCCCCAGAACCTCCAGAGCTGTACCCATCCCACCCCGAGCAGGACACCCACCACCTGGTGCTGATGCTCCAAACCCTCCTCTCACTACTCAGGGACTGCGCAGCTGCACCCAGGTGATTGGGAGCCTGGTGTCCCTGTCTATGCTGTCCCCACGCCTCACACTGCTGCTGGCCATCGCCACACCTGCCCTCATGGGAGTGGGCACCCTGATAGGCTCAGGTCTCCGGAAGTTGTCTCGCCAGTGTCAGGAGCAGGTACTGGAATTCTTGACTTGTCCCCCTTGTTTCTTCTAGCATCTCTGGCCCATTCTCCTTGACGCTCATTACCCCACTTCCTGTCTATAACTTACTCCTTGTTTATCTGTTTCCATGCAGGTTGCCAGGGCAACAGGCGTAGCAGACGAGGCCCTAGGCAATGTTCGGACTGTGCGGGCCTTTGCTATGGAGCAGAGGGAAGAGGAGTAAGTTCTGGGAAGGCAGAGTACAAAGTGGGTCCATCTCTGTCACATACCCTCCCTGTACTGGCCCTCAGCCCAGCTGCTCCCTGAATGCCCAGCCTGGCCTTTCTTCCCAGACGCTATCAAGCAGAGCTGGAGTCATGCCGCTGTAAGGCAGAAGAGCTGGGCAGGGGCATTGCCTTGTTCCAAGGGCTCTCCAACATCGCTTTCAACTGTGAGTGAATGATGCCCTGCCTGGGGGGTGGGAGGCATGTGGGCATGGGCTAGGTGAGAGCAGAGATAGGCAGCAGACAGTCTCCACCTGCCCAGATGTTCCTAACATATTAAGTACCTTCGTTTGTGAGATGTCCCAGCTACTAACAACTGCAGGAAACTAGAGAGTGATATCCCTTAGTTCATGGAGAATACTACAGGGCACCTTAGGGAGTGTGTGTGCTCCGGCCCCTCCCACTCCTGGTTATTTTTGTGCCACTGGGGCAGAACCAGGACCTCAAGAGTGTTAGGAAAACATTCTTCTACTGACCTGTCTGACCTGTCTCTCCAGCCCTTTACAGTTTTCATCTTTTTTAAAAGATTTTTATTTATTTATTATATATACAGAGTTCTGTCTGCATATATGCCTGCAGGCCAGAAGAGAATTCATCATTACAGATGGTCGTGAGCCACCATGTGGGTGCTGGGAATTGAACTCAGGACCTCTGGAAGAGCAGCCAATGCTCTTAACCACTGAGCCATCTCTCCAGCCCATCATTTTATTTTTAAATTTTAAATTACGTGTACATGTGGGTATGTGTATGTGAGTGCAGGGCCCCAGAGCCCCCCAGAGCTGAAGTTACAGGCAGTTATGAGCTGCCTGATGTGCCTGCTGGGAACTGAACTCAGGTCCTCAGCATGAGCGATATGTGCTCATAATTATCCAGCCATCTCCCCAGCCCTTTTATTTTTAGATAGAGCCTCGTTAAGTTACCCAGGCTGACTTTAGATTTTTTTCTGTATCCTTGGCTGCCTTGAACTTGTGATCCTCCTGCCTCAGCCTCATGAGTGTTCTTGGCCTATATCACTAAACCTGGCCTGCCCATCTTGATTTGCAAATGAGGAGTTCAGGCCTGAAAGTCAGCGGGTGGCATGGGGGGGGTAAGACTCAGGACTCAGCACTCATCTCTTGCCACTTCCTGCCTCACTGCCTGGCCCTTTCCACGTAGGTATGGTCTTGGGCACCCTGTTCGTCGGGGGCTCCCTTGTGGCTGGGCAGCAGCTGAGAGGAGGAGACCTCATGTCCTTCCTGGTGGCTTCGCAGACGGTACAAAGGTGAGTGGGGAGCACTCTCATCTCTCAGTAGTCCTGTTGTCATCCATCCCATCGTGCCCCACCCCCCATCCTTCCATAACCCTGCTTACTAGAACAGGGGTGCCAGCATGCTTGGGGGAGGGGCTACTGCATAGCACTAACCCTGCCTTGTCCCCCAAGGGAACGCAGAACAGGGAGGAGCTCCAAAACTTCCGCTAAACCTTCCTCGGCTTCCCTGAGCCTGAGTTCGGAAATGCAGTCAGCATCGTTAGCTTTCTAGACAACCCTCAAGTGTTCTTGAGAGGCTCCCCAAAAAATTAATTGTGGTGAAATAGACAATGGAAAATTTATCACCCTAGCCATTTTTTTTTGTTGTTGTTTTGTTTTGTTTTGTGTTTTGTTTTGTTGTTTGAGACAGGGTTTCTCTGTGTAGTTTTGGTGACTTTCCTGGAACTCACTATAGACCAGGCTGTCCTTGAACTCACAGAGATCTGCCTGGCTCTGCCTCCTGACTGCTGGGATTAAAGGCGTGCGCCACCACCGCCCGGCCGGTTGTTTCATTTAAGTATCACTTCAGCAGTGTTGTGCGTGTCCCAGTGTTTTTAACCACCACTGACACTGTCACCTGAGCTTGGTCTTCCTCCAAAAGTGAGACTTCACTCCCTTTTAACACCAGCTCCCATTCCTTCCCAGCTCGGGCACGCTGCTGCTTTCTGCTCCTGTGACCCTGACCGCACTAAAGAGCACACGGAAGTGCAGCCACACATCATCCTTCCCTCTGTGCCTGGGTGCTTTCGCCTAGCGCAGTGCCTTTGGGGGTCCCTCCATGTTGTGGCCTGTGTCAGGACTGAGTACCCTGTGGATAGACCATCCTGGACAGGCTTTTTAAGGGCTGCCTTGGCTTCAGACTCCCTCCCCGACAAATGCTACCCATGTAGCTTTCATTTCCTTCCTTAGCTCAGCCCCATCTACCCTGTGTGGCAACCCAGAGCTCATCTGTCATCTTGGGCATAAGGCTGGGGCTGCCCTCACAGGCCTCTAATCTACTCCTCTCTTTCTCAATGAAACTCAAGCACTTCCTGTTGTTTTCTACCTTGCTTTCCCCATACATAACAGGTATAGTGTGTGTGTGTGTGTGTGTGTGTGTGTGTGTGTGTGTGTGTGTGTGTGTTATGATAATTAAAGAGTGAGCATGCTATAATAAATAATTAAAGAGCAAAGACATATTAGCACCAACCAAGTCAAGAAGTGCCCCACTTCTCAAATTGGTGCTTCCCTACAGAGATGACACTTTTTGTTTGTTTGTTTGAGACAGCGTTTCTTACTGTAGCCTTGACTATCCTAGAACTCACTCTGTAGACCAGCCTGGCCTCAAACTCACAGAGATCCACCTGCCTCTGCCTCCCGAGTGCTGGGATTAAAGGTGTGCGCCACCACCGCCCCAATAGAGGTGACACTCTTGATCCCAATGGTACCCTGTCCTTACCCAGAGTCCTATCTTGCCATTGCTGTAACTCCACATTTTCTTAGAGAGTGGCTTAGTGTCTGGTTGATAGTGTCCAGTGTGAAGTAAGGCCAACCTTGAGGATGGTGGGATGGTCTCATCACCACCACAGCCAGAGGTCTGCAGAGCAGAGTGCACCTGGTTCCCAGCTGCATGAGCATTGCCTCTGGTTCTGTTTCTGCTCCACACCAGGGACCTTCAGACCCTCTGGTCCCAGAAGGCTTATCTGTCCTCTGGCCCAGCAGCTGTTCCTTCCTGTCTTTGGGATCTAGATGGTCTGATTGCAGAAGAGGTGGAGATTACCATGTCCCCCTGCTACCTTGCCTTCCTCATGCTGACCTAATTCCCTGATCAGCCTGGACTCTAGCCCCTCATGATCCTTCTCATCCTGTGGACTCAGTTGAACAACTTGGCTCTACTCCCTGGGCACACACCTCCCACCTTCGTGTTCTTTCCTGCCCACTGGACTACTCAGCCCTAAGCAGTACTGTGCAGGGCAGCCCAGGGAGCAGCCTGCACCGTCTCAGGCCCCTGGGCGGGTTGCCATCACCAGCACCTGGAGGAATTGGCCTCCTTGCGGTGCTGTTGCGTTTCTTCCTGGCGTCTGCTGTGTATCCAGGGGACCGTGTGTTGGAGCAGTGCAGTGCCAGCTAAGTGTTCCTTTTGGCAGAGAATGGATGGTCTCCAGATAGGGGACTTGTCCAGGCCAGTTCACTTCATCAGGCTACGGCTGGCCCCATTGTGCCAGCTCTCAGAGCAAGGTCAGCGCACTCCCATGAGTCATGTGTGTTTTGGATTTCAGTTGTGGTTGGCCCCCTTGCCAGGCTGTAATGGCTTCCAGGTCTCCTGTGAGTTGGTCCCATCCACATCCACAGATAACTCCCCCACTTAGCCCCGCCCTCCACAGCCGTCTACTCCTGGCAAGTGCCCATTGCCCTAAGCCTTCCACAACTGTTTCCTTGAGGGCTTTGGGGTGCTTGCCCCAGAACTGGAAGGAGTGAATTTGGCCCGTAGCTTGCTGAGATAACAGTCTTTCCTTTTCTCAGAAAGGACCCATTGCACACAGCAGCACATACAGTCATGGGTTGGCCAACCCACTGGGGACCGTGACTAAGGCTGTTGACTCATCTACCTCCTTAGCTCACAGTAGGCGACCAGCTCCAGCCCCGGCCCTGCCAAGACAAGGGAGATGACCCACTGTCTAGACAGATAAACACATGCCATCTCCAAACATACCCACCTTTAGGGCAAGCCCACAGTAAAATCTTAGCCAGGGAGTTTTGTTTTGGGGGCTCCCCAGGGCTTCCCCTTGTAGCCCCCGTCTCTGTTTTCTTCTTTTTCTGAAAGGGCTTGACATTTTTTCACCTTAATTTGAAAGTGAGTTCTTGCTTCCCCAGAAGTCTAGCATTAGATCTATCCTCCCACTGTGGATCCCTATCCCCATGACCTCTGTCAAGGCATCTGCGTAGACAGGTCAGGTAGAGGTCATGGGATCCGTTATATCCCTTCTGGTGGGCTGATGGCCTCCCTGATGCTGTGGGCCATCTTCACCCTGCATACTGAAGGCCTGGGAAGCATGTGGGCATACCATTGAGTCCCAGGCATTCACCCCACATCCCCTGCCTCCTAGAGCACCCTCCAGATCCTGGCTTAGGCAGCAGACCACTGTTATCTTATAACTGGAGAGGGAAGAGAAGCTTAGTGATGTGGTGTCGCAGGGCTCCTGTAGCCATAGATATCGGGGCCTTCTCTGCACTAGCCCTATGTCCTTGTGTCTCCTACCACAACCTTTCCCTTCTCTCCGGCCCTTGTTAATACCTCTCCCATCTCTCTCTCTCCTGGCAGGTCTATGGCCAGCCTCTCTGTCCTGTTTGGTCAGGTAAGTGAGATTGTCCCAAGATGGTGTGTGTGTGTGTGTGTGTGTGTGTGTGTGTGTGTGTGTGTGTTGCTGTGAGAGCTCTGGACACACCACAGCCCTATCCAGTACCAGGAGCCCCAGTTTCTAATCTCAACCACAAACTGGATTCCCTCTGCAGGTGGTACGTGGGATGAGCGCAGGTGCCCGAGTCTTTGAGTACATGGCCCTGAGCCCCTGCATCCCATTGACGGGGGGCAGCTGCATCCCTAGCAAGGACCTTCATGGCTCCATCACCTTCCACAATGTCAGCTTCAGGTCAGCATTGGTGGGTAGGCTGAGAAATGGACTCTTTTGGGCTGAGGATGAGAGGAAGTCAGGAAGTATTCTAACTGAATTCTCCTGTAAACAAGCCCCTGTTGGGGGACTTAGGAGGGAAATAAGGTCCAGGAACCTGGTCTGATTGGGGCTCTCTTGACCACCCCAGCTACCCCTGCCGCCCTGGCTTTGAGGTGCTCAAGGACTTCACCCTGACGCTACCACCTGGCAAGATTGTGGCCCTTGTGGGCCAGTCTGGGGGAGGTAAGGGGAACTTCATCATCTCCCATCCTCTGGTTCATGTTTTGGTAGCCGCTTGGAGCACAGATGGTAGCAAGCCCTTATTGATTACTGCTCCTACCTGGGATGGGGTTCCTCCACTGCTACAAGGGTCCCTCTTTGCTGGGAGAGTCTCCAAAACCCTCTCTCCTCTCCCCACACCTCCAACTTCCCCTCCTCCAGGAAAGACCACGGTGGCTTCCCTGCTGGAGCGCTTCTATGACCCCACAGCTGGCATGGTGACACTGGATGGGCATGACCTGCGTACGCTCAACCCCTCCTGGCTCCGGGGCCAGGTCATAGGTTTCATCAGCCAGGTGAAGGGCAGAGGCTGGCAGGGTCTGGAGCAGCAAGCCTGGGCCCCTTTTCTTTCTTTTCTGCTACTTATCTCCCGGATCCTCTGAGGATATCTGTGGCCTAAATGGTTACTAGCCATCCTCTGGGTCCAGGATGTCTCTCTCCCAGACAGACGCAGTTCTGTCCTTACACTCCAGAGCACAGACACAGCTTCTGTGGGCTGCAGTCTTAGGATCCCAAAGGAGGGGCACTAACACTGCCAGCAGCTACCACCCACCAAGCCGGACAAGGGACCATCTTCTCTCTGTGGGCTAGAGATAAAGCCAGCACAGCACTATGGGAGGGACAGCTGCCCACATGCAGGAAGAGACCAGAACTCAAACGGCCCCTATCATGTTATAGGGCCTGTCCGTCATCACCTTTGGTGAGGGAGTCTGTGTCCTCTGTGGGAAGGGCCTCCGTTTCCTTTTAATGAGCAACCCTGTCCTCACATGGTTAGCATCTGGCTTTGAACTTCGGACCCTCCCTGCAGTTGGGGTCTTCTAAAATAGGTCCCTGGTGCACATGGCAGTCCCCAAATTCTGAGAGTGAACTCAGAGTATGGTCTGTAAACACCATCTCTATGTGTTCCCATGCCCCTCAACCATGCAAGGAGCCGGTCCTGTTTGGAACAACAATCATGGAGAATATCCGATTCGGAAAGCTGGAGGCCTCTGACGAAGAGGTGTATAGAGCTGCACGAGAAGCCAATGCCCACGAGTTCATCAGCAGCTTCCCTGATGGCTACAGCACCATAGTTGGTGGGTCCCTTGGCGGGAAGCTGCTGGGTCAGCAGGGCAGTGGTGGGGCTCAGGGGCCAGGGTTCTACAGGCAATGAGCAATTCAGTGTGACTCCTGAGGGGCAGCTCGAGGAGAGTCACCCCAGGAAAGACCAGACTGTGGCTGAGGGGACAAAGATGGCTCTTTGGGACAGAAGAGCTCCAGCCCATGTCGCTCAGACGTAACAGACTAGATAGGGCTCTGAGAGGAGACAGGATGTAACAATGGTAAATGGAGAACCCTGGCCACAGGCACAAGGGACTTGTCCACTCTGGGGCCTACCATAGCCCCAGACAGGAAATAGGGCTCCTTTCTAAACTGTCCCTATTCTTTTGGTTCCCAGGACACCCCAGTTCTCTTGCACGTCAGTGGCATCTCTCAGCACCACAGGCTGGCATCTTGTGCAGGCCTTCCTGTGTCAGGGTGCTAGAACATATATCGGCACACTAGCTCGTGCCCATGACAACCTGAGCCTTAGATGGTCGTCCCCACAGCTCTTCTGTCCATCTTAGGGGCTGTGTTTATCATATAGAGGAGATGGACTATCCAGCAACTTGACTGTGCTTCAGAATGTTCCATTACCTCTCGAGGCTTCTCAGCTAACTGACTGGGACCTCTCAGGCTGTGCCGGTCTCTAGCAGTCCCTTTGGGTCCTAACATAGCTGTGCGTACATGCTCAGGGCTCTGTGCTGTTCTGATGGGAGGCCCTTGTCATCTCTCCCGCTTGGTACTTCCTGTACTTTAAATTCCAGTGTCCCTTGCTGTTGGGCTTCCCAGGACTGCTCCCCTTACTGACCTGTGATCCTGCCATCACTTTGCAGTCTCTTGAGTTTATATGTGGCTCCCAGAATGTCAAGTGCCTCTGTGTTTAACGTCTTTGTGTTGCGTTGCCCATGCTTGGTCTTACTACAGCTGAGGCCATTTGGTTACCAAATGGTCTTACTACAGCTGAGGCCAGGATCCAGGAAGATCATTGTTGCTGTGGGCACCTGGTGGGAACTGCCCGCCCAGATCTGAGACCCACCGAGGAAGGGACACTCATGCAAGACACTTGTGTTTCATGTGCGTTATTATGTGCATTATTATGCTGGAGCACTCAGACTGACAAGTATGCACACGGGGTAGGGGTGGGGTCCTTAGAGGAGCCTGATGGAAGCTCCTAAGTATCCAGGGCCCATGGCCTACCACCTCCAAGGGTGGAGCTGAGGGTCACTTCAGATCCTGTCCCCTCTTCCCGTAGGTGAGCGGGGCACAACCTTGTCTGGTGGCCAGAAGCAACGCCTAGCCATCGCACGTGCCCTCATCAAGCAGCCCACTGTGCTGATCCTGGATGAGGCCACCAGTGCACTAGATGCAGAGTCTGAAAGGGTGGTACAGGAGGCACTGGACCGGGCCAGTGCTGGTCGCACCGTGTTAGTCATTGCCCACCGGCTCAGTACTGTCCGTGCAGCGCACCGCATCGTCGTCATGGCCAATGGCCAAGTCTGTGAGGTCAGTCGGGCTGGGCGTGGGCAGGGGCTCAGGTGGCCTAGCTAAGCTATATGCGCACCTGGCTTGGCTCCAGGTGCTTGAGGTCATGTTCTGGGAACAACATCCCAACAGACCAAGGTCTTCCTGTCCTCAGATAAGCTCTGACCTCTGGGAGAGGTGAGCTCCAGGCTCCCAGGACCAGAGGATGTGGATGGTGTTAATGAAAAGTCTGAGGCCGAGCTTGCCACCCAGGGGCTCAGATACTGCATCAGGGACTTTTTTATTTATTTGTATTTTGTTTTTCGAGAAACCTGTACAGGTTTTTCTGTGTAGCCCTGGCTTTCTGGAACTGCCTCTGTAGACCAGGCTGGCCTTGAACTCATAGATATCTGCCTGCCTCTGCCTTCTGTTGCTGAAATTAACTGTGTACACCACTACCATCCAGCTTTGTGTCAGGGACTTTTATGGGAGCAGTCAGGGGCAGAACCTCAGAGCACATGGATGTATATCTCACAGCCCCAAGCTGAAGAAGAGACATCAACCGAGCAGGAGGTGGCATTGACCAATAAAGCTGTGCCCAAGGTGTTTTGTTTAAAATGAGCCCAGAGTTGTCAAGTGTCTCTAAATGGGGCATCGGCTTAAGTGGCTGTGAGCCCAGCAGGTGGTGGGGGCTGGGGCTCAAAGTTTAGCTCTGTTGAATGACCCTCTTTCTGTCTCCAGGCTGGGACCCACGAAGAACTTCTCAAAAAGGGTGGGCTGTATGCAGAGCTTATCCGGAGACAAGCCCTAGATGCCCCACTGACCTCGACCCCAACTGCAGAGAAGCCTGAAGACCCCAGCAGCCGCCAGTGGAAAGCCTGAGAGACCCCCTGGGGTCAGGTCACTGCCAACAATCAGTCTGGGGCTGGAGCTCGGCTGGGGACAGAGCCCCTGAAGAGCCAGTGTGCGGGGATGTAGCCTGCACTCCGGCTCCCTTGAAGGAACTGGGCCTGGCAGCTGGGGCGGGAAGGCGGCTTTCCGCCCACCTGCTTCTGCCGTCCTGCCTCAGCTCTGTGGTTACTGGGATGTACATGATGAGGCAAGTCCCTGAGGCACCTCTGATTGACCCTTTCCCTCTGACCCAGTTCTCCACAACACTAAGGTTATTCAGGCCCTCACTCCAGGGGACTGAAAATTCAAGGTCTGGCCAGGCCTAGTCAATGGGCTGTAATCCAGGCACTTGGGAGACTGAAGTAGGAGAATCAAGGGGTTCAAGGCCATCCTGGGCTACACAGACCCTATCTCAAAAAAACCCTAAATGAATAAATATAATAAAAGAAATTTTTAAAAGAGGCTGAGGCTGTAGCTCAGTAGCAGAGTACCTGGCACATGTGAGGGGCCTAGATTTGATCCTTAGTACTGTAACTAAAATAATAAAACCCAGGGTTGGGGAGTAACCCAGGACCTCAGACCTAGGCTCCGCCCCACCCTAAGTGGGACCACACATCCCTAGCCTTACCCTTGCCTCCCCACTGTGTCTTTTGGCCCATCCTCCACACAGTCACAGTCCTGGTCTCCGGCAGGATGAAGTGGTAGCAGTCCGTTTACAAGAAGCATTCAGCCTACCCGGCTGCTCCCTGTGTGCTTCAAATCTGACCTGGTGAGACTATAAAGTTGAAGAAAAGACCTTGAAGAGACTGAGACTAGGCCATGTGTCCACCTAGAACATTCAGATACGGGCATAGTGCCAAACCAGGCATGGTAGAGCACCTCTGTCATCCCAGCAGATGGGAGATAGAGGTGGGATGATCAGTTAGAGGTCATCTTTGGCTACATAGAGGGCTTGAGGCTGGCATGGCCTTTGTGAGAGCCCACCCCAGAGGTGGAAGGCACAGTTATACACAATACAATATGAGGTTCATAAGGAACATGGAAATGGTGGGATGGTGGCCTTATCTTGAAAGGGGGTAAGCAGACAGCCTGAATGACATGAGCCTGTGGCCCCAAAGCTGTAGTTGAGGCAAGCTGGGGCCTCCATTGTCTTCTCAGGTGTCAAAGGAAGCACGCGAAGGACCCTTAGAATGCTGCTGATGCTCCCTCCCGGAGCAGTCAGGACTGTCCTATGCTGCTGCGGATGTATCAGTCCACCCCACTTACCCCCAAAGGGTGATGGCCCCTAGCTGTGGTCTGTAGGTCACTTCCCACTGAGAAGCCATCCCTGGCCAACCACATCCAGGTTGTAGGACTCTGTGCAGACCAGCAAACCAGGCAGGGAGAGGTGCTATAACTCCATGGCCAGACAAGCAGTTTGCACTTCTCATGTGGCAAAGGATAATAGTCTTTCAGGAGTGATGGGCACATAATGCAAGGAAGAGCTGCTATTGGAGGCCAGTGTAGGAAACAGTGGCTCGGGTGGGTGCAGAAGCTGAGGTGGGACTTGTGGTCAGGACCATACACTGCTGTGAGGACAAGGAACCCAAGAACTCTAGTCCAGAGTGCCCTGATTTAGTATCCGTAGTGACAGCCCTGGAAGCCGAGTTCTGGGTGGCTTCAGTTGTCTGGCCACTGTGTCCCCCACCCCTACCAAGTGAGCTTAGAGCAAAGCCTCTGCTTTCCATAGCAACATCTCTGTCTGGCCCTACCCTTGGTCCAGGTGGGACATAAAATCTCCCTCACCGAGCAGTCAGCCAACCAAGTGTGCTCAACATCATGCACGGTCACCCGGCTGGCAGTGTATACATCAGTTGGTGTGATTCTCAGCCTCCTGATGGCCACAGGATGGCTGCTCACCAGGGAATGGGACCCTGTGGCCAATGGCTGGTAACTCTAGTCCTGTGGCTGTGGTCAATGGCTGGTGACCCTACCTGTCACCCCGGCCTGGCTCTGCGAGCTCCCTAGTAGAGACCAGCAGCTTATCTGGGCTTGCTCTTGAAAGCCTCTTCCAAGAATTAAGTGGGACACTTTGTAAGGATACCCTTTAAGACCACAGTGCTGTAGCCCCAGAAGGTGGTCACATCTGTGCCACAAGCCATTTTAGTCACCTATCCTTCCTAAGATGTTATTTGCCTAGCCTATGCCACCAAGCTTGGGACAGTTTCTGAGACTGTGAGCCCTGAGTGCTTGCTAGGACCAGTGTACATACAGCCAGAGGCAGCACACTGTGACTGATTGAGTGGTGGAACTGTGCCCCCACCACTCAAGGCCAGAAGCCACCAGAAGGAACCTGGTCTCCAGTACTTTTCAAAGACACAATATAAATACAATTCTGGGGCCAAGGAGAAACACCTGCCACCAAACCTAAGGACCTGAGTTCAATCCCCCAAGACTCATGTGGTGGATGAGCAACTCCCACAGGTTATCCTCTCACCTCCACACATTGTGACACCCCCCCCCCAATAAACAATAAGTAAAACATTAGAGGAAACTATAAATAGTGGACATGACAGTGACAAGAACCAGGCCTTGCACTCCCCTGTTCAGATGCCCTTGGGCTACTGGCCCCTCATATCTGAGTTCCTTGTGCTCCTCCAAGCCCTCTAGCACTGAGCTTGTGCATGGCTCCTCCAGCTCTGGGAGCACACGCACCCCACCCCTGCACAAGCACCCCACCCCTGCAGCAGCACACACACACCCCACCCCTGCACACGCACCCCACCCCTGCAGCAGCACACAAACCCCACCCCTGCACAAACACCCCACCCCTGCAGCAGCACACACACCCCACCCCTGCAGCAGCACGCGCACCCCACCCCTGCACACGCACCTCACCCCTGCAGCAGCACACAAACCCCACCCCTGCACACGCACCCCACCCCTGCAGCAGCACATGCACCCACCCCTGCACACGCACCTCACCCCTGCAGCAGCAGTGCACCCACCCCTGCAGCAGCACATGCACCCCATCCCTGCACACGCACCCCACCCGTGCAGCAGCACATGCACCCACCCCTGCACACTCACCTCACCCCTGCAGCAGCACATACACCCACCCCTGCAGCTCTACCCTCATCTTCCCTTCTGAATTCCTGGAAGCAGCTCCATGCCTTGGATCCCATGCTGCCTTTGCCCTATGGCAGGGCGCAGGGAGATGATTCAAGGTCCTGGAATACCCTCCAGGCATACTCCCTGACCAAGGCTAATGGGAATGCAAACCTGCGTAACTGCTATTAGAGTGGGGGTGGGGGGACCTGGTCACATCTATCAAATTAGTAAGGCAGTGGCCTCAACCCAGAAACTCAGTTTCAGGGTGTTTATGGCATTGATAGCAAAGCTGGAATTGAAAGGCTGGAATCCTCAGTGGTCATCAGAGAAGACATAGCCTCCACATGATGGCCTAGGACCACTTTCAGAAATGAGGACGCTTTCCAGGTGCTGGAGGTCATGATCCCTAGAATCTGTTCATCAAGAGAGAAAAGTGTAAAGTCACAGGGTACCCTGGTACCCTGGGGGTAGCAGGAGAGACCATAGCCATTGTGGAGGAAGAGAGCCTCACCAACAGGAGGGCCTGAGAATGAGGAGGTAGAGTCTGGGTCACCAGGCAGAGGGGTACACTCAGAACACAGAAGGCCATTGGATATGGAACCTGAAGAGGGCCCTGGTCCTGTAATGTTGCTAGGATGCTGGGGGCCGAGGAAGAAAAGACCTGCCTGTGCCAAACCTCCCACCACTCTCTAGCTTGGTCAAGAGCCAGGTCCACTCTGCAAACGAACTGACACCAGGTGAGCTCATGGAAGGGCAGGAGAGGCCAAAGGGGAGAGCGGCTGGACCAAGGATTAGCACTTACCCCTCAGGGCTGGCATTCAGGGGCTGTGACTGGGAGCCTAAAGGGCCCCAAAGGCATCCCCAACCCCAATGTATATCTGGGCTTCCTTCAAGCCCTACCCAGGGCTGCTGCGGTTTCCTCCTGGCGCCTCTGGTCTCTGACAGCAGAGACTCCCCCCATGCTGCACTAATGGCTCAGCCTGGGGCCCCAGGGACCTTCCCTGCCCCCCCCCCAGGCTGCTCTGCTGGCCCCCCAACCCCCCTCATGCTGAAACCTAATCCTCTGCAGCGGCTTCAGCTCAGTCCTGCTCTGCAGCCCCTGCCTGCCACTACCTCCTGCGCCCTACCTGGTCTTTACTGCAGAGCCCCAACCTCACGGAGCCAACGCCCGCCCGTTCTGGGGAAGGCAGAGCTGGACCGACGACATTCATCTCATCCAGTCCTACCAGGCCAGTACTTTCACCTCTCCGTCTTGGCTCCTCCCCTCTCTACCTTCTCCTTTTCTACCTTCTCCTTTTCTACCTTCTCCTTTTCTCTCCTCCCTAGTCCCTGCTGGGCCACCCTAATCCCATCTCAATCCCCCATTAGTCCTACAAAACAGCCTCTGTCACTCCTTGGACGCCCTGTACCCAGTCAACAGCCCCTTCTCTGGGATCTAGCCATGAAACCCCCCTCAGGACTGGAGGAGGCCCGGCGGCGGCGACAGGCCTCAGACATCCGGGTGTTCGCCAGCAGCTGTACAATGCATGGTCTGGGCCACGTCTTTGGCCCTGGAGGCCTGACCCTGCGCCGTGGGCTTTGGGCCACAGCTGTGCTCCTGTCTCTGGCGGCCTTCCTCTACCAAGTGGCTGAGCGGGTGCGCTACTATGGGGAGTTCCACCACAAGACCACCCTAGATGAGCGTGAGAGCCACCAGCTCACCTTCCCTGCTGTCACTCTGTGTAACATCAATCCGCTGCGCCGCTCACGCCTCACACCCAACGACTTGCATTGGGCTGGGACAGCGCTGCTGGGCCTGGACCCTGCTGAACATGCTGCCTACCTTCGTGCCCTGGGCCAGCCCCCTGCACCGCCTGGCTTCATGCCCAGTCCCACCTTCGACATGGCACAACTCTACGCCAGAGCCGGCCACTCCCTTGAGGACATGTTGCTGGACTGCCGCTACCGTGGCCAGCCCTGTGGGCCTGAGAACTTCACTGTGGTGAGCCGGCTGCCCTAAGACTCAGGGTCTACAATCTTCAGCCTTGTCAGCCCAAGAGTCCCCCAAAAATAGGGAACCTCAACACCCCTTGCCTGGGTATTCCTTCCCTCCTGCCAGCCACAGGCTCTCCATCTCCCAAGTCACTCTGTCTAGTCTAGGAAGTGGCATCTGGAGGTTCTCTCCATTTCACACTTAGACATTTGTGCACCTGGCCATGCCTCCCAGCAAGGACACCGACCCAAGCAGGCTGCAGGGCCAAGGGCTAGCTGGTGTAGACACTGCCCCTAGGGCAAAATGCAATACCCTGGGACTATTCTGGGGCAGAAGACCCCCATCTGCTAGGAGAGGACTTTCCTGTGTCTCATCCAAGTTTTGCCACCCAAGACAGGACAATAAGAGATCCATTCCCTCTTGTTCCAGTTACCCCTGTGGGCTGTGTCCGGGCTTTGGTGAGAGGCAGAGGAGTTGGAGGAGGAGGTTTCCTCACTTCGCATATCTATATGTGAGGCTAAGGGCATTGAGATGTGGGCTTCAGAGTTCTTTCAAGGACGGTGGGAGAACTACATGAGACCCGGTATCAAAAAGTCCAAAACATAAAACAAGTACGGTAGTGCACACCTTTAACCTGGGAAGCAGAGGCAGGAGGAGCCCTGAGTTCCAGGCCAGCCTCATCCATTCAACAAAGCAAGTCCCAGGACTACAAAGAGAGAATGTGTCTTAGAAAAAGAAAGAAAGAAAGAAAGAAAGAAAGAAAGAAAGAAAGAAAGAAAGAAAGAAAGAAAGAAAGAAAGAAGAAAGGAAGGAAGGAAGAAAAGAAAAAGAAAAAGAACCAAGATTCTTAAGATTAGGACAGGTGGAAATTCAGCTAGATCACCCAGATTTAGTAACCTAGGTCCAGTTCCCATCCCCTACCCCACCCCTGCCCCAAGTACTTAGGTAACACATTGGGTGGGGGGATCCATCCAAGGATTTGTTGTCCCTGGGTATGATTCATGCCTGTAATCCCAGCACTTGGTATTTGGAGGCAGGAGAATCAGGAATTTGAGACCATCTCAGCTACATAGCAAGCACCAGACAAGCCCAGGCTACATGCCCCCCTCCCAAGAAAAAAAAAAAAACCCAACAGCAAAAATGAAGAGAAGGGACTGAAGGAGGGGAGTGCACTCACGCCCAGGGGCTTGTTAAGAGAGGGGCTGTCCCTTTCTGCCCCCAGATCTTCACTCGAATGGGGCAGTGCTATACCTTCAACTCCGGCCTCCACGGGGCAGAGCTGCTCACCACTCCAAAGGGTGGCGCTGGCAATGGGTTGGAGATTATGTTGGATGTACAGCAGGAGGAGTATCTGCCCATCTGGAAGGACATGGGTGAGGGGCACAGGGTCATTTGCCTGTGAGGAGGGATGAGGGTGGAGGTATGCATGAGGCTGGGAAATCACAGAGACCATGGGAAGGAGAGGAGGCAGGTGTGTAGGGAGGAGCCCCAAAGCGCATCTTCTTGTGAGAAGAGGCAGGGCTGCCTCTTCCAAATCCTGAGGAGAGGGACTGCCAAGTGAGTCTCTCCTGGGAGTGGAGTGTCTGGGGCCTTAAAGGCCCCTCCCTGCAGAAGAGACCCCGTTTGAGGTGGGGATCCGAGTGCAGATCCACAGCCAGGAGGAGCCCCCTGCCATTGACCAGCTGGGCTTCGGGGCAGCCCCAGGCCACCAGACTTTTGTGTCCTGCCAGCAGCAGCAAGTATGTTGGTTCAACTGCCTGTGCCTCCCACCCTCCCCAAACTCCTACCTCCTCAGAAGACCCTCAGACCCCAATCCACAGTGCCCCAGCAACCTCTCTTAACCCAGTCTCCTCAACCTTGTCCCTCCACAGCTGAGCTTCCTGCCACCACCCTGGGGTGACTGCAATACTGCATCTGTGGATCCCGACTTTGATCCAGAGCCCTCTGATCCCCTGGGTTCCCCTAACCCCAGCCCCAGCCCTCCTTATAGTTTAATAGGGTGTCGTCTGGCCTGTGAGACCCGCTATGTGGCTCGGAAGTGTGGATGTCGAATGATGCATATGCCTGGTAAGGGGCCGGGGTCTGTTGGGAGTAGGGAATGGGGGTACCCTAGGGGGCGCTCTCGGGCTCCGTTCTCATCTTCTATCCTAGGAAACTCGCCAGTGTGCAGCCCCCAGCAGTACAAGGACTGTGCCAGCCCAGCTCTGGGTAAGGGCACCACCCTTCAGCCTCCCTGTCCCCACCACTCGGCCGTTGATCCCAACCCTCTGGCCGAGTGGTCCTGATCCCTGCTTTGCGGCCTGCCTGCAGATGCCATGCTGCGAAAGGACACGTGTGTCTGTCCCAATCCGTGCGCCATCACGCGCTACGCCAAGGAGCTCTCCATGGTGCGGATTCCTAGCCGCGCTTCAGCTCGCTACCTGGCCCAGAAATACAACCGCAGCGAGACCTATATCGCGTGAGCGAGGGATGGAAGCAAGACTGGAGGCACCGTGCCTGAGACGGGGCGGGGTGGGGGTGGGGGCCTCCAAGCAGGAGCCCTGCATACAGCCCAGGATGGATTCATCGCCACATCATAATTGGTTCTGGGACTCTGGGCAAGCTGCTTAAACTTTCTGACTTGGGAGATGAGAATAACCCAAGGTTCTTGAAAGGGGCCAGAGCACCCACCCACATCTACTTCCAGCTGGCGCCAGGTGGTGTCCAGCAAGCAATTCCGGCTTCTTTTCCTCCAGGGAGAACGTTCTGGTTCTGGACATCTTCTTTGAGGCCCTCAACTATGAGACAGTGGAGCAGAAGGCTGCCTATGAAGTGTCGGAGCTGCTGGGTGTGTATGGAGTACCTGGGTCTGCAGAGGTGTGGATAGGGCAGGTGACTGTGAGCTGACAGCACTCTGCCTCCACAGGAGACATTGGGGGACAAATGGGACTGTTTATTGGAGCCAGCCTGCTTACCATCCTCGAGATCCTTGACTACCTCTGTGAGGTGGGACAGAACCCCAGACATGATGGGGAAGAATTGGGCCACCAGTGTCCAGGGAGGTGGATGTTGGCCACCTACTCCTGCCACTTGCCCCCAGGTTTTCCGAGACAGAGTCCTGGGGTATTTCTGGAACAGAAGGAGCTCTCAAAGACGCTCTGGCAGTACTCTGGTAATAGTCCCCTTGCCCTCCCCCACCCCTAGCATCATCTGGTCCAGGAGCCATGTGCGGCCATCTTGGCTAGTCTCCACCTTCTCCCTTTCCCACAGCTTCAGGAAGGGTTGAATGGCCATCGAACACACGTTCCCCACCTCAGCCTGGGCCCCAGGTAATATGAGACGTGCCCCGTAAGGTCAAGGGACAGGTCAAGAGGAGGACATTCAGGTCTCTCTAGGGCAGAAGAGGTGGAAGGGCCCTGCCCCAGCGCTGTGGCTTGTCCCACAGGCCTGCCACCCCTCCCTGTGCTGTCACCAAGACACTCTCTGCCTCCCACCGGACCTGTTACCTCGTCACAAGGCTCTAGACCTGCTGTGACCGCTCGGCTGCACCGTGACATCCTGGGCATGTCCAGCCTGTACATCTTTGCTGTCTTCGCCCTAATAAAGCTCCAGTGCATGTGCCTCAGGTGTTTGCCTTACAGACCAGACATTAGCAGAGTCAATGCCAGCCTCCCCACCTCCATCCACTATCCAGCTGGGACTTGGTCCCCAGTTGGGCTTTACAACTCTCTGGTGGTGGGGGGGATAATTTTAAAAGAAGATCAATCAATTGCACCTTCATGTTACCGAGCTTATCAAACCCATTTTAATTTTTTTTTTTTTTTTTTTTTTGAGTAATGGGGACTGAGCCCAGGGTCTGGAGGACTCCTGCTCTGCAAGTATTCTCCCACAGAAGTACACCCCCATCACTGTTGTTCTTCTGAAGCAGGGTCTCATATACTTCAGGCTGGGGGTGAACTGTGCAGCCAAGGATGATCCTGATCTCCTAATCTTTCTGCCCACACCTATCAGATGTTGAGATTATAGGCATATACCACCACGTTTGGCTTCCCAGCCCTTTTTGTATCTTGTTTATTTAGAAACAGAGTCTCACTAGATTGTCCAGATTGACCTTGCACTCTCCTGCCTCAGGCTTGTTGGTAGCCTGTACCACCAGGCCTACCTCCCAGCAATATCTAGGAAGGCAGTCTCTCCATGCCCAGAGCTCAGATGTGATGGTCCACAGCGGGTAGTCACTGTACCAACAATGTAGAGCCAGAACGAGGTTCTAACTAGCTCAGCAAGAAGGCGGAGGTGGCCGGTTTACACTAGCAGGTCTCTGTCCTGCCTGCGCACGCAGGTCACGCTATGGGAGAGTTCTCGCCTTTCCAACCTCTCCACAGGAGCTAACAGCCTACTTGAGACAGTGGGACTGAAAGCGCCCTGCCTTTCCCTTCCTGCCAAGAGGGCACCACTGGACCTCTACCTCAGCTCCAGTTTCCTTCTTTCACTGTACCCCAACCACTGGGAAACTGGCAAACAGGCCCTGAGAAGGGCTGTTCTTTTGAAAGAGACCCTACACAGCTCTGAGTTTCCCCTCCCCCAGCCTATAACTCTAAGTGTGAAAACAGAGATGGAAGGCTCTATACAGAAATGTGGAGACTCCCATAGAGAGGCCCGGCCCATTCTCCCCATTCTGGTGGAGGCTCGCTCCACTTTGCACTCAGGCCAGCGGCGTCCGACCTCAGAACTGTTATCTGGCCTTTCTAAGCAGAAGAGGAAAGTGTGCAGGAGTATGTGAGCCTGCATGTGGAGACAGAGCTGCCACGATACCATCAAAAGGATGGGGATCACGGCCTCCTGTCCCCAGTCTCAGACATGTAAAGAGGCAGAGCAGACAGTGAGCAGCTCATTGCACAAGCTGTAGGCAGGGTCACAGAGGGTGGTAAGTCAGAGCCAGGGTCCCCAGCCACCCTTCAGAGCCACCCCACCACCATATCAGCAGACTGTGGGAAAGGAGCCAATTTATGAAATTAAATAAAGTCCATGGAGGGAGTGAAAACCACGGGCCAGGGTAACTGTACCCTGGCTGGGCCCAGCACAGCTGGTGCTCAGTATCCCACACCCCACTTTTCCACCCTCCTATGAGGGAGGCTTAAATAGACCAGGCCCCAGCCTGGCCACCAGGGGTCAGAGAGCCTATGGGGGACAGAAGTCAGAGAAGTAGGGGTGCTGCAAGGCCTCCTCTGCTGAGATGCGCTGCACAGGGTTACACTTCAACAGGTTCTGCGGGTGGGAAGAAAGGCAGAGGTCGAGCTCAGACCAGGACAACCCACCATCCTTTTGTCCCTCTGGGCAAGCACCACAATCCCCAGTTTCTTGGGCAGGCAAACGCCCCCATCTGCTTCTACCCCTAGGCACCTACCTGCAACAGGTCTCTCCCTGTGGCATTGAGCTTGGGTACGACGTTCACCAAGGACGTTGTGGCTGGGTACATTGGGTAGGGCTGCAGAGGAGGGCCAGGCAGAGTCAGGCCAGAGGTATGGAGCATAGAGTTGGAGAACGAAAGGGGCCTCTAATGAACCAAGACCTCCCATAGCCAGTCACACCTTATAGTCTGGCAGCTTGGTCATGGCGGGCCACTGTTCCTCGGTCGGGGTTCCTAGCAGTGTGTCCACGTGGTCAAGGGTCACTTGTGGGCAGGGGTTGCGCCTACACCTCAGGGACAAGGGGGAGGATTCCTCACTCCTGCCTGCCCCTTCTCTCACAACCATCTTACTCTATCCCCCAGCCCAGCCTGAGATGAACCCCATTTTTATGGTGTTTACAGTGGACCAGGAAAATCCAACCCCTGGTGCTTGTGGTCCTAACAGACAGTCATTTTTTCTCCACAAACCCCTTCTCCTTTATCCTAAGGCCCACTGGAGCGACTTCTAATTACCTCATCAGATGTGCCATCCTTACCACCATGCCACATCTCTCCACAGTGTGACCCCATGCAAGGACAATATGGAGGATAAGCAATGGCTACCTCTCACGCCTGCTCTACGCTCCATGCCCATTCCCTTTCTACAAAGAGGTGAAGGAGAGTGGACTAAGGGCACTGGAAGGATATCGAAAGATCCTCTTCAGCTGGTCATCCACATCATTGCCAGGGAAGAGAGGCCGCCCCGCATTAGCCAGCTCTGAGAAGAAAACAGGGATAAAACAGAGCATATGAAGGACCCATCATTCTGAGGTGCCCCTGTGCTTTCCAGTCCCAGCCCCAAGAACCCCTCTCCCTTCCCTCACAAAAGATCCTCCAGACCCTACTTGTTAACCCAACTGGGAAAGAAAGTGCCTCTGCAGAACCCCAATGTGTCACCTGCAAAGATGCAGCCGGCTGACCACATGTCGATGGACGTGGAGTACAGCTTGGCCCCAAAGAGGACATCCGGTGGGCGGTACCACAGCGTGACCACCTGGAGAAGACCCCACCCACAGGGATCCCCCCTCCCACTTAGAGAGCTGGAAGGAGGTCCAGGAGGCGGCTCAGAGAGCAGAGGAAACAATGTGGTGTAGAGAAGCCACTGGGGGACTCCCTCCCTTCAACCTCATATACCACATCCCAGGCTCACCTCAGCAGAGTAGCAGCGGACTGGGATACCAAAGGCTCGAGCCAGGCCAAAATCAGCCAATTTCAACTCCCCATTCTGAGGGGAGATAACACAAAGAGGACATGGAGAAGACTTTTAAATGGTTTAGGGCGGGCTCCAGCTTCCTTCTCCCTATCCTGCTCCCTCCGTGCTCCCCATCCCTGACTCCAGCTTCTGTATTCTTGCTCCCTGTTCCCAGAGCAATACCCTGTTTATGAGCAGGTTCTGGGGCTTCAGGTCCCTATGCAGCACGTTTCGGCTGTGACAGAATCCCAGGCCTTTCAGCAGCTGGAAGAGGAATGACTGGGGAGAAGCAAGGAAGAAGGAGTCAGACCCACTGTGCCCTATAGCCTGTAGGACTTGGGGCAAGTCAAGAAGTCCATCCAATTACTCTGTAATTTTGTGTGTGTGTGTGTCTGTGTGTGTGTGTGTGTGTGTGTGTGTGTATGTGTGTCTGTGTCTGTGTGTCTGTGTGTGTCTGTATGTGTCTGTGTGTGTGCCTGTGGAGGCCAAAAGAAGGGGTAGGGACTCCTGGAACTGGAGTTACAGGTAGTTGTGAGCTACCCAATGTGAATACTGGGAACAGAATTCTCTGAAAGAGCAGCAAGTGCTCTTAACAACTGAACTGTCTTTTCGGCCTTTCATCTAGTTACTTTAGAGAATCTGCTTTGCATGCACTAGGTAGCAGCAGTACAACAGTAACCAAGTTTTCCTTGCGCCTCACACTTTCTGGACTGATAGGTTGGTGAGCCTTCCTGCATCTCCAGTCCATGCTGGTCTCCCATACAAGGCTGCAATTTAGCACACACACCATGACCATCAACACAAAAACAAAGCTATAGTATTACTTAGGACCTGGAAGCTGAACCAGTGCACTTGGTCTTGGGCCTAGAACAGCGACTGATACAACGCAAAACCTACAGCAAATATTTGTTTCGTTGGCCTCTCTCTTTCACTCCATCTCTCTTTCCTCTTAAGATTTACTTTATTTTTAAATTATGTATGTATGTATGTGAGGGAGTGGTATGTGCATGTGAATGCAGGGGCCTTTGGTTGCCAAAAGTGGGTACTGGATTCCCTGGATCTGGAGTTACAGGTGGTTGTGAGCTACCTCATGTGTGTGCTGGGAATTGAACTCCCATCATCTGCAAGAGTAGTATGTGTTAACTGCCATCTCTCCAATCCCCTCTTTTCTTTCCTTTTTTTCTTGCTTGTTTTTGCCCTGATATTTGAGACAAGGCCCTGCCATGTAGCTCAGGCTGGTCTTGAACTTGAGATCCTCCTGCCTCAGACTTCTGAGTGCTAAAGTTAGAAGTGTGTGCTACTATGCAGGGCTGGTATTTGTTAAATGCATGAGATATTTCTCATGTGTCTCATCTCTTGAGTGCAAATGACATCATTGAAATCAGATACTGTGCAAGTCACAGGAAATCACGTAAAAATGTTCACCAAGACTAGTAGCCCTTGGAGGGCAGAAACAGGTTTTCTCTGGTACTCCAGGACCACAACCTGTTACTTAGGAGTATTGATAGTATAGGCACACCCAGGAGATGAATCCCTAGACACTTCTCCCCTTACCTTCACAATCTCAGGGTCCAGGTCACCATTGCAGCTGTCAAAATATTTCTTCAGGTCCTAAATAGAGATGAGGGTGTGGAGAAGAAGACAGAGTTCAACCTTAGTCTGGACTCCTATACCCTCCCATGATTACTAATCCTGCCCCCCAGCCCCTCTTTCACCTGATCACAGAACTCAAAAACCAACGTCAGCTTCTTGTCACTATGCAGGACATCATGAAGCCTAGAGAGAATGAAAGACTCAGCCAGATCCCAGGACCTCTAGCATCCCAATACAGCCTAGTCTACCGAGGAGGTTCTATCTCCTCCAACAGACCTCACCTAACAATGTTTTTGTGCTTCAGTTCCTTGAGTAGACAGATCTCCCGGAGGGCTGAACTCGGCACACCCTACAATATGCAAGGAGACAGTAGTCACAGCCCACCCAAAATAGGCCTTATACCCCTCCCCCCACGCCTCAGTCCTACCTCATCGTCATCATCCAGCCTGACACGCTTCAGAGCCACAATCTCATGGGTTTCCCGGTTTTTGGCCTTGAACACAGTTCCATAGGTGCCTAGGGGAAGGTCGGGGGGGTGAGGGGGAGGATCCTTCTCAACATCTTAGTGTGTAAGGGCAAGTTTTCAGGTGAAGGTTAGGTATGGAGTAGTTTTGTGAGTGAGGATGCCAAGGCGAAGGTGCCTAAAAAAGCTCAAGGCTCCAGAGGCAGGGGGAATCTGCCATAAGCTCAGGGGGTGGGGTGTGGGGTTGGGAAGTAGCAAGGAGTCATCTAGCAGAGCAGTGAAGGCCTGCAAAAACTGTTAAGGTTGGAGGTTCTGCATTTTGAAGCAGGGGTTCCAGGTGAGGGTTGCAAGTGATGCTGAGGTGAGGCTAGGGGTGAGGAATGCAGGAAGTGCCGCGGCTAGGAAGATCGGTCCACAGAGACTGCTAACGCTAAGAGCAAGAGTTTGCCGCAGATGCTAACACAGGGAGAAGGGTTGGTGTCTGCACCGAGTGTTGGGCTCAGCGGCCAGGGCTTTTGCCCAGTGCTGAGGTCGGAGCCTGCAAGTATAGCTGACGGTAAGGGAGCTGGGACTGCAAGCAGGGTCTTCAGAAAAGGACCTTGCAGGAACATCTCGTGGTTTCATTACCTTCCCCAATCTTCTCCAGTTTCTCGTATTTCTGCATCGCAGCGGCCGCGGGGACCCCTGCGGGCCCTCGGTTCTAAGACTCCCGGCCCCGGCGTTGCAGAGGAGGTGGTACCCACAGCTCCAGCCCCGCCCACCCGCTCCCCCGCGCACAGGCGTCTGGGACTTGTAGTTCCTGGGTGGCCATGTTTCCCAAGAATGCCGGTGGCGAAGGGCACGAGGACTACAAAGTCCAACAGGCCGCGCTCGGACTCTATGCAGCGATCAACTCCCGGGACTCGTTTCCACCGCGGAGGCAAACCTTAAACTTCAACTCCCAGGAAGCATCGCGTGTCCGCTTTTCGGGCGTCTCCGCCAAGGCGCGGAGGCTCCCAGTGTGCCCCGCTCTTGTTATTATTCCTTTTCTGTGCTCACAGCCTTCCAGAAAAGGGCCGCTCCGAGACCGCGCGTTCCAGAATACAGTGAGGGTGGGGGTGGGGTACTCTTTGCTTGAAGTTTGCGTTTGACGGCCTAGATCTTGGGCGCTGCTGGCCCGGCTCTGACCTGGTTGGGTGTATTGAGTCGCTAGCAACCTCCTGACAGCTTCAGCACTAGTTTCCACCTCTCCCTAGGCCACCTGGTGACCCTAGGACTGATTGGGGAATGATTCTGAGCGATGTCTTACTGCTGATGACCTCACGGGGACCAGCTGACCACAGGGCTGGGCAGCGAGACAGGTGTGCCCCATTAGAGGCTGGATTTGAGTGGAGGGACACACGCCAGAGACCCCTCTTTCTGCTGGGCCCGTTTTATCGTCTCGAAAGCCACCGGACTCCAGCGGCTCCACTTTGACATGCCGAGGCCAGCTGACTGGAGCCTGGGTATCCCCCAGATCCCAGTCATCAGAGCAGGCCCACTGGAGTCAGCCAGGGTGTGGCCCACAAGGACTGGCAGGTCAGTTACTCCCCTCAACAGACGAGACCACAGACAGATGCTACACTTGCAGCAAGCAGCCTTTACCTCACCCCGTAAAGGAGTTGATTATAGATTTTCTTGCACTGCTCTCTAATTGTCTCATGACTGCATTCTTGAGGGCTGTGAACCGGGCGAAAACGGCCCCAAACAGCATTCCTCAGCGCCGGAACCAGAGTAGCGCTAACCATTTGTTAATTAACTTATAGCTGAGTGCTTTTGCATAAACAATATTGTGATTCGCCCACGGTGCAGACTGAAGATGCATAAAGTGCATTCTTTATCTGAAATAATTGATGATTTAGTTGAGAAAACAGGATGGCATGCAAAGGTCTTTAAAATAGAGGTGTCAGCTACGAACAGGGTTCCATCCAGCGCGGAGGTAGTTCTGGTGAAACTCAACAAGTTGTCCTGCTTTCCATCAGTTCAGGGTCACGGTCACCAGCTCTAGCGTCATTACCCCTCACATTCGCGCGCCGTCCGTTCTCTCGGGCAGACACCAGGGCTTTCTTGGAGGCAGTGGGGTTGTTTGGGCGGGAGCCCTGCAAGAGCCTTAACGCCAGAGAATCTGTAGTTCAACTCTCCGAGCCTCCATTTCCTGGCCATACTCCTCTCCCTCGATCCCCAACGTGAAGCTGACTCCTTTCCTCCCAGAGGTGGCTCACTAGAGCCAAAAGAGGGCGTCCCCGGAGCCTTTGCGGGCGTGGGGGGGAACAGCCAGGGTACCGCGCCGGCGATGTCGGGCTGTGCCTGGGAGCGCGCTCCCGCCACGGAGTCTCAGCGCCCGCTCTCCGCCTCTCAGCTAGCCGCGCCGGGGCCGCGCACGGCGCTCTGCGGGGGGCGCGCACGCTGGAGGCTGGCCTGCCCGCGGCGCGGGGGAAAGTTGAGTTGGGAGAAGTTGGGAGCGGCGGGGACGCGCCCCGGGGTGGGCACCGGGAAGTCGTCGGGAGCGCGCGAGGGTTCCGGAGGATCAGGGGAGACCCGGAGACCCCCGGGACACGAAATCCAGAGCTAGCGGGTAAGCAGATAGGTGGGGGAGGGGGAGGGCCGCGAAGGAGTGGGGGGGGGAGACTGGAGACTCGAGCGCCGAGGGAGTGGAAGTGGAGGAAAGGGCGGGGACTGGGGCGCAGGGAGCGAGGTCTTAGGGAGAAGGATGGGGAGGTGAGTGGGAGTACCGCTCCGAAGCGAGATTCCGGGGTCCGCCTCTTAAGAGTTACCTAAAGCCAGGGTGCCGCGCCCCCTGCCACCAGGAGGGGGTAGTCTCGGGGAGCTGCTACCTTCAGCTTGCTCTCCCACTCCAGGGCGGGTTCCAGACGACCCTCTGCCCCCGAAACCTGCCAGTTTGGGGGTTGCCCGGGACCTCAGCCCCCTGGATCTCGGGATTGGAAGGCGGAGCCCTGAAAGGGGATGGCGGGTCAGGTTAGGACAAGAGGTCAGACAAAAGGGGGAGCAACTGGGTGAGGATGGGAAAGAAGAGCCTGAAGTTTGAATTTTAGGGGGCTGCCTTCTCTGGGTAGGGAGCTCCTTGCGGGGTGTGGAGGCAGTGCTGCCTCAAATCTGGGTCCACTTTATCAAACTCTCTCCGCCCCCACCAGCCCCACAGCCAAGAGCTGTGGAATGTACGAATTCACTTGGGGAATGGTTAATGCCCAAGTGGGGGTCCGAAGTGCTAATCCCTTGGGCTGGGGGAGAGATGATAATCCTTCGGGCCCGTCGGGGCTGGTCCGGGGAATGTGCCCCCACTAGGATTATCGGCACCGATGCTCTGGACAGAGGCTGCTTTGTATTCTAGGACAGCGGGGGAGGGGTGGGGGCACATGGGTAAAGGGAGGAGGGCTTGGTTGGAGGAGCACACTTGAGGGCAAAGCCTGGAGGTGGGAGTGAGCACCTGCAGGTGCTGAGGACAGATTCCCTATACCCCTCCCAGACCAGGTCCCCTCCCTGGCACCTCTCCCCCACACTGGCGGGCCCTGGCTGAAGGCCGGCTGAGGGGGGAGGTAGAAAGAGCAGTCAGCTGAGTTGGAGTTCTTGCCAGGAATGTGTAGCCCAGACTCCCCACCCTGGGCTGATCCCCCCCAGACCTCTATTTCTTGACCCTATACTAATCTGTCTCACTGCCAAGGTAGCCTTAAGTCAGACAACCCCAACTCCCCAGCAGCCTTCAGCAGCTTAGTATCGCTACCCTTTGGAGAGCCTTGGGTGGTGCCCTCACTAGGAACGGGTACCCCGGTTAGCACTGGCTGGGTTCCCTCCACCCCCATCACCGAGCTCACACCCTATAGTCACTGTCAGGAGGGCCGTCCTGCCACTCAGATTTTCCTGGCCCAGGGCTAGGGAGGGGAGGGATAGAGACTGCCCCTAGCATTTCTGTGCCCACCCCCTTGACGATGTCACGTGCCCCTCCCCCATTATAAGCCCCACTGTCCAGTTCCTTCGTTCCTCCTACTGCGTGAGTGGAGCAGGGTTCCTTCTCTGCACTGGGGAGCCTGCTTCTGTCCTGTGTCTAGGGCTGGTGGTGCTGGTCTGCCTGCCTTCTGGGAGCACCCCCTCCTTACTCGCAGGCACCCTGCTTTCCCTTTTGGGTTCTCTCCAAAGTTCTTTCTGGTCCTCTTTTTTTCTGTTTGGGAAGCCAGCCACCCCGGCCTCCACACCCCTCTTGCTCTGCGGGGTGTCTCACTCCCTACCACACCCCTTTCTGGTCTCAGGCTCACCTCCAGGGGCCCCTGGTTCTTGTTCCTGTCTGGCCCTTCACGCCTGATCCTTCTGTTCTTTATCATTCCCTCCCTCATCTGTTCTGCTTTCTTTCCAGGGCTGGGCCTTGACTCCTTCCTGCCTCGTTTTTGTGGCTCTTCCCCCTCGGCCTCCGTTCTCCAGGCTGCCTGTGTGCCAGCCCCTTCTCTACAACCCCCCTCTTTAGTCTTCTCTTCTATCCTCTCCCTCCTCTCTCTTCTTGCCACCTCGAAGGGCCGCTGTGAGGGTCTTCATAGTCTAGGAGGGTCTTGTATGTCGGAGACACTGGAGCGGCAGACAGCTGAGGCTCCTCTCCTCTCTTGAGCTGGGCTGGGGGCTAGCCTGCTCTCCACCCATGGTGACCAGCCCTTTTCCCCACTCAGGTTATGCCTCCGCCTTGTTGCCCTGAAAGCCGAAGCGACAGCGAAAAGGGCTAAGATTTGGCCATGAGCAGCGCCCCCAGGCGCCCCGCCTCGGGCGCAGATTCTTTGCACACGGTAAGCTCGGCCCTGCAGGTGAGCCGGCCCAGGCTCCAGTGGGGCGTGGGTGGGGTGCAGAAACTACGAAAAGGAAGCTGCTGCGTTGGATTGAGAGGCACTGCCATCGTACCCAGACTTTGCTAGTATATGAAGATGCTGAAACGGGAAAGGGGAGGGGCAGGCGGCCTCCATTTGTTTGAGGAGTTGAGGCTAGTTTAGCTGCAGTTGGACAGGAGTTTGAGGGCCCTGGATCTTAAGCCCTGTTACTCTCTCCGACTGGATCTCAACTGCATAGGGCCCCCCCAAGAAGGCCTACACACCAAAGTTCTAGTCAGAGCTTGCCGGCAGTGACTGGCCCCGCCCCTGGCCCACGTGCCATCCAGGCCCGCCCTCCCCTCCCTCCCCAAGGTGGCCACTACCCCACATGGCCCTCTTCTGATTTTCCTAAGAAGTCTAATGATTAACTCCGGTGGCACAATCAGCCGCATTATATTGGTCACTTTAACCCATCGGGGCACGTGACTGGGAAGGGACACTGGCGGTGCCCTCCCCCTTCTTCTAGGTTCACCCCTGCCGCCATGGACTTCCTCCTACGGCCTCAGGTTGGAGGAGATGGCCCATTCCCCCTCCCCACAAGCTCCTCAGGAGCTGATGCCTTGCTTGCTCCCTAGCTGCTTCCTCACTCATACCAGCTTCCTCCTGCCCAGCTGCTTCTGGTGGAAATGGGGCTAGTCTGCTGGAGCTGCAGAGAGATGGGGTGCGCAGGACCCCCTTCTCCAGTCCCCTGTCCCTGCCTGCCCTGGATGTTTTTTTTCTGTGTCCCCCACCTCTACCCCTGCATGTCTCCCCAAGACTGACCCTCCTCCCTGGCTCTTCCTTGCTGTAGCAGCTGGCACTGCCATGGAAAGGGTGGCATACCCTGGCCTTTGGAGGTCCTGACGCCCTTCAGGTCCCGAAGCTCTTGAGCAAATATTTGGTGGTGGCGCCTGGAGCTGAGACCTGCTGGGGGGTAGGGGGTGGGGGCTGGGGAGGGGGGCTGGACCAATGCTGCTGGGCTTGCGGGGAGCCAGGCTGCTGGTCCTTCAGCCAGGCTGAGCTTTCCTGCAGTTCTGGCCTGCACTGGCCCTGCCTGCTGTCGGCTGCTGCACTCCCGCAGGATGACTCAGGTGGGGGGGAGTGGGGGTGGGGTGAGGGGCGGGGCTGACTGACAGGCTGTGAGGGGAGGATAGTGCTGCCTAGGTGGGCATGTGTGCTGCTATGGAGGGGATGGGGGCTTTCTGGCCAAGCAGGAGTATCCATTCCTGTCCAGGCAGGGAGAGGTTTGACTCAGAACTACTTCGAGGCAGTTAGCTTAGATGCCTTCAGAAGTTACTTATTTTAAGGCTCAGCAATTGTCCTCTAGCCAAAGGAATTTTTTTCTGCCACAGTAACAGGGAAGTTCACATTCTGCCTGGTTGCAGAAGGGCCAGACCAGGAATTTTGTGGAGTCTTCTAGTGTGGGCCTGCCCTAGATTGATTGGGCCCTTTGGGGGGGGGGTAAGCTGCTGGGGAGCTGGGTCCCTGGCGTTGGAGATCATAGTTGCTGGGATGTGGATTAGGTCCCAGCGTTGGAAGGGTTAGTTGCTGCACACAGGGAGTCAGTTTGTGTGTTGGAGATGAGAGGTTGCTGCAGTCACTGGATCTCCAGCCCTGGGCAGCTTAGGGCCTTCACGTACAATTCCCAGTGAGCCCTGTGTGTCCTCCCCACTCTTCCTTCTCACAGCCAGAGCCAGAAAGCCTGGGCCCCGGAACACCTGCGTTCCCTGAGCAAGAGGAAGACGAACTGCGAACCCTAGGTGTGGAGCGGTTCGAGGAGATCCTCCAGGAAGCTGGATCCCGAGGAGGAGAGGAGCCGGGCCGAAGCTATGGGGAGGAAGACTTTGAATGTGAGAGGCCAGCTGGGGAAGGGAGACTGAGGGCTCAGGTCAGACTGTCCAACAGAGAATGGACTGGGTCTTCGTGGGAGAGGCCAGGATAGGAGAGAGGGGTGCTGTGCCTGCCTGCCTGCTGCCAAGTCCCTCCTCCCTGCAGACCACCGCCAGTCCTCCCACCATATCCACCATCCACTGTCCACCCACCTGCCTCCTGATGCCCGCCGCCGCAAGACTCCCCAGGGCCCAGGACGGAAACCTCGGAGGCGCCCTGGAGCCTCTCCCACTGGGGAGACCCCTACAATCGAGGAAGGGGAGGAAGATGAGGATGAAGCCAGTGAAGCTGAAGGGTTCAGGGTTCCCCTACAGCAGCCATCCCCTGCCTCTACACCTTCTTCAGTGCAGGTAAGTGGTGCCTTGGCTCTTGGGAGCTGTCTGCAGGGTCCTGGCCTGGCCTTACCTTTCCATGTGGGTATCTGTTGCAGTTCTTTCTCCAAGAGGATGAAGGTACAGAACGGAAGGCAGAGAGAACCAGCCCATCTCCCCCTACACAGATGCCCTACCAGGAGATACCTCCCCGGGCCACCAAAGGGGCACAGACAGGGTAAGTACACTGTACTAAGCAGTGTCCTAAGTAGGCACTCCCCTTTCTAGAGCGAGGAGGAGGTAGAAAAGAAAGCAGGAGTCCTGAACTAACCAGGCTAGGGTTCAGGTCCCAGGCCTGCCTCTTACCAGCTCCTTGGGGAGGTGACAGATGACAGGATGGGACTCACTGGCCTTGCTGAGGATACAGGGTGCTTTACCAATCGGAGCTGGCCCCAGCACTGGCTTGAGCACTGGACCAAGGATGCAGTACTTACTGGGGCTCCTTCTTTGTTTCTGGCAGCTGCCAAGTACACCCAATTGGAAAGCAAATGTTGCCCCGTGAAGTGGTAGCAGAAAATCCCTGTGTCCAGTGATCTGGCTCAGGCAGAGTCAGTACAGGTGGTTCACAGGAGTTGGGGGCACTAGCCAGAGAAGGCTTCCAGGAGGAAATGACTTTGAACAAAATCTCAAGGTTACGATTATCACAGACCTGTTGTTTTCTGGGTACCAGGCAGCGTAACGTGCTGTGGGAAATAAAGGGCATAGTGCCCCTTTAGAGAGTGAGCGCATAGGCTCGCTGGGTGCCAGACTGGCAGGGGAGCAGGTGGGAGCCTCCAGAAACTCTTGGCACTGAGGAAGGAAAGGAGAAGCAAGCAAGACCGGCATAGCAGAATCATGGGCTGCATGGATGCTGGCATTGGCAGAGAACAGGAGTAAGGGCAGGAGCTGGTGTCTCCGAAGGGCAAGGCTCAGTCCTTCGCAAACAGGTATCTGGCGAGTTTCAAAGCCCATTTCCAGGTTGGAAGGGCAAGGGAATTATTAATATTGATAAATGCTAGGTTCTGAATGTTATTTTCCCAAAACCTCACCTTCTTAAACACCGAGGAATGCTGGCCTTTGCCCATGCTGTGAGGGAGGTTTATATCCAGATGACCCTTGAGGTGAATGCTGGCGGTACACAGCCATGAAAGGCTAGAACTGGGATTTAGATGCTGCCTGTTGGCTTTCAGAATCCTCAGTCTTCCTACATGCCCACCTTGCAAGAGTGGGAGCAAGGAGGGCCGAAGTACATGTGGTTTTCTGCCTAGGAAAGGAGGCTGGCTTTGGGGGCTCATGGCTATTCTTTCTGCAGAACCCTGGTGGAGGAGACGGTAGCGGTGGCCAGTGGCACAGCTGGAGGTGACGATGGAGGTGCTGCAGGGCGTTCCCTGACCAAAGCCCAGCCTGGACATCGAAGTTACAACCTTCAGGAGAGAAGACGAATTGGCAGTATGACTGGGGTGGAGCAGGCACTCCTGCCCAGAGTCCCTACTGATGAGAGTGAAGCTCAGACACTGGCCACAGCTGACCTTGACCTCATGAAAAGTGAGTGCTGCTGGGGCCTATAATCAGTCTCACTGTTGGTGGGACAAAGGGTAAGAAAAGGAGGAGACTGATCCTGGCCCTCTACGTGCCCCCAGGTCACCGGTTTGAGGATGTTCCTGGGGTACGGCGACACTTGGTGAGGAAGAATGCCAAAGGGTCTACACAAGCTGCCCGGGAAGGTCGAGAACCTGGCCCCACGCCTCGGGCGCGACCGCGGGCCCCCCATAAGCCCCATGAGGTACATCTGTCTACTTCATGTCTTCTGTCACCTCCCCTTCCACAAGGCAGACCCACAGCGCATGGGGCCCCAGAGCTGCCTGCGTAATAGGGAAGGCTGCCCACTGGGTCTTTAGGGTCTCAGGTGTGGTACTGGGCTTCAGGAGGTGAGCCTTCAGTGAGGTGTGTATCATGGCCATCTGCTGGCAGGCAGGAGAAAATACAGAAGAACCTTCAGGCTACCGGCATGTAGTAGTTCATTTTCAAAGCCCAACCTCCCTGCTCAGTTGACCCTCCCGACGGCTGGTGAAGGTGGTAGCTCAGTGGTATCAGCCATAAACCAGGTCTGTTCCTTGACCAAGGTTACTAGTTATTTAGGGACACTACCCACCTTAGACTGCAGGGCTCTGAACTTTGACACAGTATGGTTTTTTAAAATGTGTTTATTGAGGTATAATAGCACTGTAGTAAATCACACCTGTGCCAAGCGTCCGGTCCAGGGACGCATTCCACCCTCAGCATCCAGATGGCCACTGTCCAGCTAGAGATGGTTCCCACCCTCAGCAAGTCTCTTCCTGCTACTGCCCTGGCAGTGTCCTATAGAGGTGACCATGCCCTGTCATTTTCCAGAGATGGAGTCTCATTTTGTAGTCTAGACTGGCTTGGAATTCCCAGGCTGGCTTCAGACTCAAGGCCGTTCTGCCTCAGCGTCCTGAGGGCTGGGATTACAGAAATAATCCACCACTCATTAGTTTTGTCAGTCCTGTGTCGGGCTCCAGAAGCCCATGGCTTCCTAGCATGGTGACTCCACTTGGCTCTAGGAATCCTGTTCACAGACTTGACTCAGTCCTCTAACTGCCACAGAGGTGGACATCGTAGACATTTTACAGATGAGGGGAACCCATGTCTGGTTAGTAAGTCACACATGCCTGTGCACCATCCACCGTGACCCATGGTCATTTACCCTTCTGGTGCCACGTCTCCCGAGGTGGATCCCAGCATCCTCTGGCTCTGTTCCCTGCAGCATTTTCCTCATCTCACCCCAAGGTGTTTGTAGAGCTGAATGAGTTGCTGTTGGACAAAAACCAGGAGCCTCAGTGGCGGGAGACAGCCCGCTGGATAAAATTTGAGGAGGATGTGGAGGAGGAGACTGAACGCTGGGGGAAGCCTCACGTGGCCTCACTGTCCTTCCGAAGCCTCCTGGAGCTCCGCAGAACACTGGCCCATGGTACATCTCCATTTCCCTGCTACAAGAACCCTTTGCTTCTACCTCCATAACTGAAGCTAAAAATGACTTGAAAGCATTTTGATGAAAAATGGCTGAAATTCCTGACATGCCTTGTCAGCATGTTTTGTTTTAGATGTCTGAAGTAATCCAGGCTAGCCTTGAACTCACTATGTAGCTGATACTGGCCTTGAACTCCTTATCCTTCTGCCTCTACCTCCTGAGTGCTGGAATTACTGGCATGTGTCACCACACCCAGCTTCCTTCTTAACTTCTTAGAGGATCTGGGAATATTACCTAACCTGTAGGACTGTCTAAACTTCACTAAGTAACCACAGGCCCAGGACTCCAGTGGACTTGCTTCCTCCTTCCTGTTGGGCAATCACACCCAGTTGTTCTTTGAAAGGCTGTTTCTAAGCAGCTGAGGACAGAGAACTCTGCTTTTGGAATTGTTTCCAAACAAAGAGCAAATAGGCCGCAAGTGAGGTTTCTGGGCTTTGGGTAAAACGCCAGAGGGAGAGCTTTATCTCTTAGGCTGTTTTGGCTGCTCAGGATCATTTGAGTCTGTTTATTCCATAGTTCTTTGTTCTGGAAAGTTGACCTTGCCAGATAAGTGGCCTGGTAGCTTTTGAAAGGAGTTTGATTTCTATATGTTTTTGAGTTCCCGGCAAGCACCCACTGGGCTCGCACAAGTGAAGGGGGGAGTCTGGGGACTTTCAGTTGACCCCAGGGTTGCCATGTGGGCAGGGCCACAGACCAGCTGGAACATGAGGGAGATCTAGGACCCCAGGAGCATCATGGGGAGGCAACACTGGGTTTCTAACAGCAAAGAAGACATAGCTAGAGCAGGTACCCTGGGTAACCTAAGCTGGGAGCTCCTTGGATAGGGCGTCAGATAACTAAATCTTGGTGGTTTCTGTCAGCCTCACACAGTATTCCTGGGATGGGGGAAGGAAGGGGACAAATAGGTGAGAAAGGCGAAGTGATAGAGGCCTAGGAACAGAGCTGGTACTCAAGCCCAGACCCCTGCCCTACACCACCTGGCCGTGCCAGCCTGTCCCCACTCCACTCTCCCTCCCATCTGCTCCCCACTGTCGTTACTAGTTCTGGGGTGACAAGCTCTCCCTGCCACCTTCCTGCAGGAGCTGTGCTTTTGGACCTCGATCAGCAGACCCTGCCTGGGGTGGCTCACCAGGTGGTAGAGCAGATGGTCATCTCGGACCAGATCAAGGCAGAGGATAGAGCCAATGTGCTTCGAGCCCTCCTGCTGAAACACAGGTATGGCCACAGAGCAGGAGGACCCACTCACCTCCTGCCTCCCTGGCTCCAGCCCCACTATTGCCTGTCCTGACCCTCACTGTCCTCTGTCCCACCAGCCACCCAAGTGACGAGAAAGAGTTCTCCTTCCCCCGAAACATCTCAGCGGGTTCTCTAGGCTCTCTGCTGGGGCATCACCATGCCCAGGGGACCGAGAGTGATCCTCACGTCACTGAGCCTCTCATTGGTGGTGTTCCTGAGACCCGACTGGAGGTGGATAGAGAGGTGAAGGGGAATGGATCCTGCCTAGGGGCTGGCAGTAGGATATGAGCAAGCCCAGTGTGGAAATGCAGCTGGGGCATGTGGGAGGTGCTGCCTGGACTGAGTTCTGTTCTGTTCCTCCCATCCCAACCCCTAGCGTGAGCTCCCACCCCCAGCCCCACCTGCAGGGATCACTCGCTCCAAGTCCAAGCATGAGCTGAAGCTGCTGGAGAAGATCCCTGAGAATGCTGAGGCTACCGTGGTCCTTGTGGGTATGTGGGGGAGAGCTGGGCTCTAGGGCCATTAGAGACTGGGCTCTAGGGCCATCCAGGACTTAGAGGCTAGAGGGGTCCTGCCACCTGCTCTTGCCCATGGTGTCTCCACATCCCTAGGATGTGTGGAGTTCCTTTCTCGTCCCACCATGGCCTTCGTGCGTCTGCGGGAGGCTGTGGAGCTGGATGCAGTCCTGGAGGTGCCTGTGCCTGTGCGTTTCCTCTTCCTGCTGCTGGGCCCCAGCAGTGCCAACATGGACTACCATGAGATTGGCCGCTCCATCTCCACCCTCATGTCTGACAAGGTCAGCTTCTTCTCCATCTGACCCTATGCATGCCTGCCTCAGCCACTAACCTTGGGCAGCCCCAGGGCCCAGCCTCTGGCCCCCTCCTAGTGTACTCCCTGATTCCTCTGTGCTCGGGCAGCAATTCCACGAGGCAGCCTACCTGGCAGATGAACGGGACGACTTGCTGACGGCTATCAATGCCTTCCTGGACTGCAGTGTGGTGCTACCACCTTCAGAAGTGCAGGGCGAGGAGCTGCTGCGTTCTGTCGCCCATTTCCAACGCCAGATGCTAAAGAAGCGAGAGGAGCAGGGCCGCCTGCTGCCCCCTGGGGCTGGGCTAGAGCCCAAGTCTTCCCAAGATAAGGGTACGCCCATGTAGGCCTGGGCCAGGTGATGCTACCTTAAGGAGGGAGCCCGAGGGCAGTAGAGGGCACCTAGGAACCTGACAGAGGAGGCCAACTGTGTTGCTCCTGTAGCCGATATGGTCTGTGTTCTCGGAGGAGGGCCTGATGGGGTGGATGGGAGGGAGGGTGCCAGGCGCCCTGATGGAGGCCTGGGTTGCAGCGCTCCTGCAGATGGTAGAGGCGGCAGGTGCAGCTGAAGATGATCCCCTTCGGAGGACGGGCCGGCCCTTTGGGGGGCTGATCCGTGACGTGCGGCGCCGATACCCCCACTACCTGAGTGACTTCCGCGATGCACTTGACCCCCAGTGCCTGGCCGCTGTTATCTTCATTTACTTTGCTGCCCTGTCTCCTGCCATCACTTTTGGGGGGCTTCTCGGTAAGAAGCGGGTTTAGCGAGGGGTGGGGGGAGGTGTGCACAGGGCCTGGCCACCAGGTACTGAGCTTGCGCCTTTCCCCCTGCAGGAGAGAAGACCCAGGACCTGATCGGAGTGTCAGAGCTGATCATGTCCACAGCACTCCAGGGTGTGATCTTCTGCCTGCTGGGGGCTCAGCCACTGCTGGTGATCGGCTTCTCTGGGCCTCTGCTGGTCTTTGAGGAGGCCTTCTTCTCGGTAAGAGCTCTTTCTGTCCCGCTTCACTGCCCTTCCTGGACATGGCTCCTGTCACCCCTAAGGGCTCCCCACCTCTCCCGTTCAGTTCTGCAGCAGCAACCAGTTGGAGTACTTGGTGGGCCGAGTGTGGATTGGCTTCTGGCTGGTGTTCCTGGCCCTGCTCATGGTGGCTCTGGAGGGGAGCTTCCTGGTCCGCTTTGTCTCCCGATTCACCCAGGAGATCTTTGCCTTCCTCATCTCCCTCATCTTCATCTATGAGACCTTCTACAAGCTGATCAAGGTGGGCATGTGCGGGTACAGAGGAGCCTGGGGCATCCCATCTTTCTTTAGAAAGATGTTTGACTCAGTTGTATTCTGTGTGTGCGCACACACATGCAGTTGTGTCACGTACAGGGTCAGAGGACAACACGAGGGAGTTGGCTCACTTCTTTCACCTTTTGATGGAGCTCAGAACGCCGGGCTTTGCGTCGCGTCCCTTTACCCGTTGAGCCCTAGTGCCGGCTTCCTTCCTTCCTTGCTTTCTTCATTTGATTGTGTTTTTCTGTCTTGTATCTTGGTTCTTTCTTCTGGACGACAAGCCAGGCTAATTCTGGAACCCCCTGGGAGTCTGTCTATTCATGAACACAAAGTAACATGGAATCAAGAGAGGGTTAGAAGAGCTGGGTAAGCAGGAGGAAGGCCACCGGAGTGTAGCAGAGCTGAGATACAGTGCTGTGGTCTGTGTGCTTGCCCGTTTCACCCCCATCCTCTCCATGGCCTCCCTGTCATCAGCACACAGCATCAGATCAGTCTTTCAGAAACTCACATATTTCCAATAGCAAGGATAACATGCGCTTGCATTAGAATCCACGAATGTGGAAAGCAGGCCCGGGGTGACACAGTCAGTCTGGACACCCAACACACAGGTCTCAGGAGTTACCATCCTTGATCCTCCATGCTCATGGTTCCTCTTCCCTCAGCCCTGGAGCCCAGCTTTGGCTCTGGCTCTCTCCCACTCCCGGTGACCTTCCTGCCCCCCTCCACTCCATGTAGCCTTATACTTAACCAGACTCTCTAGTCTCAACCAAGTCTTTTTCTTTTATTTCATTTTTAGTCTCAAATTCTTTCTCATATGTCATGCTTGCTCAACGTGAGCTGAATAGTTGGTTTTCAAAGTCTCTGAATATTTTCTAGATTTCTACATGCAAGTGACTGTGAAAATATTTGGCATTTTTAAAAACCTGAAACCCTGAACAGGCACTTACATGAAGGGAACATTGCCACCCATAGATACTGACATTTACAAAGCCGCTCTGGACATGGCTGTGTAACCTTTGGCCAGTGAAGAAGTGGGTCCCTGATCATTTTCTCAGAATGCCGTAATAGAGGCTAGGGTTCTGACTCAGGGTTGAAGTGCTTGCCCAGCATGTACAAGACCCTGTTATTGGTACTCAGCTCCAAAAAAACCTACAATATTTAAAAACTAGAGTCTAAATGCCATAATAGTAAAAGGAGTTTAAAGAAATGTAATTTGGATTTTTGGGGACTCATAAAGTTAACTGACAAGGCCAGGCGGTGGTGGCACACGCCTTTAATCCCAGCACTCGGCAGGCAGAGGCAGGCGGATCTGAGTTCGAGGCCAGCCTGGTCTACAGAGTGAGTTCTAGGACAACCAGGACTGTTACACAGAGAAACCTTGTTTCAAAAAACAAACAAACAAACAAAAAGTTAATTGACAAAACTCACACTGAGGTATATTAGGAAATATTGGAGCTGGGTACAGTGGCACACATATTTGATCCCAGCACTCAGGAGGCAGAGGCTGGTGGATCTCTGTGAGTTCCAGGCTAGCCGGGGCAACATAATGATACCCTGTCTCAAAAAGGCAAAAATAAGTATTGGTGGAGGGCCACCAAGGTGACCCAGTGGGCGAAGTTACCTGCCACCAAGCCTGATGACTTGAATTTGATCCTTGGGACCCACCTAATGGTAGAAGAAACTGACTCCCGAAAGTCATACTGACCTCCACATGGGTGCTGTGAGTGGCACTGCATGCCCACATACATACATACATACATACATACATGCATAAATGCATACATGCATACATATATACGTACATACATACACTAAATAAATGTAGTAAAGTTAAAGAAAAAAGTAATATTGGTGCAAAAACCAATGAACTAAGTTAAGTGAAAGTCTCCACATAAACATCCCACACTTTGTATGCCTGTGGTCAGACCCTGCACATGTGAGCTGTGACTGGAACCTTTTTGTTGAGACACTGAATGAACGATTTGGTGCTCAAATAAACTGGGTTAAGGTTTTGGTGTTTGTTTTTTTTTTTAATTTTTATTTTATTTTATTTTATTTTTTGGTTTTTCGAGACAGGGTTTCTCTGTGTAGCTTTGCGCCTCTCCTGGAACTTGCTTTGTAGACCAGGCTGGCCTCGAACTCAGATCCGCCTGCCTCTGCCTCCCGAGTGCTGGGATTAAAGGCGTGGGCCACCACCGCCCGGCTGGGTTAAGTTTTTAAATATATGGAACATTGCGGTGTTGCCTATTGTGCTTACACAGGGCCATTCTGACCTTCTCTAGTTTTAGTGTCTGTGCTACTGAAGTGAGCACTCATTTTCTTAACCTGGTAAGGCAAGCTTCTGGAAGACAGGCTGGCTGGCCTTTGCCAAACTCCTCTACCTCACCCACATCCAGCCTGGCCCCAGTTCAGCCTGTGGTCTTTTGTGGCTTCTCCCCAGATCTTCCAGGAGCACCCCCTCCATGGCTGCTCAGGCGCCAACGACTCAGAGGCAGACAGCAGCAGTGACAATGTGACGTGGGCAGCAACCATGCTGGTGCCGGACAACAGCAGCACAGCCATGCAGTCTGGGCAGGAGCGGCTCCGGGGCCAGCCCAACACAGCCTTGCTGTCGCTGGTGCTGATGGCGGGCACCTTCTTCATCGCCTTCTTCCTACGCAAATTCAAGAACAGCCGGTTCTTCCCTGGCCGGGTATGTAGGCTTGCAGACTGGAGGAGCCGAGGACAGGAAGGGGTTAACTTGGAAGTGTGAGGGAGTTGCATGGGATAGGAGGCCTCTGAGCATGGTGCTTGCCCTCTTAGATCCGGCGGGTAATTGGGGACTTTGGGGTGCCCATCGCGATCCTCATCATGGTGCTTGTGGATTACAGTATTGAGGACACCTATACCCAGGTAAGGCATGGCACCAGTGGCAGAAAGGTGCTGCTGGCCCTGGGCTGTTTCCACCACCTTGGGTTCTGGTGTTCCACTGAGTACCCTCTGTGTAACAGCACACTGCCTCTGCCTTGCAGAAGCTGAGTGTGCCCAGTGGATTCTCCGTGACAGCCCCAGACAAGCGGGGCTGGGTCATCAACCCCCTTGGAGAAAAGAGCCCCTTCCCTGTGTGGATGATGGTGGCCAGCCTGCTGCCGGCTGTCCTGGTGTTCATCCTCATCTTCATGGAGACACAGATCACCACGTGAGCCATCCTAGCTAAGGGACCAGAGTCCTCAGCCAGGCTCAGGGGGCCAGTATAGGACCTATCACCATGGGGCAAGGACCTCGAGGGGACCCTGAATGCCAGGCTACCCAGCTTATTTGCAGGCAACAGAAATGTCACTGATGTTAGCTGGGGTAGGACAGGGCACAGGCATTGCAAGGTAGCCTAGCAGGGCTTGCCAGGAGGAATCCTGCATGATACAGGCTAAGGACACAGTTCAGTTCTTGGATGGAGGCCCAGTCCCAGTGGGATGGACAGACCACCAGAACCTGTTGGGACATGGTGGAATGATATGCTCTCCCATGCTGGGGTGCCCTGGGGTTCACAGTGCCTCTCCTCTCCCAGGCTGATCATCTCCAAGAAGGAGCGGATGCTGCAGAAAGGCTCTGGTTTCCACCTGGACCTGCTGCTCATTGTGGCCATGGGTGGCATCTGTGCCCTCTTTGGCCTTCCTTGGTTGGCCGCTGCCACTGTCCGCTCTGTCACTCATGCTAACGCACTCACTGTCATGAGCAAGGCTGTGGCACCTGGGGACAAACCCAAGATTCAGGAGGTCAAGGAACAGCGGGTGACAGGGCTGCTGGTGGCCCTGCTTGTGGGTATGCTGCCCTTACTCTGAACCTCACCTTCTCTGTCGGTCCCCAGTTGGTTCACCGGAGGGGACCAACTGTTGCTTCTCCTTTCCCAGGCCTCTCCATGGTCATTGGCGACCTCCTGCGACAGATCCCTCTGGCTGTACTCTTTGGCATTTTCTTATACATGGGAGTTACTTCCCTTAATGGGATCCAATTCTACGAGCGGCTGCACCTGCTACTCATGCCACCCAAACACCACCCAGATGTTACCTACGTCAAGAAGGTGAGTTCCTGCACTGAAGGGGTGCAGGACCCCGCCTTGGCCAGACCATTTGCCTCCTCCCTGTACAGAGGAGCTCTAGAAATCCCTGTGGCAGTTCATCTCTCGGGGAGAAGAAGGAGTGTCCTTGTCCTTCCGGCTGGCCGGGATATGTCTAGGCTCACCCCACCTCTGCCCCCAGGTTCGGACCATGCGGATGCACCTGTTCACTGCTTTGCAGTTGCTGTGCCTGGCCCTGCTCTGGGCAGTCATGTCCACAGCCGCCTCCCTGGCCTTCCCCTTCATCCTCATCCTCACAGTGCCACTGCGCATGGTGGTACTTACCCGCATCTTCACCGAGCGAGAAATGAAATGTGTAAGCACCCCTGCCCCTCTCCTCTCTCTCCCTCCACTCCTCTATTCCGTGACTCTGTAAAGGCCAACCCTTCTTCCATTCCTCTCACAGCTGGATGCTAATGAGGCAGAGCCAGTGTTTGATGAGCGTGAAGGCGTGGATGAGTACAACGAGATGCCCATGCCTGTGTAGCTGCTATCCAGAGGCAGAGCGGAGGGACTATGGGTCGGGGACGGGTTGGGGGCTGGGGCTCCCCTCCTCCTGCCCCTTCTCATTTTTATTTAAGTGAATAATTTAAAGCCCCTTCTCCCCCCCTGCAGTAAAGTGCTTCAACCCCAGCCTAGGCCTGGTCGTGTCTTTGTTGGTGGGGGTCATGGATGGAAAGATGTGGGGCCCGGCCCTGGTCCTTGTCCCAGAAATGAGACTCACCATGGGGAAGGAAAGGGATTTTAATGTAAAAACCAACAGGGAGCCCAAGTGCAAGCTGCACCGCCTCCACCCATAGGGGGTCCATCCTGAGCCCTGTGTGTGTACTCCCTCACCCACCCTCAGGTCCCCAGCGGAGGCCTAAGGCCTGAAGTTTCTGCCTCAGGTAGCTCTTGAGCTGAGGCAGGCCTCTCTGAGACTCCAGTTCTTCAAATGGCAGCTGCAGAGAGAAGACGAGGTTATGGTGGGTTGGCTATACACACACATGGGTGGGACGGGACAGGACTTCTCACCGGCAGGAGTTGGTAGCCCATCAGGCCCAGGTGCCGCTCCCTCAGGGCCCGGGAGCCCAGCAGCACCCTGCCGTCACGGCAGAAATGCCAGCGTTCTCGCAGCATCAACACCACCCTGAAGAGGAGTGGACTTGGCTTAGGTTGCTGTCGGCCCAGTAGCCAAGACTCCCCAACTGTTTCATTTTCCTTACCTTTGGGTAGAGCCTTGGGTTGTGGGGTTAGAGTCAGCCTGGTCCTGTTGGCAGGACCGTGGTGGGTAGGGCAGGAAGGGGTCTTGTGTCCTCACAGGTAGCACAGCACCAGAACTACCAACACAGAGCAGGAAGTCTACAGGGCAGACAGGCCTTAGCCTTGCTCCAGCTTTAGACTGTGGACCACCCACACCCATCCACACCTCACCTGTGCAGTAGCCTGGAGGTACGGTCAGGTCCTGGCGGTATTTTTCTTCCCCCAGAAGCTGGCGCAGCCCCTCAGCTACTATGTCCTTGTGACTGAGGAGAAAGGGCATTGGTAGAGGGAAGGCCCCTGTACCTGCTGAGCACTGCCATCCTAAGTCCCTTTGCGGCCTCAAGGCTCTTTTTCTGTGAGGGAGACATGTGCTCTGGCTCCCCACTCTGTGCTCCTGTGGTTGCCCCTCCCCTGGCCCACCTGTATTTGCAGCGGGCACGGTCAGTGATGAGGGGCTGTGGGAAGATGGGCACTCGCTGTCTTTGGGGAAGGCGGGGGCCTTGGTACCCTGGGAGTTCAAGCTCCACGGCCGTGTCGAGTAGAGAGAGGTAGCGTCGCACAATCAGAGAAGGAGGGGTGCCTGTGGGGAAGCAGGGACTGGGGGACACTGGGCCGCTGCCACCTGGGCACGCTCCTGCCCTGCAGCCCTCGGCCCCACCAGCCCTCCTGTCTGCGTACCACTGATGTGGTTGATGAAGCTGGGGGAGAAGACGAACTGCAAGGCTCTGGAGGGAAAGTGCTGCAGCTGACACAGTGACATCAGGATGTTGACTGTGGCCAGCGGCGCCACCCCTGCTTCCCGGGCCAGGATCCTCTCGAGACAGGGCATGAACTGCTGCTCCAGGGGCAGGTAGTTCAACCTCCCAAAGGGCAGGACCAGCTTCTGTACCACCTGCAGAAAAAGGCAGCATCATCCATGCTTTGGTATCTTTCAGGGTCTTTCTCTGTCTCTCAGGAACTTCCTATGCAGACCAGGCTGGCCTCCAACCCAGCCAGCCACCTGCCTCTGCCAGGATTAAAGGCACATGCCACCTTGCCAAGCTCTCTGGCATGTTCAGTAGACACAACCTCAGGGAGGCCTGGTTCTGTCAGTAACTTTTTGAGGCAGAATGCCCTCTAGACCAGCACACACTCCCAAGTTCTGCAACATAAGCAGTGTCTGGACTACATGGCTCAACATCACAGAAGGGATGTAACCTTGGGAGTATAGCCTGTAGATCTGTAGGAGTGGATCCGATGGAGCTGGGCTGTTGTGCAGGAGCTTTGGAAAGGTTCAGGGCTCCAGACATACTACTGTACTGATTATGGGAGCTGGACAGTCAGTGAGCAGACAGATGTCCTGGGGCACAGAACACAGCCTAACTGGAATGCTTGCTACAGAAGCCAAACAAGCTAGATAGGGGGCTGGGCCTGACCAAGTCGCTGAGGATGACTCAGAGGAACATGAGAAGGTGGGAGGCCAGCCCACCTTGCTATTGAGCTGGGCTTCCTCAACCACCAGGAAGTGAGCAATGGCTTCCAGAAGCTGGGGTTCCCTCAACCGGTGGCGGGCCAGGTGCTGAGCCAGAAGCACCATTACATGGGGAGTCAATTCTTCTGGCCTTGCCTCTGTGAAGAACAGCATGTCATACTGTGCCTTCAAGGAAGAGTCCTGTGGGCTAGATTGCACTCCAGCCCAGGTGCTTTACCCCAGTGGCTCCAGCTCATCCCTTGCCTCCCTTTTGCTTTTAACCCTCGGCACCTGCCAGGCTTCTGATCAGATGCTGACGAGGGTACCGCAGGAAATGGGGGCAGCTCAGGGCGGTTTCCAACCTTTGCCCACCATGGACGGCAGGCTGATGTGGGGAGGGTGGTTTTGGAGGGAGGCGGGACCTTCGCTCCCGCTCCAGGGCACACAGGAGTGGTCCATCTGATGGAAAGCCTGGGTGGGAGAGGGACAAAGACCATCCCGGTAAGAAAGCTGGGGTGTGCTATCTTGCCAACTTCCTCTTCATTTCTTGAGTGGGAAGGGATACTTATTTCAGTGGAGAGATATGGTATCATGTGAACATGATGTATCAACAGTGTGTGGGAAAAGCCTTATACAAATCATCTTGTGCCAAGTATAACAAACTGCTGTGGCTTCCTAGAACACTGTATTTGAAGGAGCCTAGTGTCTGGCAGAGGTAAAATAATGGTGTTTGACTTGGACATCCACCATGGATACAAGAGAGGAATCAGCGAGTGTGCTTGGGTTAGTGCCATTGCTAGGTGGGAATCTGAGTTATCGATAGCTTGAGTCCTCCACTGTTCTCTTCCTCCACTCTTCCCTAAACACCCACACCTTCCAACACCCTCCTCACCAAGTAAGACTGCAAGGTGTAGACACACATGGATGGTGTAAACGTCAAAGGTGGGGCAGTTTCGGATGATGAGCTGACTCAAGTCCCGCAGTGTGGCCTGCTCCACAGGAGGGGGCCTAGGCTGAGACACCAAGAGCTGTCCCAGACGACGAAGTGCCACGGGGTAGTGATGAGCTCGCACCTTGGTGGGGTTCTGACTCAGCCATCGCAGCAGCTCCCCAGGGCTCCGTGCCTGTTCCAGAAGCCGTTGAAGGCCTTGCACAGGGCCTCCTCCAAAAGGCCGGTCCCCCGACTTGCTGGACCCCAAATAACAGGGCTGTACTGGAGGGATGAGCAGCAGACCAGACAGCCGAGCAGGGGAAGTCTGGGCAGAGAGCAGGATTCGAAGCATGGAGGTGGGTGATGGAGACCCTGAGGGGTGGCCCAGAAAACCGGGTGAGGTTTCCTCCAAGGGGAAATGTGCTATCTAGTCCTTACCTCACTCCCTATCCAAAGGGGCCTGAAGGGAAAATACCCGAGTGTGACTGCTCTGGTACTCCTCCCCACCCTGCCCCCTTTCCCCCATTCCTTACAAAATAAATCCTACTTCTTTAAGTGTGCTCGGTGCAGCTCTATTCACATTTCACATACATATCTCCTTCGATGCTCCATGCACGCTGATGAGTAATAGCAGGGCCGGCATTACCTCATTTCACAGGTGGAGAAACAAGGCCCAGAGCGACGAAGAGGTTAAAGCCCGAGGTCATTCACAGGGGTTAGTGGTCGCACCCAGCCTGGAGCCCCGGTGGTCCCGGCTTCGCGCCCTGCCGACCACCTCCCCCTCTCGCAGGAGGCGGCGGCGGGGTGGGCGGAACGCAAGCTCTGCAGCCGGCCGGTGCAGGGTCCCATGCTGGGCGCTCCCACTTACCAGCTGCGTGACCTTGGACAAATGTCTTCGCCTCTCTGCCTAAGTCTCCTCACCAGTGAAATGAGGACACAGCGCAAGCTCGCAGGGCGCGCGCGGGGCCCCAGGGCGCCGTCTGCCAAGGCGCGGAGTCGGTGCTGTCCGCGGGAGAGGCCCCCACACCCTGCCCCGGCCCGGGGAGGCCAGCAGCCCGTGGCCACTGTCGCTAACACCAGCTCCCGCCACCCTCCCGCGGCCCGCCCCTCAGACGCCACCCTACATGACTCCCCGGGCCCCGCGTAGGTCACTCTCTCAGTTGGTCTCGGGGCCCGGGAGTCGGGCTCCCCCCGTGGCCTCCTCATCAGCGGGCCACCGAGTCCGCCATCTTCCCAGCAGCCCCCGGATCGCCCCTAGACGCCAATCGCAGCCCAGCGCCGGGCAGCGGAGACGTGGCTCCCGGCAGGCGCTGCGAGCCGGGGAGCCGCAGGTCCCGCCCCCCCCGCTTCCGGGAAGTGCGCGCGCGCGCGCGCGCGGTGGGGGCGGTGCCACGGAACCTATCCTGAAGCCGGACGGAGTGATGCGGAGAGCGACGGTCCGCTGTCCAGCGTTGGGTAGCTTAGGCACACGGGACCTGGGGCAGGTCCCGTTCTCCCCACCCTCAAGCTCCACACAGACACACTGGGAGTGAAAACGTCACAGTTTCTTTAATCTGCACAAATTCCAGAAAACAGCTCCCCTTCACCAGTCTCCCCGTCCATCGACCCCCCCCCCCCAACTCAACCACGGCAGCTCTTTGGAACTAGACATACCTAGGTCCCCTGGCAGCAGCACACTAAGATGGGCCCAGTGGGGTGGCCCGGCTTTGCACCGGGCCAAGGCAGCGACAGCAAGTGCCTGCTCCAGAAGAACCTACTGTCTGCGAAGGCTGAGGGCCAGCAGCCCCAGGAGATGGCCCAGAGCGATGAAGATCACAGGGAGAAGCCTCCGCTAACCCCTGGAGTCCTCTGCGGCGCAAGGCTGGGCTCCAGGGTAGTGGGAAAAGGCAGGCAGCGGGTGAGGTGGGCCTGGGCAGACAGCAGCTCCCTTTGCGCCTTGGGGAGTGAGGTCCGGAGGGGCTGGCCACACTGCCAAAAGCCCGTGGAGGCACTACGGGCGATACATGGCAAAGGCCAGGAGACTGAGGAGCAGGGTGAAACCGGCCAGGCCCAGGGTGGCTGTCAGGGGAAAGAAGGGCCGGTACTGGATCTGGCAGTACCAGAGCAGGAGCAGCAGCAGAAGCAGCAGAGGCAACAGAAGGCTGCCGATTTCCAGCCCGGAGGGGCCGGGCTCTGACCCTGGTGGGCAGGGGGGACGTGGGGGACCGACTCTCGTGGACACGTGGCAGTGGAGAACGCAGTTGGGGGGGAGGTGGAGGCTGCCCAGTGTCTGGGTGTCGTCTCCTAGCAGTTGGCCTTGGTAGATGAGTCGAACCTGCTGTTCCCGGCCCGGAAACTGGGTTCTGAGGAGAGAGGGACCTGGGTAAGAGAGCAGGCCTCAGGAAGTCCTGGTCCTTTGCTCAGAGGACCGATCCCAGCTTTCACCCCTGCCCTCTACAGACCACCCAGACCCTGGCCTCTGGGGGGCAGGTTGGAACAGGTTAACAGGTATAGGGTGTAAGTGTTTAGAGGAGACAGTTTTCTCACACAGGAAGTAAGGGGGAGCTTCAGCTACTTCTAGTGGCCCTTCTGTTGTCACCCACCCCATTTTTTAACATTTTGTTCGTACCCTCCTCCCAGCTTACCTTTTCAAGGAGCCAATGGTGTCCTGAGGCCAGGCCCTGGCCACCTGCTCAGAGTCATTGAGAAACTTCAACCGTAGCACTAGGGGTTCCTGAAGGGAGTCCGGAGGTGGTGTTGTGGCTGTGACCCCTGTGTCAGGCTCTGGCTGTGCAGATGGACCTCTGTGTCTCAGGCTGAGGCTCTCAGCCCCCGGGGCCTCCTCTCTGATGCTGTCTGTGGCTGCCATGGCTTCACTGGGCTGTGCTGGTGTTGTGGTCCCTGATGGCTGTGGCAGGGGGTCTGTATTCTCAGTGGTATGTGTTGAGACCCAGGCAAGGGCCAGCACCAGAAGGCAGGCAAGCACCGAGAAAAGGACAGTCACCTCATCACCTACCCCTTCAATCAAGGCCATGGCACCTGAGTTGCCAGAGGTGCTACCGAGCTAGAGAGGTACAAAGAATTGGTGAGAGGCTGCTTTCTGACCAGGAGTCATCCCAACTTCAACAAGCTCTTGAATCCACTGCACTACAACCCTCCCACTGTCCCAGTCAGTCTGTCTTCTTACCTACCCTAGTCGGTCCAGCATCCCGGAGTCCCAAATTTGCCTTCTTGTTATGTCCCTTTGCATCACTAGATTCCAAGTCCTAACTTTGCTGTCTGAGTTCTAGGACTTTATTCAGCTCCCCAATCCCCCCAAACCCTGGATCCAAGTAAGGGCCTTGCTCTTCTAAGCAACTGTCTCCTAAATTTAACCTCCATCAAACTTTACCCAAAAGCTTACCTATACTTTTGTCCACTTCATCCCAAAGTTCTCTCCTTCACCTATTCCCAGCATAGCTCATCTGATGCCCTGTCGCTTAAGTTTCTCTACTCGATAGAACACAGGAGGGTCTCTATAGCCCCTTACCCTCCCCTTTACCATCTACCCAAACCCCACCCACAACACAGACAGCTTCCCAAAGCTTCTCAGACAACGCCAAACGTCAAACTCCGCCCTTGGCCAATCTGGAGCCTAGGGAACTCAGTTGTCAACCCAGCTCGGCCCCTTCTTGGGTCTACCCAAACCCCACCCCGCAGCAGCCCTACTCAGCGCCTCCAGGGGCGGCCTCGCCAAACCCAGTGGCCTCCAGACCCTTGATCCTTCCGGGAGAACCTAGACTTAGCTCTCCCCACCCCCAATGGTCCATCACTCCTCCCATCTGCCCGCCCCCCGAGCTGCAGGAGGGCACCAGAGATCTCGGGGCGGGGCATGCAAGGCCCAGCTTTGGCCTGGGGCGACCGGGTGGGCGCGGCCACGCGCGGCGACTCACCGCCCAGCTCCACTAGCTCCATCTCGGCCCCTCGGGCACTTCCGGGCCGGAGGCACCGAGGTCGCAGACACCTGAGGTCCCTCTCCTTCCCCGCTGCCGCGGCCCGTGAGCATTGTGGGAATTGTAGTCCGTCCTATTTAGTTCCCGCCCTCCAGGTCCTCCAGCCTGGGGACCCATGCCCCGGGCTGGACCAGCTGTTCCCGGTACCCGCAGATCGTTGATGGCCTACGGGGGCGGCCCTGGGGGTGTGCTTGTCCACAGAGGTTTGGTCAGAAACAAAAACCTCCCGCTCCGCCGCTAGCTGCCGGGGCATCTGTCACTCCCGACACTAACGTCAGCCTGCAGCACGTCAGAGCGCCCGCGTTGGTGATGCGGTGATGAAGGCTCTTAGGGAGCGTGGCTACTACCCGGACCTCGCCTTCTGTCATAGTGGACGTCAGAAAGCAGCTTGGTTTTCTAAATTGACTCTGTATCCGAGAAGGCGTAGGTTGCCTGCCTCACTTGCTAGGGAGAGTGCCTGACCCTGGCTGCCCCCTTTTCCGGGCCTCTCCTCCTTTGCTCCTGCACCTTGTCCCTACGGGATTGTAAAGCTGGCATAGACTTTGGAGCAGAGCACACATCCTAAGGTCTCACACAGGCTCATCAGCTACATACTCTCTGGTGGGTTATTAAATCTCTGAACAAGTATAATTCTTCTAAGTCAGATGTAAGGAAGACAATGGATATTTTATTAAATGAGTATGACAACTATGTAAAATATATGTCACTGTATTCACCACGCCTAGTATTAGTGCACTGGCTTCACCCAAACCTAAGTTGAGAAATTGGCTGAGTGGGGCGGCATGTCACTGTAATCCCAGCACTAGGAGGTTGAGGTGGGAAGATTAGGAGTCTGAAACTACCTTTGGCCACCTACAGAGACCCTCTCTCATGCCCCAACCTCTTAAAAAAAAGTGTTTCTGCATAGAGGGTGTGCAAGTAGATCTGTGACAGCTAATCTTTGTAGATTTGTCTTTACTCCAATAGCCACAAACATCTTGAATCGTGGATTTTATAGAGCAGTTTTTGCTTGGGAGTCTGCAAACACATGTGTGTACACATGTGTGATGCATGCATGTGAGTATGTACACGTACAGGATTTATTTGTCTCTGCTCCCCTATGCTAGGGTTACAAGCATTGGCAGCCCTGCCTGGCTTTTGACATGAATGCTGCGGAGTCAAATTGAGGTTCTCATGTTTGCAGAGCAAGTCCCTAATTATTAAAAAAAATTATATTTGTATGGATGTGTGCCTGAATATATATAAGTGCACCATGTGCATTTCTGGTGCCTCTGGAGGCCAGAAGAGGACATTGGATCACCTAGTACTGGAGTTATAGGCAGGTACTGGAATTTAGACAGTTTTTAGGGTTCTGGGAACTGAACCAGGGTCCTCTGCCAGGGCTGCAAGAGCAGCATGCTCAACAAGCCCAGTAAGTGCTGATAACTCCTGAGCCTTCTCTGCAGCCCCACACAGGCCAGTCCTAGTTTTTCCACACAGGGTTTCTCTGTGTAGCCCGGGCTGTCCCAGAACTCACCTTGTAGACCAGGCTGGCCTCAAACTGACAAAGATTGCCTGCCTCTGCCTCCTGAACGCTGGGATTAAACGTGTACACCACCACCACCGGGCCAGAGATGCTAGTATTACTTTTCAGATTAAGACCATAAAGTTTACAAGCCATTCCTAAAGCCACACAGATAGAAATCACATCGTCCAGTAGTTTGAGAGTTCCCAGTGTTGACTAGTTTGCACTCGGTCCTTTGGAAAGTAAGAGAAATATAGGAAGAAGCAGAGATGTGTAGAAAGTCGAGTAATAGGCAATTTCATTTTGGGGAAAAGTCCAGGTTGGCCTGATAAGTGGGAATGAATGTAAAAAAAAGAAAAGAAAAGAAAAGAAAAGAAAAGATGACATGTGGGCTAGAAAGGTGGCTTAACAGTTAAGCACAGTGGCATGACTGCTCTTTTGAAGGACCTAGGTTCATTTCTCAGTGCCCAGATGGGAACTCAAAACTATAACTCTGCCAGGCGGTGGTGGCACACGCCTTTAATCCCAGTACTCGGGAGGCAGAGCCAGGCGGATCTCTGTGAGTTCGAGGCCAGCCTGGTCTACAGAGCGAGATCCAGGACAGGCACCAAAACTACACAGAGAAACCCTGTCTCGAAAAAACAACAAACAAACAAACTATAACTCCAGTTCTAGAGGAAACTGACCTCCATGTGCATCAGATACTTGCCTGCACATATATACAAACAGACAACACCCATACACATATGAAAAATAATATTTTTAAAGACAATATGTGTAGCTGTGTGCATGTGGAATTCAGTGGTAGAGCATTTACCTAGCATGCTTAATAAGGTCCTGTAGTCCAACCCTAAGACCAGAAAAAAAGGTGGGGACATGGCATGTAGCAATGGTGAAATGACCCACTTGAGATCATTATTGACAACCATGTTAAAAGTTTTAAGTTTTTGTCTTGGATGGTGGTGGCGCATGTCTTTAATCCCAATACTCAGGAGGCAGAGGCAGAAGGATCTCTGTGAGTTTGAGGCCAGACTGGTCTACAGAGTGATTCTAGGACAGCCAAGCCTGCACAGAGAAACCCTGTCTCAAAAAAGAAAACCAAAGTTTTACGTTATTAATGGTAGACCAATAATAGGCACGTGTCTCTGAAGTTGCTTGGTGTCCAAGCCCAGGGTACAAAGTTTTAAAAGGCAAAAACCATTATTTACATCAAAGTTAGATGAGGGTTATAGTAATCTTCTTGAAACATTTATTCCTGGCAGAGCATAGTAATTATTTCAGACATAACATGACAATTAATTTTTTTGTTTTATTTTTTGTTTTTGAGACAGCTTCTCTGTGTAGCCCTGGCTGTCCTGGAACTTGCTTTGTAGATCAGGCTGGACTTGAACTCACATCTCCCTGCCTCTGCCTCCCTTGTGCTGGTACTAAAGGCATGCACGACCATGTCCAGCTGACAATTTTTACTTGCATCTCCTTTAGTTATTTCAGTTTCCTTTAATCATTTTGGTTAACATAACTGGCCCATGGTTAAGGCCATGGGAATCTCAAATGTGTTGCCAAGGCAGACATGACTGTTGGGGACAGAGGGCTGAGAAATGACCAGACAGACACAAACAAAATAAAGTTAGGACAGGGTGGCATTACCTTAGTCATTTCAATGGTACTCAGAAGATACCTGGGTGAGCCACTGACAGATTTAGTTCTTTGTGGTGTTTTGTTTTGTTGTTGTTGTTGCTTTTCTTTAAGGACAACTCTCTATTGTTTTTATCTTTGTATGAGTGTTTTGCCTAAGTGTGTGTCTGTGCAACATGTACACTCACATGTGCACCTGGTGCCTGCAGAGGGTGTCAGATTCCCTGGAACTAGTCACTGATGGGTGTGAGCTACCATGTGGGTGCTGGGAATTGAACCCAGGTCCTCTGGAAGAGCAGCCAGTGCTCTGACCACTGAGCCATCTCTCCAGCCCCATTGAAATTCGGATGTTCTTTTCTTGCTTTTTGAGACAGGGTTTCTCTGTGTAGCTCTGGCTGTCCTGGAACTCAGAGATCTGCCTGTCTCTGCTCCCCCCAACCCCCCCACCCCCTCAACCCCCACCCCCGCCCCCCCCACCCCCGTCCCGCTAGGATTAAAGGTGTGGGCCACCACTGCTTGGCGTTGCTCTTCTTTTTGAGACAGGTTGGTGATCTTCTAGACTCTGCCTTCCTAGTACCGGGATTACAGGCATGTACTCATATTCGGCTGTTTGGATTCCCTATGTAACCCAGGCTGTCCTTGAACTCCCAATCTTCCTACTCCGCCTCCCCTGTGCTAGGACAACAGGTGTATACATCCGTCATACTCTAGTAAATTATTCCACAGAGTCACTCCCTTGCACTTGCACATGCCACCTCTTGGAGGTTTTGGGGGTCTGCGTTGGGGTTGCAGGTTAGCACTGGGACCTTGAAGGGCGCTCTCTGGCCCCAGTAGGGGACAAGATAGACAAGGGGGTAGGACAAGAAAAATTATGAGACCCATGTGGGTTCTGGTGAGTTTCTGTAATGAACCAATGAACCCTCCTCAATATGGCACGGGATGGTCTTTGGGAGAGGGCTGTCATTGGGAGATAAGAATTGGGACACTATTGTTTCAAGCGTCGTTTGCAGGGGCCCTCAGGTAAAACTCTCAGGGAGAACTGCAAATAGGCGCGGGGGAACCCGTCCCTGTCTCCGAGCCCCAGCCAGCAGTGGAGGCGGAGAGCCAGGGAAGATAACCACAGCATGATCCCCTAGGGCTGACCTCCAGGCCTGGGAACAGAGGTGCGGGTGCCGCACGCACTAAAAGAGGGTGGCGCCGTTGGGCCTGGGCGAGCTTCTCTGCCAATCAGCCCCATTTATCAGCACCCTCGGGCGCAGGGATCTGTTCGGAGTGGGCCAAGGATTCCACACCGGCCTAGAGCAGCGCAGAGAGATGAAAGCGACAGCTGGCCGGACGTGGGGACAGCGCGGTCGTGTCCCCAGGCGGGTGGCCCTCGAGGCGCCGAGGGTGGGGACGGGCGAGCCGGCGGAAGGGCCTAGGCGGGTGGGTGGGGCCGCACGCCGCGGCCAACGCGCGGCTCTTGGGGGTGGAGGCTGCGGAGCTTGCGAGCGAGAGAGGGGCGGGGGCGCAGGGCGACGCGCTGGAGGGGCGGGGGCGGCTGGGAGGGGGGCTCGGCTGCGTGTGCCGGAGCCGGCGGGGGCGGCGGTGCGTGCGCATGACGCGGGGGGAGGGCCCGGGCCGCGCGCTCCCGGTCCCGTTGTTGTTGCCGCTGGAGGCAGCTCCGAGGCGGCGGGATCTCGGCGCCGGTAAAACGCCGGGCGGCGGCCCCAGCGTGCGCGGCCGCGCCTTCTGGCCTCCGCTCCGGGCCTCATGCGTTAGCCCGGCGCCGCGCGCTTCATAGTTCGGGTCCTTCCAGCCTCGCGCGCCCGCTCGCCGCCGCCGCCGCGCCGCCCCTGGCCCTGGCTGGGCCCGCTTCGGGCCCCGCTGCTCCGGAGCCATGAACTTCCAGGCGGGCGGGGGCCAGAGTCCTCAGCAGCAGCAGAGCCTGGCGGCGCCGGGGGGCGGCGGCGGCGGCGGCGGTGGAGCGGGGGGCGGCGGGCAGTTCGGCGGCGCGGGGCCCGGAGCCGGGGGTGGCGGCCCCTCGCAGCAGCTGGCCGGCGGGCCCCCCCAACAGTTCGCGCTCTCTAACTCGGCCGCTATCCGGGCCGAGATCCAGCGCTTTGAGTCGGTACACCCCAACATCTACGCCATCTACGATCTGATCGAACGCATCGAGGATTTGGCGCTGCAGAACCAGATCCGGGAGCACGTCATCTCCATCGAGGGTGAGCAGAGCCGGGGGGCTGCGGGATCTGGGGCGCGATGGCCTTTGCAGCGCTGGCCCGGGGACTCCACGGCCCCGGCCCGGCCCGGCCCCTCTCTGGCGCTCAGGAGTCTTGTGGAGCAGAGGTTCGCGATTTGCTAATCCGCGCTGCAGAGCCCAGGTCTAGGTTTTTTCGTGTCTTATTCAGGAACACTTTTTTGGGGGAGGGGGAGGGGGGTTCTGTCTTGAGCTAGTGGACACGTTTTTCTGCTCTTCGTGACCCAGGATGTGAAGGTGGTGTCGCTCCAAAGACTGATGCACTGAGTCGCCAAAGACAGGAGGGCCTTGGGGCCACATCTGGCCAGGCATGGTCGGGCCCGATGGGCGCGACGGAAGACCTTGTTGGGTCGTGAAGGTGGGGCGGATGCTTGAAAATAATCTTAGCTACTGTCCTGGCCCTGCCGGGCAGTAGGGGTAGAGGATCAGAGCCTCGGGTTAGTGGATGGCAGCCTTCCTGGGCCGTTCCCGCAGGCTTCGGAGGGTGGCGCTCCCCGCGGCGCCCTCTCCCGACGCACACCCACCCCCACGCTGCTGCGGCCGGGCGGGCGCGGGCCTGGCCTGGCGCAGGGCTGGGAAGCTGTGGCCGCGTGGGAGGCGCAGGATGGTCCCTCTGCGCGCTGGCAGTGACCTCTAACCCCTAGGACATTCATGCCTGCTTAACCCGGAGGCATACGTGGGGCTACCGGATGCCGACTGACCTCCAGGGAGGTCGGGCCTGGATCTAGGGACTATAAACCCCAGAGCATTCGCTGCTCCTAACAATGCTCTTTCCTGTGGGCACTTGGGCCCTGAACTCATGCCACTGAGGGGCACATTAATTGAGGGCACACTGCTGGCAAGAAGCCCCGTGACCTCTGGTGTAGTGGAGGCCGGCTGGCAGTAGCAACAGGCACCCCAGTGGCAGCGTTGACCTTCTAGCTAGCTTGGACAGATGGGCCTCGCCCTGGTCCATCTGCTTCCCTTTCCAACTCTGCTTGAAGGGGGACGCCCACCAGCAGGAGGTGGGTTCTGCCTTAGTGGCAGTGCAGCTCGGAGAGCCAAGGCCAGTTGCTGCTGACATGGAGTTGAGAAGGGTATGCCCACTCTTTGGGCCCTGTAGTTCGGATCCTGTTCCCGTCTTTACCTTGTGTGAGGCTCTGGAGCCCTCTGTACTTGAACATGCCTGGTTTGCTTTTTTAAGGTATCCATAGCTGATGAGTCTTGAGTCTTTTGTGAGTAGAGCCTCCCCCTGCCCCCCTTGAGATCTGGGTCCTTTTGTTGGAACATTGCCTTCTGACTTCCTTTTGATCTTTTCCCAGTCTGCTTTCTTCTCCTCCCTCTCAAGGCAGAGTTCACTGTGAACTAATTAGGTGACAGAAAAATCTCATTAACATGGATTTGAGTAAACGGCCTGATTCATTGCTGTGGCTGGAGATTGGGAGGTGGCATTTGTGTGAGCCCAGGGTCTTCAGAAGAGATTCCATTTTTCTCTTAGATGCAGAGAGAGTGAGGCTAGAAGAAACTGTTCTCTGTGCTTCCCTATTCCTGGAGGAAGTATGAACTCCGAAGATTATTTCCCCTGCCTTTATTTCCCCTGCCTTTTTGGGGGATGAAGCAACTTACTGGACAGCCACCAGTGTGTGTGTGTGTGTGTGTGTGTGTGTGTGTGTGTGTGTGCGAGAGAGAGAGAGAGAGAGAGAGAGAGAATGTGTGTGTGTGAGAGAGAGAGAATGTGTGTGTGTGTGTGTGTGTGTGCGCGCGCGCGCGCGCGAGAGAGAGAGAGAGAGAGAGAGAGAGAGAGAGAATGTGTGTGTGTGAGAGAGAGAGAATGTGTGTGTGTGTGTGTGTGTGTGTGTGTGTGTGTGTGTGTATTGGGGGATCAGCTGTCCCAGAGACTTTCCAGAGCAGGGAGAAGACAGGCTGAGTGGGTCCCACATCTAATTCCTGTTTATTAGTATTATTAGTGACCTAAGTCACCCTTGCTCACATTACCAGATTGGGCATCTTCTGTGCAAGTCATGGTCCTGGGAAGTACTTGGTTTGGTTTTTATCTCTGTCTTAAGTTCCACATGATAGGCAGTATTTCCTCTCCCAGAGCCCTCCCCCAGACTAACTTCTCCATTGTGGTTTGGAAGTACCCTACCATTCCATCTGCTTAGCTTGGAAGCTTTGTATCACCATCATGAAATCCTGAGTCTCAGCCGATGATCATTGTCACCAGACTGACCCAGCTGCTCCCCAAACACCAGTGCCCAGCTCTGTTGTCTCCTCCCTGTCCCTGCTACCTTGCTGTCTGGAGAAGTGTCCTAGCATCTTTTTCCACCTTCCCCTTCCAGGCCTCTCCTGGGAACCCATTTTTTTTTTTTTACCCCCACCCTACTGGCTTTCACACTTCTATCGCCCCAGCTTTTCCACTGTAGGCAGGCTACAAAAAAAAAAAAAAAAAAAAAAAAGCCCAAACCCAACCAACCAGACTACTTCTCCAGTGTTGAGCCCTGTAATGCTTCCTGTGGTAGAATTCTCCATCTGCCTAACCATATTGATCTGTCCTGTTAGGCAGTGTTCCCACCTTGCCCAGAGTAGGGCGGTAGTAGCATGTTGGGCGGCCCTTGCTCTTTCTGTTTGGACTGAGCCCCTCAGCCCAGCAGACCTAGGCTGTTACATAAACAGCTCCCAGGAGCCTGTGCTTCAAGGGATTGAGCTTCCTCGTGCAAAGGGCTGACATTTCCCCTGCTTCAGTTAATCTTTGGTGAAGGGCTCATTTGTCTTATCAGAAGGTGACTGCCAGAACCATTTCAAACATCAACATTCCTTTCCTAGTCAAGAGAAAACACCTGCCTATCACTAGGCCCCAGGGAAGGAAAGAAGCACCCACCAGGAGCCTGGAAGATAACTGCATGCAGGCCCTCTGAGCCATTCAGCCTTGCCAGTGAGAAACTGAGGCTCAGAGAAGGGAGGGAGCAAGGCTAACCCAGCCTGGCACCTGGCTTGTGATCAGCATACTCTCCCAGGGAAGAGTTCCCTCAACTCTCACAGTCTCCTGGCTGTGTCCTAGAAAGAAGAATGCAGGGATACCAGGGCTTCAGTTGATGGCCGTGAGTGGGGCAGAGAGACACTAGACCTAGCCATCCAGGAACCCAGAGAAGGTATTGGGAGAAGCAGCTCCAGTGGTTTAGGAAGGCACCCTTGAGCAGGTGTGTGTCTGCGGGGGATGGGGCAGCAGGGCCTGCAGCCCAGCTCAGTTTCCCGTTTGGGCTCTGGGCCTGGAAGTGGACAGGGCCTATGTGTGTGTGCGCCATATGGCTACTATTGTGTACGCGGGAACCCAGCTTTGTCTGCTGCATGAAACCCCGTCTGTTTTCCCTGGGGTTTGTGTTTCTTGAGAGGTTCCTTGGAACATTCCTGTCATCTCCTTAGATTGTCCTCATTCATGCAGTTCCCGCTCTGCCTTCCTTCCTACCCAGACAGTGGCTTAAGTGATATCCCAAGGGAACTGGGAGGAAGAGAGACGGGTTTCTTCCTGTTTGCTTCAAGCCTCTGCTAGACAGAGAAGGGGCCAGGTGCATTGGGAAAGCCCAGAGGAAGCAGGAAGAGGGTTCCAGCCACAGCCCCTGCCTGACTCGCCTTGCGTGTTATGACTGCATTTTCCCATTGTCCTGCAGTTTCTCTTAACATATCCCTGCCATAAGGAAAGGACATGGAAGCTAGTTCCACTTAGACACGGGAAGCTCCTGAGCTCCTAACTTTACTGATTATTCTGGGTAGTCTCCACCTGGCCAGGATTCTCAACACAGGATCTGCTGCCTTGTGAAATGCCCAAGCTAGGCTTTCCCCAGAGGTCAGGAATGGGCTGGAACCTACATCTGTCACTCTGTAATCCTAGTTAGCTATTTTAGTGGGGAATGTAGGACTTTCCACACAGGGTTCTAGGAATTCTGAAAAAGAGGATACCCCTGTGGGGTGCTGCAAAACGTGTATTTGTTCCCAATTCATCTCTCTAACTCCTACTGGGTGGCCCACTTGCATCTGGACCTCAGAACACTGGAGAACAAAGGTCAGGAAGGAAGAGGAGACGCAGTAAGGGCTGGGCCCAGCTGCCCCGGGGATGGTTCACGGGCCAGGAGACGGCAGAGGGTTCCGGGGTGGCAGCCATGAAGCTGGGTTTTCTGCAAGCAGGGTAAAGCTGGGAGATCTGTCTGCTTCAGGGCTGGAAGGGACAGGTGGAGGCTGCTCTCAGGCTCCTTCACTCCATTGGCTGCAGGGTCGGTGCCTGTTGAAGCCTTCCTCATCGGGGAGGCGGCCTCGCCCCCGAAGTCCCACCTCCATCCATCCTCCCTTCCTGCTACCCTCTCTCCTCAAGTGGGAGCTGGGCCTGTGGTTGGCAGGGTTTCCCACCCAGGGGGATGGGATTATGTTGGGGTGGTCTGAGAACATGTATGTAGTGTCGAGGTTCTATAGCAAGTTGTTCTCTGTGGCTAGCCTCTGTGTCCATAGGGGACAGACGGGTGAAGTGGGCAGGACAGTAGGGAAGGAAATTTTTTTTAATTGGAAAAACTTTTTTCCACACGATATATTTTGATCATGTTTTTACCCCTTCTCCAGTTCCAGGTCCTTCCTACCTCTGCCCACTCTTTTCACTCTTCTATAAAAAAGAAACACACACACACACACACACACATACATACACACACACACACACACACATACATACACACACACACACACACACACACACACACACACACAACCCTACAAAAACAGAAACTAAAGTATACAAGTAAAAGATCAATAAGAAAAAAGAAAAAAATCCCAAACAAAACGAGGCAAAAAGTCTACAAAAACACCATTGAGTTTGTTTTGTGTTGGCCAATTACTCCTGAGCATGGATGGGGCCTGCCTTGAAGTGTTGCTAATGTACTCCATTGGAGAAAACTGATTTTTCCTTCTCCAGGGGATGTCTTCTTGGTTGGGGGTAGGAGCCTGTGTCCACTTCCTCTCAGCACTGGGACCCCATATTCCTTGAACCGGTGCAGGTCACGTGTACACTCTCACAGTCTCTGTGAGTTCTTATGTGCGTCAGTCCTGCTGGGTCTGGAGACACTGTTTGCTTGGAGTCATCTGTCGCCTCTAGCTCACACAGTCAGTCTACATAGCTCCCTGAGCTTTGAAGGAAGGGGTTTGATAAAAACATCCCACGTGGAGCTGAGTGATCTATCATTGCCCAGTTGTGGGTGTCTGTGTTAGCTGAGAAAGGAATTTTTTTTTTACTTTTGTTGTTGTTGTTTTGTTTTGTTTTTCAAGACAAGTTTTCTCTGTGTAACAGTCCTGGCTGTCCTGGAACTCACTCTGTAGACCAGGCTGACCTCGAACTCACAGAGATCCGCCTGCCTCCGCCTCCTGAGTGCTGGGATCAAAGGTGCGCACCACCACCGCCCAGGGGGAAAGGAATTTTGAATGCTTTTTCCTATATTTATTTATTTCCATCTTCCGATATCTCAAGAAACCATGAGAGCTGGTGCCTCCTCTGTAGGACACGGTGGCCTGGGAGGGTTCAGGCCAGAGTGTGGAGTGGCCTGCGTGAGAGTGGGTCCCTCACCACGTGTGCATTTGCCTCTGAGTCCTTGGCAGCTGTCCAGTCCTGGCGAGTGTCATGTCTGCACAGGGGCAGGGGGGCTCTGACCTTGTCATCCGGGTATCACTCGGGCCATGGGGACTTGGGGAAACGAACGCCTTCCCGTTCCTCATTGCCAGCATGTCAGCCTGTATTGCCACATTCTCTGCCCGGTAAATGAATGGAGCTTAATTCTGGTGATTGGCCCTGCTGCTGCCTCCCGTCTCCTAGTGTGTGCCCAGGACAGGGAGCTGCTCCCTTGTCAAGTGGACCCGGCCCTGGGGTGGAGGTGGGATGGGAAGGTGAGCAGGCAGATGGGACAGGTGTGTTGTGTACCTGGGTCCCGAAAGTTCCCCTCGTTTTTCAAAATGTCCTTTCCATTTTGCACATGAAATGGCCTGGGACTTAGAATAGCCTCCCTGAGGCCCCAGAATGAGCCACAGGGCCAGGGCCTTGGCCTGGTGTTCCTGCTCCTCACTTGGGTGAACTAGAGAAGGTTTGGTCGGGTGGGCACGTGGTTGGCCCACATAGATGGCTCCAAGGGAAGTTTTTGAGATTCAAACTGCCCTGGAGTTGAGAAACTTGTAGACTATAGTTTACAGCGACTCAGGCCTCTTCTTCCCTGGTGTGATTTCTTTCTTTTTTTTTTTTTTTTAAGATTTTTTTATTTTTATGTGCATTGGTGTTTTGCCTGTAAGAGTGCCAGATCCCCTGGAACTGGAGTTACAGACAGTTGTGAGCTGTCCTGTGGGTGCTGGGAATTGAACCAGGCTCCTCTGGAAGAGCAGTCAGTGCTCTTAACCGCTGAGCCATCTCTCTGCCAACCCCGCCAACCCTGTGTAATTTTTTTCTGGATATCTAGAATCCCCCAACTGAAACAGCTAAGTGTGGATATAGCATAAATGAAGAGATGCTTACCCCAGAGGCGTTATAGAATATGTTCTTTAAAAAAAAAAAAACTCAGTAGGGGCTGGAGAGATGGCTCAGCGGTTAAGAGCACTGACTGCTCTTCCAGAGGACCTGGGTTCTATTCCTAGCACCCACATGGCAGCTCACAACTCTAGTTCCAGGGGACCCAACACCCATGGCAAAACACCAATGCACATAAAATTAAAATAAAAAAATCTCAGCGGGTGGTGGTGGTGGTGGTGCAGGCTTTTAGTCCCAGCACTGGGGAGGCAGAGGCAGGTAGATATCTGTGAGTTTGAAGCCAGCCTGGTCTACTGAGTGAGTTCTAGGACAGCCAGGGCTACACAGAGAAATCCTGTCTTGAAAAAGAACAACAGAAAACCCTCGTTTTTTGCCATCATAGTTGTGCACACCTTTAATCCCAGCACTTGGGAGGCAGAGGCAGGTGGATCTCTGTGAGTTTGAGGCCAGCCTGGTCTATGTAGGAAGTTCCAGCCAGCCAAAGCTTCATAGTGAGACCTTATCTCAAAGTAAATAAATAGAATCAGCCTCATCTGAAGGGCTGAAGAAATGGCTCAGCGGTTGAGGACACTTAGCATTCTTTTAGAGGAACTGGGTTAAGTTCCCAGCCTCTGCATCACAGTACACAGCCACCTGTGGCTGTAGTTCCAGGGGATCTGACCCTCATAGGCATCGGGCATGTATGTGGTACAGATATGCACATGCAGACTGCTTCAGTTAGCTTTCGGTTGTTGTGATAAACACCATAACCAAAAGCAACTTGGGGAAGAAAGGGTTCATTTCGTCTTACAGCTTCTATTCCATCTGGAAGGGAAGTCTGCAGTTTCCCAAGGGGGAATGCTGTTTACCGGCTTGCCCTCCAGGCTTCCATTTAGCTACCTTTCCTTTTTTCTTTTTTGATGTTATTTTTGTTTTCGAGACAAGGTTTCTCTGTATCCTTGGCTGTCCTGGAACTCACTCTGTAGACCAGGCTGGCCTTGAACTCAGAAATTTGCCCGCCTCTGCCTCCCAAGTGCTGGGATGAAAGGTATACACTACGCCACTCGTTCCAGCTATCTTTCTTATACCTCCCAGGACCATCTGCCTGGGGTTGGCACCGCCTACAATGCGCTGTGCCCTCCCACATCAATTGATTGATAACTCAAGAAAATGTACCACATGCTTGCCCCAGGCCAGTCTGATGGGGCATTTTATCAATGGGTTCTGATCCTCAGATGACTTTAGGTTGTTCACAGAAAAACTATCCAGCACAACTAAAATACATACACAAAAATCTTTCTCTATTTTTTTTTTTTGAGGTTTCTCTATGTAGCCCTGGCTGTCAAGGAACTCACTATGTAGACCAGGCTGGCCTCCAACTCTGAGATCTGCCTGCCTCTGCCTCCCAAATGCTGTGATCAAAGGCTTAGGCTACCACTGCCCAGCACTAAAAACCTCATTTAATGCATGCCTATGTGTTAAAAATAAGTATGTATTTGTTATAACCAACTCATATATAGCAAAGGAAGTTTAACCATACTGTCCTGCCTTCCTACCTGGAAGTTCCTGTCAGGAGCATCTGTCATGTTTCTTTTTAGGCTCTTTCCCTCTGTGGCTCTTTGGTGGATTTTTGTATTGCTGGTTTTTATAGTAAAGGTAGAATTTTGGAGTTTGGTTTTGTGCATGTGAGTGTGTGTGCACTCGTGTGAGTGTGTGCACTCGTGGAGGAAGGAGGTCAGCGCTGATGTCTTCCTCGGTTGTTCTCCAACTTATTTTTGAGACAAGGTCTCTCACTGAACCTGCCTCGCTGATTCAGCTAAACTGGCTGGCCGTCAAGTCCCAGGGATTCTCCTGTCTATGTCTCTCTCCCCAGTGCTGTGATGACAGGCACATGTCACCATGCCCAGCTTTTCTATGTGGGTGCTAGGGACTGAATTCAGGTCCTTACATTTTGTTTCTTTGTTTGAGACTCAGTGTGGTCCTAGCTGGCCTAGAACTTGCTGTGTGACGGAGGATGACCTTGAACTGCTGCTTCTTCTGCCTTTTCCTCCCCCGGTGTTGGGATTTTAGGTTCGCAACTTCATGTGGGCTTTACACTTTAAAAAAAAGATTTATTAGCTGGGCAGTGGTGGTGCATGCCTTCAATCCCAGCACTTGGGAGACAGAAGCAGATGGAACTCTGTGAGTTCGAGGACAGCCTGGTCTACAAAGCAAGTTCCAGGACAGCCAGAGCTACACAGAGAAACCCTGTCTTGAAAAACTGAAAAAAAATTTTTTTTTATTTTATATGCATGAGTGTTTTGCCTACAAGTATGAGTGTGCACAATGTGTGCATGCCTGGTACCAGTGGAATTGGAGTTATGGACAGTTCTGAGTTGTCATGTGGGTTCTAGGAACTGAACCCCAGTCCTCTGCAAGAACAAGTGCTCCTAACCACTGAGCATCTCTCAGCCAGTCTCACCCCACCCCGCACTTGACTTTTTTGTTTTGTTTTGTGGCAGATGCTGCAGGGGGAGAAGAGGAGCCAGAGGTTCGGCTCCTCGAGGACAGCAAGACTCCTTTGTTCATTGGCAGCCCCCTGGACAGGCAGTGAGGCTACTGGGTCCTTGTCCGTACTCTGCCTCTGCCTGGCTAGGACAGTTCAGATAATTTACGCCATGGCGCCATGCCTATCTTTCCAGAGTCATATTTCAGTTGTGGCCACCTAACAACTGCAGTTACAGTATTTGGAACCATCTCAGACTTGGCTCTTGGGCCAGGGGGCCCAGCTGCCAACTAGGGGACTGAGGAGGACTCCAAGCTCAGCACAGATCCTTCTCTCTTGAGGCTTCTAAGATGTCTCACCTGAGAGCCTACAGGGGGAATAGAGCCTGTGGGAGGAAGGAGAGTTTCTGTGCCTCAGTTTACACATTTGACATGTCTTAGTCTTGGTGTGCTTAGGATAGCAGGATCTTACATGAGCTAGGCTGGTGCCTGGTATGGAGCCAGCCCATGTTGATGGTAGTCATTATTCCAGAAGGCAGCGCAGAATCCTATTTACGGTAAGGGCACACTGTTTATTACCTAGTTGTACATTTGTCTGATCATTTCCTTTGGATGATTTCCCAGATGACGATGGTAAGATACAGAGTTTGCACATTTTTTAGGACTTCTGCCACCGTTCTGACTCCCAGGGGTGGAGATAGCTTTTTCCCTGCCTGCTTCCCTGGCAGACGAGAAAAAAAACCAAAACACCAAATAGGCTTTCCCTGTTTCCACCTGTATTTCTTTGATTATAGCTTATTTGTTTTGCTATTTGATTGATTTTATTAGTGAGAATCATTAAAGGTTTGTTGGGCTGAGGGTAGAATACTTGCTTATCAGAGTCCTGGCTGGCAACACACACACACACACACACACACACACACACACACACACACAAAACCATACACACATGCACATACACACACAAAATCACACACACGCACACACACAGTCATTCATTCTTATTTGATTACACACACGCACATGCACACGCGCACACACACAGAGTCATTCATTCCCATTGATTGAATTCTGCTCCTTGTGCAGGTTCCTTTGGTTCGTTATTCCTGTATCTGTTCAGGCTTAAAGTAGGTTTAATCTCTCTTACTATTGATTTTTTTCTTAATTGTTGGTTTCTGTTTTCCGGGAGTCAGCCCCTCCACCCCACAGCGGATTTTCTTGTCAGCACTTCGGCCAGTGTGCTCTAAGCAGGGCTGACAGAGTGGCCCCTGCTGTGTCTGAGGCCCTGTCCCTGACCACGGTGGTGCTTTATTGGACAGTGTTACCTTTTCTTTCTCTCAGCTCCCCTCTTATGGCAGTTGGGGTACCACCCACAGCCCTGTCTCTTGCTTTTTAACTTGATGTTGCAGTAGAATGTGCACCCAGACCCAGCTTGGGAGTGGGATCAAAGCCAACCCTGAGACTAAAAGCCAAGATGGAGGAGGGTGAGGGGAATGTAGACCCCTCGGTGTTCCTGCCAGCCTCCTAGGCACAGCATTTGTGGGACAGCAAGTGTCACTCTTGTTTGGAAGATGTTTTCTGTTAACACCCTAACTACCCTATGGTCTAGTCTTTATTCTGAAGAGACTTGTGGAGATTTGTCTGCTTTCCATGATTCAAAGTCCTGCTGCTTGGTTCTTGTCTCAAGTTTCTTCTCGACTTTCTATGTTGAAAGAAATAGTCAAAGTCTGTAATAGAGTTAAGAACCATGTTCTAGGGCTGGTGAGATGGCTCAGTGTATAAAAGCACTTGTTGCACAGGCCTAAAGGACCTGAGTTTGCTGCTTCAGTCTCTGTGTGTGTGCCCGGTGCCTAGGAGGATTCCTTCAGTCTCTGTGTGTGCCCTGTGCCTAGGATGACTCCTTCAGTCTCTGTGTGTGCCCTGTGCCTAGGATGACTCCTTCAGTCTCTGTGTGTGCCCTGTGCCTAGGATGACTCCTTCAGTCTCTGTGTGTGCCCTGTGCCTAGGAGGATTCCTTCAGTCTCTGTGTGTGCCCTGTGCCTAGGATGACTCCTTCAGTCTGTGTGTGTGTGTGCCCTGTGCCTAGGATGACTCCTTCAGTCTGTGTGTGTGTGTGCCCTGTGCCTAGGAGTATTCCTTTAGTCTCTGTGTGTGTGCCCTGTGCCTAGGAAGACTCCTTCAGTCTGTGTGTGTGTGCCCTGTGCCTAGGAGGATTCCTTCAGTCTCTGTGTCCTGTGCCTAGGAGGATTCCTTCAGTCTCTGTGTGTGCCCTGTGCCTAGGAAGGATTCCTTCAGTCTCTGTGTATGCCCTGTGCCTAGGAGGACTCCTTAGGTCTGTGTGTGTACTCTGTGCCTAGGATGAGTCCTTCAGTCTCTGTGTGTGTGCCCTGTGCCTAGGAGGATTCCTTCAGTCTGTGTGTGCCCTGTGCCTAGGAGGATTCCTTCAGTCTCTGTGTGTACTCTGTGTCTAGGAGGATTCCTTCAGTCTCTGTGTGTACTCTGTGCCTAGGAGGATTCCTTCAGTCTCTGTGTGTACTCTGTGCCTAGGATGACTCCTTCAGTCTCTGTGTGTGCCCTGTACAAAAATAAATATACCCTTTCTATAAATGCCCATTTTTTATTTAGTCGTTCAACTAATTTCTTTTTCAGTTTTAAAGATTTATCTTTTGGGCTGGAGAGATGGCTCAGGGGTTAAGTGCACTGACTGCTCTTCCAGAGGACCTGAGTTCAATTCCCAGCAACCACATGGTGGCTCACAACCACCTGTATTGAGATCTGGTACCCTCTTCTGGCGTGCAGGCATACATGCAGGCAGAACACTGTATACACAATAAATAAATAAATCTTTAAAAAAAAAAAAAAAAAAAAAAAAAAAGATTTATCTTTTATTTTGTGTGTATATGTGTAGGCTTGAGTAGATGTAAATGGATGTACATCAGTGTGCAAGTGTTCTTGGAGGCCAGAAGAGGGCGTTGAATTCCCTGGAATTACAGATAGTTGTGAGCTGCCCCATGTGAGTATTGGGAACTAAATCGGGTCTTCTGCAAGAGCAGCAAATGCTCTTGCTCTCTCTCTAGCTCCTAACAACTATTTTTACTTAACTTACTTTTTGTTGGGAGGACAACACAGGGTCTCCGTCTCTAGCCCTAGCTGACCTCAGACACACAGCCCACCCAGCCTCCCTGTCTCACCTTTGCAAGGGCTTTACAAGCAGATGCTAACTAATCATTCTCCAGCTAATAAATATTTATTTATTGAGCACTCACCAAGGTGACTGATGACAAATACATCCATTTAAAAGCATTGCAGTATATCCAGAAGTTTGGGGGTTTTGCATTTACTTATCATGTGCCACGGTGTGCATGCATGCAGAAATTCATTGCATTATATCCAGAAGTTTGGGGTTTTGCATTTACTTACCATGTGCCACAGTGTGCATGCATGCAGAAATATGTGAACAACTTTGGGAGTCAGTTCTTTCTGCCCTGCCTGTCATAATGACCTGAAGTAGCCATCAGTGAAAAGCCGGTTCTTCCTAGCTTTGTTACAGTCTGGGGGAAATGCTGTCCTGAACTCGTATTAACACATTGCCCAGCACAACCTGCTCACTGTAGGTCCCACACACCTTTGCTTCTTCTGGCAGCCCCTCACCAGCCTGATTGACCTTGTCCACCTTTGACCCTCCCCTCAAATACACAACCTTGCCTACTCTGATCATTTCCAGTGACTTGTCATCCCTAGCTGGCATGTGTCGTATGCTTGTGTCTGATGGAGCCTGAGCCTTGTGCCTGTGACAGAGCTGTCCAGGCCGTTCCCAGGTTCCCCGCCTAGGATCCTAGTATACTGCCCGCTGTGGTAGGTGCTTGACCCTCCAAGGAACCTTTCTGATTCCATGTTGGGTCAGAAAAGCCTCTATCTCCTGAGCCTGCTCCACTGGCACAGCTGAGGAGAGGCCTTCTGGATCGGGGCCAGGGCTGTTCTGGCGTGGTGGAGCAGGCTGCCCGTGGACCTCTCCAGGACCAGCTGCAGCCAGAGCATCCAATGTCTATGCTACCAGGTCAAGGGCTTGTTCTCTCTGAGCTGGTGTCAAGAGAGGCCATTTGTGGTGGCGAATGTGCTCTGCTGAGGCAGTGGGTCTTCTGACTCATGCCCTCTCTGTGGTAAGAGTGCCAGGGCAGCCAGTCATAAGGTTGGGTTTTTTGTTTATTTGGTTGATTGGTTGTAGTTTTTTTTTTTGTTTTTGTTTTTTTGTTTTTTTGTTGTTTTTTTTGTTTTTGAGACAAGGTTTCTCTGTGTAGCCCTGGCTGACCTGGAACTCACTCTGTAGACCAGGCTGGCTTCGAACTCACAGAGCTCTACCTGCCTCTGCCTCCTGAGTACAGGGATTAAAGGTGTGCGCCACCGTGCCTGTCCATTCATGAGGTTTTTACTAGCCCAGGAGCTGTGGTCCATCTTAGGCAGGACCAGATGCCTCTGAGGACAGCATGGGGCCATCTCAAGTGTGTGTGTCTTCCTTTCTCTGAGCTGTGGGACCTCCTTCTCAGTGACTTAGGCCTGCTGACAGGGATATATTCCATGGACTTTGAGCAATAGACCTTGATGGTGCTTGGAGTGGGGTAAGGAGAAAGACTGGACTGTTCCTCAGAGGAGGGCCTAGATAGGCCAAGTTCAGGAGGGTGGGGACAGTATCGCAGGAAGCTTGGCAGAGGATCACTTCCTGGTACTCTGCCTGCCGCATCTCTTTCTGTCTGGGAAGCCAGGGTGGACTGGTACAGTCCAGGAGGAGGGTACCATGGGGAGGGGGAAACTGAGGACTGGCAGAGGTGCGATCTGAACCTGGGGACAACAGTGCCACAGCCTTTTCTTTCAAGGTGCCCCAAACTTGATCAACAACAGTCTGCTTCTGTGACAAGCTAGAATGCAAGTGCTAGGCCAGGTACCCAGGCTGGGGTGTGAGTATGTGAGAACTCTCCCATTGTTCTAAGTGGGAGACGGGCGTGTGTGTGTGTGTGTGTGTGTGTGTGTGTGTGTGTGTGTGTAAGCTAGCATCAAAGAAGAACTGTGCTTTCAGAAAGCAAAGTCTCTTGTTTTAGCAGAATCCTGAGTGCACAAGATTCTGGCTGGAAATGGGTGCTGCCTAGTGGCCTGGGGCAAGGGTGGTTGAGCAGATGCTGTTGGGTGCAGCAGTACCCTGCCACCTTGACAAGCACTGCCAGACGCAGTTTCACTGGAGTAGTGATTTTATTATGAAAATTGCTGCCGTAGTGTGTTTTTAAACCACGCAAACGTGCCGCCCCTCACTCCAGCTCTTCCTGTGTTTGTGCTGCATATGTCACAAGATTGACAGCTCTTGCTGTGGGTGCTGAGGAGCTGCAGCATTCTGAGCTGGGGCTGCAGGACCAGCTCTTCCATCTCAGGTAGAAACGCAGGGAGAGAGGGACTCGGTCCGGCACTTCTCTGCCTCACACACCTGTTCTTCTCCTAACAGTGTAAGTTTTGGACCATGCTTACAAGGTATTATTGATTCCACTTTTCAGGTGGGGAAACTGAGGTATGGAGAAGTTTTAAAAAATGGCTTAGGCTACTTACTTGATCATCATGGTAGAACATTTGAGGCAGTAGAGCAGTAGCAACCAGATTTCCATGCCAAGAGCTTATCTCCTGTCCTATGTTCATAAGCTAGGTTGTAGGGAGATACATCCACACCCTGGGAACAAACTGTATACGGTCCTTCCTCCGTGGCATTAGTGTACCTTGATGGCCCTCGCCTGTGTCTGTGGTTGTTCTGGGTGTTAGTGGAGAGAATGCCTCTCCCTTCCCCCGACAAATTCCACTCTTGTCTGGCAGATGACTGGTGGTAGTGTTCACATGTTCTAATCTGTTACAAGCCTATCAGTATAATTACATCTCCCATCACACAGTGTGCATGTACTGGATAAGCAGCTAACATGCACCCTTCTGCAGAGAGCTCCTGCAAGTTGTTAAGAAATAGGTTTGAAAAACCCAAGAGAAAAGCAGGCAAAAAATAGGACGAGAGAGACAAGAAAAAGAAACTCATGTGGTCAGTCACCATGAAAAGATGCTCTCCTAGCAGTCAGAGAAACCCTAAATGCAGAGCAAAACCTGAAAGTTCTACTGGTGTGTGTGTGTCTGTGTGTGTGAGGGGGGGGGGTGCATGCCATGCTTCTGATGGATGAGTACGATGTTGAGTGAGCCCCATAATATATGTAGCTGGGGATGACCTTGAACTGATTCTCTAGCCTCACATCTCCCAAATGTTATGATTTTAAATAAATGCCATCATGGTAGGTTTATGGAGTGCGAGGGGTTGAACTCAGGTCTTTGTGCATCTAGACGAACGTTCCACCAAGCTCCAGCTTCACTTGCAGACCCTCCACTTTTTGGGACAGGGTCTCTATTATGCAACCCTGCCTGGCCTGGAACTTAGAATCCTGTTTAAGATGGAGGGTAGTTCGGTGGTAGAGCCCTTACCCAGAATGCACGAGCTCTAGGTCAGTGGTTCTCAAGCTTCCGAACGCTGTGACTCTTTAACACAGCTCCTCATGTTGTGGTGACCCCCAACCATAAAATTATTTTCATTGCTACTTCAAAACTGTAATTTTGCTACTGTTATGAATCTTGATGTAAATATTTGTGTTCTGATGGTCTTAGGGGGCTGGTGTGAAAGGCCGAGAACCACTGCTCTAGGTTCAATCCCCACTGCTGGAGGGGAAAAAAGAGAAATAGAAACCCATTCAGCTAAGTGAAGCAGGATTTTATTTATTTATTTATTTTGGTTTTTTTTTTTTTTTGTTTGTTTGTTTTTTGTTTTTTGTTTTCTGTGTAGCTTTGCGCCTTTCCTGGAACTCACTCTGTAGCCCAGGCTGGCCTCGAACTCACAGAGATCCGCCTGGCTCTGCCTCCCGAGTGCTGGGATTAAAGGCGTGCGCCACCACTGCCCGGCTTATTTTGGTTTTTTGAGACTGGATTTCTCTGTGTAACAGCTCTGGCTGTCCTGGCACTCGCTCTGTAGACCAGGCTGGCCTCAAACTCAGAGATCCACCTGCCTCTGCCTCCAAGTGCTAAGATTAAAGGTGAGTCCCACCACTGCCTGGCTGTGAAGCAGAATTTTAGTTCATAGAACTTCAGCTATTTTTTGTTTGTTTGTTTGCTTGGTTGCCTTTTTAAAAAGACAGTTTTACTCTAGGAGCCTGGCTCCAGATTCATGGCGATCCTGTCTCAGCCTAGCATCCTCCGTGCTAGGATTATAGGCATGAGGCCCCACATCTGGCTGTGTGTGCTCAGTTTTGAAGGAAGAGACCATTTTTAAAAACAGATGAAAGGTCAGGCGGTTATGGCGCACACCTTTAGTCCCAGCACTTGGGAGGCAGAGGCAGGTGAATCTCTGTGAGTTCACCACCAGCCTGGTCTACAGAGTGAGTTCCAGGACAGCCAGGGCTGTTACACAGAGAAACCCTGTCTCAAAAAACAAAACAAAACAAAAAATCACATGAAAGAAGGAAATAGGTCAGGGGTGCTGCCGCAAAATCACTGCTTTCTGGCCCAGAGGGTCTGAATTGGATTAAAGAGGAACCAGCAAGTGTACACACACGTGTGCGTGTGCACGTGCACATACACACACCACGCACAGGTGTAGAGCTGCTGGTGCAGGTCGGAGCTGGGCCAGCGTTAGGAGCATTCCCAAGGCCTTAGAAGTGGGGGCAGAAGTCTCTGCCCTCTCTATCTGGACCTGCCACAGCTGACTGCAAGAAGTCATGAAATCTCACTAACAGTGCTGGGAGATCTATATCTCGGAAGCCTGAGGTTTTGACCACGGAATCTGGAGTTCTGGGCCCGGTCTGGGCTCTACCACCCATAGGCTGTGCAACCTTGGGTAGCACACGTCCCTTCTCTGAGCATCACAGTTACCGCCTCCAAAAACTAAGCTGTGGATTCTGGCCTGGAATCCTGGCAGGCTGAAGGGGACGGGAAACCTCCTAAAAGCCACCTCAGCATAGAGGTTTTCCTATAAGGTCCTTATTTTATAGTGTCCTTGGGCAAAGAATCCTAACAAATCACCCAGGAGCCACATAGCAATTCATTGTCTTAGTTCAGTAATGCAAAAGTCTGATGAAGTCAAGACGCCATGAGGGCCACTCTGCTTCTGAAGGTACTAGGAGCACATCTGTCACATCCTTGACTTAGAGATGGCCATCGCCTTCTCCTTCTGTCTCCGTGTGGCCCCGGCTGGCCTCTACTCACTGGAGCTGAGGATGATCTTGAACTCTGATCCTTCTGCCTTCTGAGGATTGGGATGACAGGGTGCTCTAAGTGGCTGCCTTATGTTATGCTGGGGATCATTACTAGGGCTCTGTGCATACTAAACAAACACTCTGCTAGCTGAGCTGCATCTCCAGCTCTACTGTGCCTCTTTATATTAGCATCCTCCTGCATGGTTAGACCAAATGTCCCCTTTTTACAAGGACACTGCGGTCAGGGTCAGGTGCCCACTCTACTCCAGTCTGACCTCATCATCTTAAGTAACCACGTGTATAATAACCATTTTCACAGTTATGTCTGAGATCTAGAGGTAGGACCTCAAATCTCTAGGGTCCCCCAACTTGGAATGTTAGAGTAAAGGCAGAGGAGACCAGCCTGGGCTTGGCTGCCCTGCGAGGTGTGAAACTGCAGGCCTTGGGCTGAGTTCCTGCCTAGCCTGTAGGCATCTGGCACTGGTTTTAACCACCCGTCTCCCGTCTCTCACAACCCTTTCCTACCCAGAGGGACCTGCACCTTTTACTGTCCCTGCTGCCCACCAGGCCCCAAGACCCTGCCATTGCTCTGTGTACAGCTTGAGCTGGGAAGGTGGGAGTTTTCTGTTTTATACACCATATCTGAGGTTCAGCAAGGTTTCGATGAAGGTGGGTGGTCACACAGCTAGCAGGTCCTGTATTAGCTGCTTTTTGTGTTGCTGTTACCCCATACCTGGCCAAAAGGAAAGGTTTATCTTGGTTTGCAGTTTGAGTATACCGTCCATCGCAGTAGGGAAAAGCATGGCAGTGGAATGTGGGGCAGCTGGCCACGCGTTCTGAAGTCAAGAAACAAGGAGAGATGACTGCTGGTGTCAACTCCCTCTGTCCTTTTTCAGTCCAGGACTCAGCTTACGGAATGGTGGCACCCAGATTCAGGCGTGTGCCTTTTCACCTCAGCTAATCCAACCTAGAGACTTCCTTACAGACTTGCTCAGCAGTTGGACTCCTGGGTGATTTTAGTTTCTGTCAAGTTGATAATTAATATTAATCCATCACGGTGCTGGAGGGGGAGTTTGAGCCCAGATTGTGCTCTTCTTCTTTGGGCTTGTGTGGATTGTGCTCCTTGTGACTTACTGTCTCACCAGACTGTCCCCGCCAGGAACTGTCTCTCTGAGGCCCATCTCCTTCTCCTTAGGAAAGCCTGGTACATAATTCCTGTGTTGCTGAAACTCCCTGGAGTTCCGCTGGGATTCCAGGGGAGGGACAGTTCCACTGAGATCCCGGTGACCAAAAGGACAAGGAAGGGGTGGAGACTCTACAGAGAAGTTGAGATAAGGGTGAGATCAGGCAGGGTCAGGGTGCAAACACATGGGCAGAGTACAGGGTGGCATGGACTGCAGTGCTTCACTCACAGTGACAAGGTCGTGGTTTTAAAAGGTCATAACCCCCAGTGGGCATGAATGTATATGTCAGTGTGGTGGCAGACGGTGTAAGGAGACGGTTAGGAAGTTGATGTGGGGCATAGGTGGACTACTGGACAAAGGAGCCTCTTGGAGAGAGTGCTGATAGAACAGCCAGGATCGGTATGGAGTGGTGGGAATAGGCATGAGTGCCCTTGCTTCTTTGTCTGGAGCACCTAGGGGCAGATGCTCTGCCATTTGCCTGGGCAGAAGCAATTTGGAGGTGGAACGTTGGGGTGAGTTGTTGCTGCAGTGTCCTCAACCCAAGGACCTTTTCTCCTGATTCCCTGACACCTGACCTGGATACCTGTGTTGGGGGAGGAGCCTGCCAGACGCATCAGTTGCCCCCATCCTAGGGAGGTGCATTATATGCCTCAGGCAACTTAGAGCTGAGTGTGGCCATCCCAAGGGCCCTGCTGCTAGTATGCCTGCTGCAGGAAGGTGTTCTGCTGCCACCTTGTGGCCAGAAAGAGCCGGGCTGGTCTTGGAGGTTCGGTGGACACACACAGGCCGCACCTGAAGACACCTAATCCATTCCCTGGGAAGCCAGGTGCAAGCCATGGTCTCCAAGCAGAAGCTTCTCCTTCCTCTGTCTTGTAGAATGACAGCCACCAGTTTCTTGTGGACTGTGTAGGCTGTGGCAGTCACGTGCTCATCAGTGAGTGCATCAGTAGCAGGCACTAGGTGACTGGAGACTAGGTGGAGGCCCCTGGGAGTTAGGCTTAGCTGCCCTCCCCCTCTGCTGAGGAATCAGTATTCTCTTCCCAGGTGTGGCTCACATTTCATCCCTGCCCACGGGGTCCTTCTCTTTTTGCCTTGGCCTTCTCTGTGTCCAGAGACCTCTGTGCAGGGGGCTTGAGGCCCCGGGCTGAACAGGGCCAGAGGGTTGCTCAGTGCTTGCCTTCTGCACACTCTGGCCAAGGAAGAAATTGTTCATCCTGACCTAGAATGCAGTCAGGGTCTGTGGGAGATGCATCACTAATCCTTCAGAAACTTCCAAAGGAGCCACTCAGCCCCTGTGGGACAGATGCAGCCTGGCACTTAAGAGAGCTATAAGAAACAGCTGCCCTGAGGGAGGGCTGGTTTTGTGGGGTTTGGGTCCTGTTTGGACCGTTCCAGCACAGAGCTTTCAAGGGCAGCGTTATTGCTCTTTGTAGGTAAGGGCTGTGTGGAGCAGAGTTGTGATTACCACGTGCATTTGGAGCAGGTGTGTGAATGTGTGTACATGGCTGGAACGCGCCCCTCCCAGCTGTGTGGTCCGTGTGTCCCGTCTCCCCCCCCCCCCCCCCACACACACACTAAACAGCCCACCCACTAGGCACCTTGTCCTCTATCCCCTTCAGTCCTCTTCAGTCCTCAACACTGGTTCCTCAGCTACTGCCTTGTGCTTGCATTTTCATTTGGGGAGGGGCTGTTCTGGGCAGTTCTGTTCTTTTGTGGAAGACTAGTTCCTATGCATGGGACAGTAAGACAGACAGATGGAGGCAGGGAACTGTTTAGTTAGGTTTCTGTTGCTGTGATAAACACCGTGACCACAGTGCCTTAGGAAGGAGAAGCCTTGCTTTGCCTACGCTTCCACATCACTGTCCATCATTGAAAGAAGTCAGGGCAGGAACTAAAGCAGAGCACACAGAGTGCTGCTCATTGGCCTGCTCCTCATGGCTTGCTCGGCCCACTTTCTTACAGGCCCAGGCCATCTGCCCGGAGTGGCCCCACCCACAGCAGGTGGAGCCCTTCCACATCGTGGTAATCATTAATCAAGAAAATGCCCCCCCCCCCCCCCCCGGCAATCTTATGGAGGCATGTTCTCAATTTAGATTCCCTCTTCCACCAGATGTGATGGTGCACGCCTTTAATCCCAGCAGTTGGGAGGCAGAGGCAGGAGGATATGAGTTGGAGACCAGCCTGGTCTACAGTGTGAGTTCTAGGACAGCCTGGGCTATACACAGAGAAACTCTGTCTGGAAAAACTTCAGAAGAACAAAACAAAGATTTCCTCTTCCCAGATGTGTCTAGGTTTGTGTCAAGTTGACAAAGCCAACCAGCACAGGAAGTTAAGGTAAAAAGACTGCATCCCTCTAGTCTACAGCTCAGGAAGGTGGGCCAACTTAACATTAGAAAGTGTGAGTCAAGAGTGCTGGAGTTGTGTCAGTGTTCCTGGGCCTGCCTGAGATCCTGGGAAAGGCTCCTCTGTGGAACCGCCTATTACATCTATTGCGAGGAACAGGGAAGCAACCATCCCTTCCACTCTTAATAACTAGTCCCATGAGATCGCAGAATGCCCTAACAAGAATGAAGAATGCCCCAGAGATCCAGCCCAGGACTTGAAAGTTTCCAGCTCTCCTTTCTGGGAGTACCTTGATTGGAGAGGCCCTGCCTTCCCAGGCATTCCCCCTAACCCAGCCCCCTCAGGAATGTGCTGCTTTCTTTCATCTGCTCCTTCTCACTGGGACCATGGGATTCTGAAACTGGATGGGACATGGAGTTGGGCTGGGCTGGGTGGAGACAACCGGGAGGATGATCAGTTTCCAGGGACACTCAATCAAGCACTAACCTAAACTGGTTTCTCCCGATCTGTTCGTGGTACCTGTGGCTGTCCTCTGGATGATGGAAGCTTGGCTGTCTGGGCCAGGGGACTCAGAGTGTGCTGATAGTGCCATGTCCATCATAGTATGGAGCTTCTGCCCCATGCTGGGGTGAACCTGAATTGTCTGGAGATTGTGTGCAGCCCATCCTACGAATGCTTAAAAGACATTGAAATGAGGGGTGTTTTAGTTTCCAGTGTCAGCTCAGGCAGTGACCACAAATTGTCACTGCTGTCACTTGGACCTAGCAGCAGGGGGCTCAGGAGTTACTCCCGGGCACTGAGGTTTTGCCTTTCTTTGGCTTTTCCTGCTGCCCCTTGGTCTAGTCCAAACAAAACTGTATCTTCTGCGTTTTATAATCTCCAAAGAAAAAGACTTCCTCGGTCATCAACAGCAGCTGCTGCAGCATCAAGCACCTCTCAGCCTTCAGAACGTCAGAGCCGAAAATGGAGATACTGTCACTTTGCTAAGTTCTCTAGTTTATAGACAGACATCTGAAGCTCAGGGATGGCACAAGATTTGCCTGTCTGTCTCCTGGCTCAGAATTTGAGCTTCTAACGAATTTGGCTGGCCCTGGGGTCCTTGGTTTTGGTCTTCTCTCTTCGGAGAATGAAAAATAGCTAACTTTTCTCCAAAACGGTGCTTTGTGGGGGGTGTGCTTGGGGACTGTTATTTATTTGGCCTGCTCTTAATGACAGCTCCTCACCTACCTGCCCAGTCTTAGGAGGAGCCCTGGCTGGAATTTCCTGTTTTCTGAGGGCTCCCAGGGGCTGCCCTAGTAGGCCGGCTGCCCTGCGCCGCCGTTCCTGGGTGTTCCAGGCCAGACTTGCCGCCTCTCCTGGTTAGGCTGGCTCCAGGCCCTTCCAGGTCTGGGCTTGCAGGCTCGAGGTGGAGGAGTTGAGGGACTCGGTTGGCCCGCACCAGGTGCCCAGAGGCCGGAGGTCCGTGCGCCCCGGCCGCGGCCCCGGCCCGGGCCCAGCCCCGCGTCCCTCGCCATGGGCCTGGCCTTCGCCTGTGGGCCCTGAGCATGGAGCGGGGCTGGCCGCCGGGGGAGAGCTGCAGCGGGGAGCGGCCCGCCGTCTGCCGCCGCGCCCTCAGCGTCTGCGACTCGCTGGACCTGCACAGCGCCCCGACCGACCGGACCGCCGCCGCCCTGCAGGCCGCCTTGTGCGCCGCGCGCGAACAGCCTGCGCGGCCGCGGAGCGTGTGCTCCGGGACTCCGGGGTCGGCGCCGTCCGGCGCGCGCGGCCTGCTGCTCGGCCTCCTGCGCCCGCGCCACGGCCGTCGGGGCCCTGCGCCCTCGGAACGGCCCGACTCGCCGGCGCCCAGCCCGGAGCCCAGCCCCGCGCCCGCCCGGCGCAGCCGCGGTGCCGGGGAGCGGGCGTCCAGGCCACGGCCCACCAGCATGACGTTCCTGGAGGTTAACCGTCTAGAGCTGGCGGCGGCGACGGAGGCGCCGGGCGCAGGGCTTGGCCGCACGGGGAGCTCGGGCTTCCTGCGGGGCGCGTCGCTGTGGAGTAGCCAGCGCTGGCAGGTGTTCCGCGGCGGCGGCGGCGGGCGCAGCGCGGAGAGTCCCCGGCGCGGCCTGTCTGCGCTCAGGAAGAGCTTCAGCTTCCGTCTGCGCCGCGGCCAGGAGATACGGCGCTCCGAGTCGGGGCTGCTTGCCCGGCCGCCCCGCACGCGCACCCGCAGCGACGGCGACGCCAGCTCCCTGGGTACTTTCCCCAGCCGCCGAGACCTGCTGGGCGCCGACACCCCGTGCGCGCCGCCGGAGCCCGGCCGCCCCCGCGCCGCCGCCAGCCTCTGGAAGCTGCTCACCAGCCGCTTCCGCAGGAGGGAGCCCGCACCCGCGGCGCCGCTGTGGAGCCGCCGGGCAGCCGCGGCCCCGGGACTCCTGGGCGCTTCGAGCGGTAAGGGGGAACGCCGTGCGCCGTGGTGGCCTCTTTGGTTGGAGTCTAGCCGAAAACAGTTTGTGTGAGAAACGGTCTGAACCTACCTGGTAGAGACCGGTGGGTACACATTGCCTGGAATAGCTGGGTCTGACCCAAGTGCCCTCGCCGCCTAGTTGGTATGTGTAGGGTCGTTGGAAGTGTCCAGAGGAGATAGCAATGGCAGAGAATTCCAGGCAATGGCACTGTTCATAGCATCTTGGCGTGGTGTCCTAGGAGACCTGAAGGACCTGGGTTACAGTGCCACCCTCTTTCTACACAGTGGATAGAGTACAGTATGGCTGCTCAGGAACGGAGCTCTAGGCTGGGCTGGAGAGTTTCCTAACTGGGAGCTGAGACCTCTCGTTCTAGCTGCCTCTGCAGCTGAGGTCAGGGACTGATTGTGGACTTGAGTGAGATAATGCTGTGAAACATCTGTGGGCCGGGCCTGTGAGTGGGAGCTGGGCCGGTCAGCAAGCACTGCCCAAAGTCTAGCCCAGGCCAGGCCATCTAGACTTGCTGGGGAATAAATGAGCCCTGGCTGTCAGGTCGGGGGCACTGAGTAGCAAGAGGCTTTTCTTCCCGAGGACCTCGTGAGTCTAGGGGGCCAGTGGTGCTGGGTGTGGTCTAATGAGAGGGAGCCTGGGGGCTGGTCTCCTGCAGAGGTGCTGGGGAGAAGCCCTGGCAGGGCCTGGTAGATGTGCCTCATTGGACCTGCCTTTACAGTACTGGGCCAGGTGAGACTCCTCCCTCTTCACCCTGGCTCAGGAATGTGGTAGGTGGCCCCACCCTGCCAAGGGTGAGCTGTTCCTACTCGCAGGAAGGAGACTGGTCCCCCTTGCCAGGGCCCTGCCTATTTTGGGTCTGGTCTGAGACCTGCTAGAGTAGCCTCTCACCTGGGTGAGAGGCATCCAGGCACCAGGCCAGGTGAGCTCATGTGGAATCTATGCCCCTGATGGAGCATGAAGAAGACGACAAGGAGGGGCAGCAGCCCAGTGCAGGCAGGATGAGCTTCTGCTCCCAGCCCCGTCCTGAACACCGTCTGCCCTGTTCCCTAGGGAGTTAGGGGTGAGGGTCAGGGTCCCATGGAGGACAGTAATCTCCTGGCCTTGACTGACAGATGGGCATTGTAGGTGGCAGTGGTGAAGGTTAGGGCAGGTGTGTGGACCACTCTGGCCCTGATGGAATGGCTCTGTCTGTCTGTCTGTCTTTGCAGACTCATTTGTGAACAGCCAGGAGTGGACCCTGAGCCGCTCTGTGCCGGAGCTTAAAGTGGTGAGTGGGCCCATCGGAGGCCCGGAGGCCCGGTGGCTGGGTGGGCCAGGCTTTATTTAGATTGTGGGTCTGGACATTGGTTCTCCTGACTGCCATTTTTTCCTCTGTTGCCTCCCTCCCTCCCTCCCCTCGCATTTCCTGGGCCTCTTTCTACCTTTCCAACCTGCATGATCCTTCCTTACTCTTAAGCACCAGTCTTACTTTTTCCTTGTGCCTTCTGACCACCGATTCACCCGTGTTCCGCTTCTGCAGGGCATAGTGGGGAACCTGTCTAGTGGGAAATCAGCCTTGGTGCACCGATATCTGACAGGGACCTACGTCCAGGAAGAGTCCCCTGAAGGTGAGCGTCATAGGCTAGGCTGCCCTAGAGGCTGGCCATAGGTTGCCTGTTCCTCCACTATTGTGTCATGTGGAGCTCACTCCTCTCCTGGCCCATCCTCTTCCCTTCTCCCCGGGAACCCAGGGCTGCATCTGCATGTGCACACACACACATGCGCGCGCACACACACACACACACACACACACACACACACACACACACACACACGTGTTCCCTCCTCCACATTGGGTCCTGACCTCTGTTCTGTCCTAGGAGGTCGATTTAAAAAGGAGATTGTGGTGGATGGCCAGAGTTACCTGCTGCTGATCCGAGATGAAGGAGGCCCCCCTGAGCTCCAGGTGATGCTCCTTTTGACATGCCTGCCTAGTGCCCCAGTTCAGCAGGGCAGTGGGTGCTCACTCTGCTTATCTCCCCAGTTTGCTGCCTGGGTGGACGCAGTGGTGTTTGTGTTCAGCCTGGAGGATGAGATCAGCTTCCAGACGGTGTACAACTACTTCTTGCGCCTCTGCAGCTTCCGGAATGCCAGCGAGGTGCCCATGGTGCTGGTGGGCACACAGGGTGAGGCAGGGCATGCTGTATGGCAGGGTATGGTGGTGGACCATTGAAGTCTCCATAAACAGGCCTTGACACCCCCAGCTGAACAGTGACAGGCTCTTAACCGCCATGGGGCCTAAAACCCAAGGTCTTTAATTTGGTTTTCTCTGGAAATCTATGATTATTGTGTCCATAGTTTTCACTATTTTTATTTATTTATGAAACAAGGTCTCACTCTGTAGCCCAGGCCGACCTTAAATTTGCGGTTCTCTTGTCTTAGCTTCCCAAATCTCAGATTATAGGCATGTGCTGTGACACTGGGTTCGGCCCACATTTGTTTCCATTGAATGAGCAATTAAGTCATTGGTTTCTTTCCCTCAAAAAGGCATTTGTAGAATGAAACAAGGTTCAAGCACCTGAGTTCTCCCTGCTCTGTGCACCCCACTTGGGCCTCTGCCTGCCCACCAGGGCATAACCCTCTATTGCTTCTCAGCCAGCTGAGTGATTCCCCCATCTTCCGACAGATGCCATCAGTGCCGCCAATCCCCGGGTCATTGACGACAGCAGGGCCCGCAAGCTGTCCACAGACCTGAAGCGCTGCACCTACTACGAAACATGTGCGACCTATGGGCTCAATGTGGAGCGAGTCTTCCAGGACGGTAACTCAGGACCCAGAGCTGGGTGTAGGGTGGCTTTGTGGCAAGGAGTTAATGCCATGTGTATTGGGGGAGCTGCCAAGCTGGGCTTTCTACCCCTCTCTCCAGCAAGTAGAATTGACTTTGCTATTCCCTGCAGTGGCCCAGAAAGTGGTAGCCTTGCGGAAGAAGCAGCAGCTGGCCATTGGGCCCTGCAAGTCCCTGCCCAACTCACCCAGCCACTCGGCTGTGTCTGCTGCCTCTATCCCGGCTGTACATATCAATCAGGTGCGGTCACCTCCCGTACTCCCGGGCCTTGTGTGTCTGTTTCTCAGCACCTCTGCCTCATGCTTACCCTTGCTCATCTCTCTAAACTCGTAACCTTGCTTGTGGCTCCAGTTCTGTGTAGTCTGCATGGTTGGCCTTGGTCTGGCCTTTTCCTTGTGGTGACTGCCCCTTGTCCCGGTTTCTGTGCTGTTCACTCCACTGTCTTCTCCCCGCCCCAACTATTTTAGCTAAGACATCACAAACACATGCTCTAGTGAACTCCGTTTAAATGGTCTCCTAAGCTACTGTTTAAGGAAACCTTAGGTAGCAGGCACAGAAAGGGAAGAAAGTTCTGGTGTGCTCACCGGTGACTCCTCTTTAAGGCAGACCTGACCCTGTCTTCTCTAATGGACAAAAACTTCCACTTGGTTGCAGGTGCAATGCCTTCTTCCCAGAGAGGAGGAAGTGGCTGGCAGCCCCAAGCCCACTGGGCACTAAGACTAGCCCTCTGTGCCCCGTGGCAGTGTTTTTATCTTGGAAGAGCAGCACATCCTCATGAGGGTGCTTGCATTTCAGCTTCACTCAGAATGTGCAGCTTGCTCCTGCTGTTGTTGCATGTCCTACCGTATCATTTGGACACTTGGCTGTGTCTGGGCCTGGTACGGGGTTGGTGTCTGACACTTGACATGTGGGCCAGTGCTTGGTTCCATAGCTGCATACCCTTCCTGCCCTGCCTCGCCGCCCTTTGCTGCAAGCCCAGAGTCATCCACAGTGGTTAGTGATCAGCCACTATGCTTTCTAATGACAGCTTGGCTACAGTGCCAGGACCCTTCTTCTTAGGACTTGTGACAAGGCACAAGGATTCTTAACACCGTTCCTCAATGAAAAGAGGAGGAAGGAGGGGGCAGAGAAGAATGTCTTTATATCTTTATGTGGTACACCTACCCTCCACCAGACAGGGCCAAGGTCACACCGTGCCCCTTTGCCGTGGGCCTGCCCTTGGGAGGCTGCTGAGGCCAGGGGTACATTGCAGTCCCTTGGTCCGTTTAGTGTTGGAGATGGGGCCTGGCACTCTAGTGAGGCCTGATTTCCACGCACCATCTCTCTGGTCCTGGGAAGACACTTCTGTGTGCTCTGTCTCCATCCTATAAACGTTTTGGGCTTTCTTTTTCTCCTCCTCTTCCATCCCCACCTGCAGCTTATTGTGTGCGGCAGCCTTTGCTCTGTTCTGCACTATACCTCAGACTGGTCCTGATGCTTTCCCGATGCTGTTCTATGCCTTACACTTTGTCAAAGTAAACCTGAGACTGGCCAACACCCTGAGCCCAGCCCCAGCTCAGGGAACCCAACCCCCTCGGCCCTTCTGCCCCCGATTTTGCGGTTTCAGAAATGGTGACCTACTTTCTCATCCCAGACCACCTGCAAACTATGATGCCACTGCTTGTTCATTTTTCAGGCTGTGTCCCTGATTTTGGAATGTTAGCTCGTGCCCCGATAGAGTTCTCAGGTTGGCACAGAAGCATCCCCATCTAGTCCCTTCCAGAGCCCCAGACCAAAGATGTAAAGTTCCTCATGGCAGCTACCAGTTGGATTCTGTTGGCCTCCAGGACGTGCCAGCCCCCCTCAGTACCACCTTTAGGAGCCGGTGGCCCTTCTGCTGCCTCTCGTGCTGTCCACCCCTGCCCAAGTCACGCTCAGCAGCCCTCTCTATTCTTAGGCCACGAATGGCGGCAGCAGCGCCTTCAGTGACTACTCGTCCTCAGTCCCCTCCACCCCCAGCATCAGCCAGCGGGAGTTGCGCATCGAGACCATCGCTGCCTCCTCCACCCCCACGCCCATCCGCAAGCAGTCCAAGAGGCGCTCCAACATCTTCACGGTACGTGCCCGTCCTCCTCCCTGCCCAGCTGCCATCACTGCGCAGGCAGGGCTGCGCCGAGCTCCCGAGCAGGAGGGCAGGCAGCCCCAGGTCAAGAGGATGCAGTCTCTCTCGCACTTAGACACGCAGGGCTCCTAGAGGTTCCTCAGTGGACCCGAAGCATCTTCCAGGCCATCCCTCTGGGCCCAGGAGGGGCTTCCCTCAGACCCTCCCCCTGTGCACATGCTCACCCCCTGAAGCCTCCCTCCCAAACCCTAGAGTTTCTGTATCAGCTTGAAGGGATCTTTGAACTCGTGGCCTAACTTCCCTGACCCCCTTTGATTCAACAGCTAATGACCCGGAGGCCGGAAGGCTGTTTGCCCAAGGCGACACAGAGGGTTAGCTGGCCGAGCTAGAGTCCCAGCCAGGCCTCCCCGTCCGCCGCCTTCCGGCTCTTTTTCCGTTACTACCCCACTGCCGAGGGGAACATTCATGCTTCCCACCCACCGCTGTGATTGGTTTAACAAAGGCTTAGCCATCTTTTCCTGGGCTTCACCACGCTGCCTCGTGCCTCCCGCTCAGGTTTGTCCTGTCTCCTTGTGAGCTCCTTGCCCTTCCCCACCAACCTCATGCCCCTACCCGGGCTCCACTGAGCCTCCCTGCTCAGGGCCAACCCCTCAGCTCTTTGGCCCCTGAACTTACCACTCCCCATCCCAGTTTTTACACACCGTGCCCCTCCCTGCCCTGGCTGTGGCCCTTCTGTGGGGCTCTGGCTGGACTGTTCCAGGAGCTGTGGGCAGACAAAAGGTGGGTGAGCAGCCCGTCCCTCTGCATCACCCCCCAACTCTTTCTGAGAGCCAGGGCTTGGCTCTTGGCCTGGGCCTGTATCCAGCTGGCCAGGCTAGACTTTCTGGACCCTGCCCAGACAGAGCCAGTGCCCCTGGGCCTCTGTCCTCCATTCTCACATCCACCCTGCTTGACATACCTCTGCCCTGCATCCCTCTGTCTGCTGGCTCCTGGTGTGCGCGCTCACTGGCCTCTTTCCGCTGATGGCTACTGCTGCTGTTGTTGGGGTACACTGTGCTTACACAGCTCCAACCCTGCAGACCCACAGCTTCTCCTTTCTGTTCTGTTCCATCCATTGAGATATGCAGAGTCTTGCTGGCTACCTGCTCATGTCCACACCTGCTGCCGCTACTGCTGCTATAAAGCCCTTGGGCGCCTGTGTCCCAGTGACACCATGGGCACCCTCCACAGCCCGGTCCCCAACATCAACATTGTGTCTCAATCATCCACTGCCTTGATTCCATTCTTAACATCCTCCCATCTTCCCCCACTGGCTGGTTCAACGTCAGGGCGTCCCTGCCTCCCTGCTTGGCCTCCTCGCCACAGTACCTTCGGGCTCCCTCCATGTGTACTCTGCTGCCTGCCTGCCTCAGCTGTGCTGCCTTGCACCACCACACCCCTTGCTGCTTCGAGCACGGCCTTCCCTCCAGGCCCTTCCATTTTCTCCATCTTCACAGTGGCAACCTTATTTTTTCTTTCCATCGTTTCCATGGTGACCTCACTTGCGCCTGAGACAGCCTCAAGGCATGTTCAGCTCTATGGGTGTATCTTGGGGATTCACCCCATCGTTGCTGTTGGGGCCACCCTTCCTTCATCCTTCCTGGAGGAGTTACACCTGCTCCAGGAGGTCCTGTTGTGTGCTGCCTGTTCTGTGACTGGTGACTTCTCGCTGGGCATGGTTGTGATGTCCCCAGTCTCCCCTTCATGACTCCATGTATTCATTTGTTGCCACTCTTGCCCTGGTTCCAATTCCCATCCTTCATGGGGAGGTGCCACTCTGGGCTCCTGGGGTTTTCTGGTTGTTGGCAGCCCCTTGGCTTACCAGCCTGGCTGGGGGTAGGGCTCATCACACTCATCCTGACCAGCAATTCAGTCTGGAGACCCAGTGACAACAGTTCCATCCTCCTTCCTCCTCCTGGGGCCAAAGGGGCAGAGGGCTTTAGCCCCGGAGGGGTCTGGAGGCAGGTGTTGTCTGTGGAGCTGCTGGGCAGCAATTTAATCTTTAGCAGCTTTGCCCAGTTCTTCGTGCTCCCCCTGCTGGGCTTTCTCACACATTGCAGTTGCATTCCTTTGTCCGGACCCTGTGCCTTGGCTTCTGGCAACCTGGGAAAATAGGAGGGATGGGGCCCGGGCAGCAGAGTGGTGAACATTCCCTGCTGACATGGACTGCTGGGCCACAAATGCCCAGCAGTTGGCGGCCTCCTCCTCCTCCTCCTTTCCTTTTCCAACCTCCTCCTCCTCCTCCTCAAATCCTCCTCCTCCTCTTCATCCCGCTGCCGCCGCCTCTCCCCAGGCGCCTGGGTCTCTGCCCTCACCAGTGCTGACCGACTTTTGCGGGGCTTAAGTATAACTTGCCAAAATCTTTATTCTTTCGATATTTGCAGATATGTGCCACTGTTTCCAACTTTTCATCAACAAAAAGGCCTTTCCAACTCCTTCCAAATTAGAAGACCAGGTGGTGACACACAGCACCTCTGGACATTCCCCCTGTGCGGGCCGGAGGCGGGCCGGGCCCTGGGACTGCTCTCAGATGAGAAGCGGCCGCCGAGCTCCCCGCTCCAGAGACCCACAGGAACCTTTGTAACTAACCCCACCCCCAGGGAAGGCTAGGAACGCCGGAGCCCGCGCTGGGGGCTGCCGGGGACCAGGCCCGGCTGGACGCTGCGCCAGGCTCGCTGAATGGAGAAGAAGGGAGCTCGGCCCACGCCGGCCGGCCAGAGCGACGAGGCCCAGAGGGGCGGGGGCACTCAAGCCCGCTGGCCCAGCTGCTCCTGGGGGGAGCTTTCCTGCCCCTCCCCTCCTCTGCTCCTTCCTGCATGGACTTCTGCCGTTCCTGCTCCTGCTCCGGAAGCCGCCGCCGCCACCGCGCTTGCCTTGCCCCCTCTTTTTGGCCCCTTCCCCTGTTTCCTAGGATCCGCATTTGGGTGGACTCTGCCCCAGGAGCTTGGCAGGGCGTAGGGCCTCTTCTGGCCTCTCTCCTCTCTCTCTCCATCCACTGTGCCCCTCGGGCCACACCGACGCGCTCGGTGCCATGTGTCTGTGCCGCAAACGAGCACCTGCCCGCTCACTTCCAGACTTCGCTCTCCCTGGTTGTCGTGCCCTGTGCTCCTGGCCAGCCCTCAGCCCCACCGGGCCACCTCTCCTCGCCCCTCCCTTCACTTACACTCCAGTCCCTGGGCTGCGTACTCAATCGCGCCCTCCTCCGTATTTCACGTCCTTGCTCTTTGTGAGGGGCGGGCCCGGCTCAGTGACCTGTGCTGCTCTGTATGGTGCCGTGTGTAAGAATAAACCCATTGGAATACTCGTGTCTCGGTTCCTTCCCGACCCGCCGCCCAGGCCCGACCCAGAGCTAGGGCTGCCCAGGAGAGGGAGGAATATGGGATGGTGGGGAACTGCAGGCGGGCTCTTCTCCCCCAAAGGCCCCAGACCTCTAACACTCCACCTCTTTTCTCTTTCAGTCTCGAAAAGGTGCTGACCTGGACCGGGAGAAGAAGGCTGCTGAGAACAAAGTAGACAGCATTGGTAGCGGCCGGGCCATCCCCATCAAGCAGGTCAGCACTCTGTCTCCCCTTGGCCCAGGATGTGTGTCTCCCCAGGTCTGAAGCTTGAGGTCCCTAGACAGCTGTCTTCCCTCCTCATCACCACCAGAGAGCAGCAGAGAGCCACTTGCCGCCCTCGGTTGGCTTCCAAACCTGATGGTTCTTTGGTACTACCTGGAGAGGAGGGGGCCTCCCGGACCCTGGACTAAGGAAAAGAGTTGAGGGCTGGGCATGGTGGCACATGTCTGTAACCCCGGGACTTGGGAGGCATAGGCAGGAGGCCAGCTTGGGTTGTGTAAGGAATCCTGGGGGCAGTCTCAGCTACAAAACACAAGGCAGACAAAAAGGAGCAGAGTAAGAGGCAGTACTGAGGGATGCTCCCACCCGGGATCCACTGGTACAGTTTACCGCTGTGAGCATCTCTTGTTCCTTTTCTGTTTCCCCACCTACTGATTCAAGTTACTGTTGCCTGTATGTATATGGGCTTAAGGCTCACTGCTTAGGTGTAGGCAGCCTGTCGGAGTTCATCCCTGAAGAAAACTGGTTCTCCTCCCTCAGCAGCATCCCTGTCGTGTCCAGAAGACACTATCTTGGTCATCTGGTTCTTAGAAAGACTCTGTCCCTCTTCCGTCATGCGCCCCTAAGCGTTAAGTGTGGGTGTGTTATAGATTAGCCCTCGTTTAGGGCTGGGCGTTCCATGGTCACTTATTCTCTGTGCAAATGGAAACTTGTTTGATGAGGGATGAGATGTATTTATCAAGAAAGCATGTGGATTTCTGTACCTTCTTCCAAAGAAAACATGTAGTAGAGCTGTCACTTCCGATCTCTCCCCGGCTCCTTGAGAGCACTAGGTCATCCAGGCCTAATGGGGGCGCCGGTGCCGGAAAAGGCGTGGACTGATGAAGGGGGTAGTACATGTGCTGAATGGGAGCTCTTCCCAGCACTGCCGAGTGCAGGGGGTGACATTTGAGTGAGCGGGCATCTGCTCGGAGTGTGCCAGATGGACCCTTCTTGGTACTGGTGTGGTACAGATCTCCTGAGTATCTGGTGGCTGCGGAGGGACATGTTGCCAGGTTTTGACCCCAGAAGAGGTTGGTGTGGCCAGAGCACTAGAGCTGAATTTGGCCAGGGCCTGTAGGCACGTTTAACCCTTCCAGGGACTTGTGGGTCCCTTGGCAGTGTGAGCTACTGGGGCAGGCCAGTCCCTGTATCCGCCTCAGGTGTTAAGATGGGGGAGGGTGCTGATGCCCTGTGAAGGTGTGTTTAGAGAGCATCCCAGGAGGCTTCTGAGGGCCAGAGGAGGAGGCGGAGCCACATGGCCCACGCTGTTCTTTCTCCTGCTCTCTTCTTCATCTCTCTGTTGACAGATTTTCTGTCTGGCAAGGACCGTTCCAATCAGGTCAGTCTTGCGGGAGGAAGTCACTGAAAGGGCTGGAGCACAGAATGGCAGCAGTGAGGGTCCCCTCCTTCCTGTCCCCAGGATGCCTGTGTGGTCCTGTGTCCACAGAATCCTGACACAGGACTGTTGATAACTGCATCCCAGGAGTCCAGGCCTTGTGTTGCTGGAGCACTGTGGACGCAGCCTAGTCACCTGCTGTGTGGAAGTGGGAGGGTGAGGGTGACAGGTGCTTTCAGAGTGGCGGTGATGTCACACACACCCAAACACATTGGAAGGGTGAATGAGAACACTCCTTGCCTCCTCGGCTCCCACTCGATTTCCTGTCTGGGGGTTGCAGTAGCTGGAGGCTGGATTGTTCTCTGAGTCCCCCACATGCAGGGGTGGAGTGGGGAGAGGGTCCTGTCAACTTGCAGCCTGGAAGTCAGGTGGTCACTTGGGTGTTACTTTCTCTGAGCTTCTTGGAAAGGCCCCTCCTGCATTGAGGCCCTGGTAGCTGTCTGGCCTGGTGTCTGTCTTTTGTGCTGGAGATGAGGTCGTTCATCTGTGTGTCCACCTGGGGCAAGGGGAGCTGCTGCCCATTATGGAGGCCCCGCCCATGAGGGAGGGGGACCAAAGCTCTCCTCAGATGCACCCTTGCGCCCCTCCTGGGTGTATTCCCATGTCACCACCAGCGGTCAGGTCTCACCCCGCCACATTCATGGCCCCTCCCCTTCCCCGCCCTCCTGTCCCGTGCTCCCCATTTCGGCTTCTTCCCCTCCCCCTAGCTCCTGCTGGGAGTGGAGATTGCATTTCAGTTGCCATTTGCATTCCCAATCAATCCGGACTCCGCAATTAAGTCGGCTGGCGGAGCTGGGAGGGAGGCGGCGGCGGGAACGGGTCCTCTGGGGGCTGTCGCCTCCGCACCGCTCACATTCCGCCCCAGATTGCTTCCTGCTCCGTGGTGCGCAGCCGGCCGGCCAGGGAGGGAGCGGGAACCCCGCAGCTTCTCTCCCTCTTGGAACTTGGGCTGGAGGGTGGGGGCAGCAAGGCTGGGTGGAGGGTGGGGGCCAGGGTCGCTCCACCGCCCTCCAGCCTGTTGGCGAGCCCTGGGCGCCACGCCCACGTCCTTTGCTAACGAGCCTCATTAAGCGGAAGGGAGCCGCGTCTTCTGTTGGGCGGAAAGGGTTCCGCCTCCCGAGCTGCCTCCGCAGCAGTCCGACGTCTGACCTCCTAGCCAGGTGAAGGAGGACCTGGGTAGGTCCGTGGTCTTAAGGCTGCCCTGACCCAGACAGGCTCAGAGCTGTTGTGGTATTTGGATGTTCCTAGCCAGCTGGTGGCAGGGAGGGGAGCTGGGCCTGGGGCTTAGAGGCAGTGGCCCACAGCTCGTGACAGAGTGCAGGGTTCAGGTGGCTGAGTGAGAGGAGAGCCCTGTGATGCCGAACATCTAGAAAGTTCTGTGTCCCCCAAGGTCTCCCAGGAGCTGGCTTCCCCCCCCTCTGCTTTCCTGATGGCGGTCTGTCCTCAGAGGCTGCTTGCCCTTGGGGGCCCTTGCTATGGGTCAGGGAGAGGGAGTAACTTGGCTCTCCTCTGCTTCTGCCTCTGTCCTATGGCCGGGACACGGCAGCCACAGGCAGCAGGGCACCAGGCAGTCTTCTCAGGTCCCTTCACAGACGATATGACTGGGGAACTGATGGCTTTTAAAAATTATCCCAGGCTGTCTTCAGAAGTTCCTGATGCTGCGAGTACCATTGCATCTCCTGTGGTGACATTTGTCTCTTGGGGGTAGAAGGAGGAGGAAGGAGGGGAGTTACCAAGGATGTGAGACATGTTGAAAAGTAGGAGCTGGGAACTAAAGCTGTTGGTTCAGGCATCCCTGGTTGAGCACCCTTCCTCAACTTCCAGTTCGCCCCCTAGTGGCCAGGGGTGAGAACACTTGTAAATCCTAAATCCCCTTTTATGTAACCTAGGCTGGCTGGACCTTTGCTGGCCTTCTGCCCCAACCTCTCAAGCCCTGGGGCTACAGGCATGTGCCACCATCCTCACCCCTTAATTACGTGTTCTAATCTCATCCACTAGATCAAAAAGAACTCAGAGGGAAGGGTGTGGCTGAATCTGATACTTGGCCTGCTCTTTGGCATTCCTCCATGGTTGTTTTACTGGCTAGCTGAGGGCAGGGCCCACTGTTTGCCTCCACATATGTGCATTATCACCCTTGTCCCCACAGGGAGCCCAGAATATACCTTCCTGTTGTGCCAGAAATGTCTATCATAACTTCTCCCACCAAATCCCAGTCTGGGAATCTAACCACATGCCTCTTCCTACCTGTATTGTTGGGAGCTTTGAGGGACCAGCCACCTGGTGTCCATTTGTAGTTCCCAGCTGTTTTCCTATGCAGTGGTCTTGGAGTGATTCGGAGCAGTGCTGGGACCTCTTTAAGGGACTATGAGAGAAGTAGGTTTCTCCCAGGGTGCTGTGGATGGGTATTACCCATCGGGTTCTGTGTGCTGTCTTCATCTCTGCACATCCACACAGCACAGTCTTGGGGGGGGAGGGTGCTTTTTCTCCAGTTCTCCCAACAGACTTCTGAGTATCTGTGATGGCCCAGGTGTCGTGCTGGGTGCCGAGAGTTATTAGCAAACATAACCCACACAGATGTCCCTGTCTCCTGGGCCTTGCTCTTATCCCTGCCTATTGGACCTGCACATTTGAAGAGCATATCATGCCAGCCCTTGTGGTGTAGGCTTGTAATCCCAGCTATTCAAGAGGCTGATGCAGGAGGATAATCAGTTCTGGGCTCACCTGGACTGTAGAGTGAGTTTGAAGTCAGTCTAGGCAATTTAGTCAGAGCCTGCTATAAAAAGAAAACTGGGGATATAGCTTGGTGGCAGAGAGCTTACAAATCAAACCCCCTGTACTGGGGGGCAAAGGCTACCTCGCTGACTTACTCAGGACGTTTGGTGGCTGAGACGGGAGGCTTGGACTTCTTGGTGCCTAGGATGGGGTCTGGGGCGTTGCTGGGACAGTTAGGACATGTTTCTGTCCTATATTGGAGCTCCCTCAGGTAGTAGAGGACAGAGCCGCTGCGGCCATCCTTCTCTCTTATAGAGCCTTCTAGATTAACAGTGGTTCAAACTGCTTCCCACTGCATGGCCAGTGAAAGCCACGCCTGCCTGGGGCGCCTGTAGGTCTTTAGCCAGTCTGCTCAGATGCAGTGTTTTCAGCAGAAAATAGGGTGGGCTTTGAGTTACGTAATCACATGATGACCTTCCTGTGCTAGGCCGGCTCCTGGCCTCAAATCAGGTCCCAGGCAACAGAACTCAGAGACTTTAGGGCTGGTGTCTGGTCTGAACCCTGCCTGACCTTGGGGCACAGTGTTCCACGGGCTGACTCCTGGTCCATAACTGTACCTCTGTTCTTAGGGGATCCTGCTAAAAAGGAGTGGCAAGTCCTTGAACAAGGAGTGGAAGAAGAAGTATGTGACGCTCTGTGACAACGGGTTGCTTACTTACCATCCCAGCCTGCACGTGAGTCTAGGAGAAGGGTGGGGATGAGGGGACGGGACAGAACAAGGACTCCCGGTGACCTCATGGGGTTTCCTTTGAGAATGCATCATACTTCAGTAGTTTGGGAAGAGCACGGGACCCGGGTTTTGCCTTTCCTGTAAAGCAAGCTCTCCACCAGCTATGCTAAGCTGCTGCTGCTGCTGGGCGATTGTGGCCAGCTTAACCCTCCTTTGCCAGCCGGGCTCTGTGTCCCATGTAACTGTAGAACTTCTGGGGCCAAGGGCATGGACACTGCCAAACAAGCTGGCCATGGCAATGAGGAGCACTAGGCTCCCGGCCTGGGGATGATGGCTGAGCCAGGCTGTTGAGTTGGGTCTAGGAGGAGTAGAAGGGTCTGGAGAGCACATGGCCCGTGGCCCAGCAGTGGGGGCGTGGGTGTTGCGATGATCCCAGTGTGGCCCCCGTGGCAGCTCTCCCCACCCTCCTTCCCTCTCTTCCCCTCACTGCGTGGCTCCAGCACACAGCTGTCACCAGAATCCATCTCTGTCACCACCCCACTGTGGGGCTAATGAGTTCTCCTGTGAAGCCCCTCGAGCACAGCACGTGGGCCAGCCCCACCTCCCCTCAGCCCCCGCCCAGAGGCTCCGGGCCTGCCTCAGAGGGTCCCTAACCCATCTTCAAATCTGCACGCGATGTCAGGGAGGCCCTGCTCGACAGGTTCCAGGGTTTGCATTTCCTGGCCATTACCTGGTCCTCAGAGGCCTCCACAGAAACCCTCCAGAGAAAGAGACCTGGTGTGGATGTGAGCCTGGGCAGAGCAGCCTTGGGAGGTTTCCATTCAGGGCAGCTTGCAGCCTGCGATGCCCATTGATCTTCCCCTCTTCTGATTCCTTGGGGTCCTGGCCTTTCTCCTTAGCTCGGGGAACACTGGTTAAGTTAATCCTCTTAGTTCCCGTGCCAGAATGCCAGGTAGTAGTGGTCCCTGAGAGATGAGGGGCCCACATCCATTTCCTCCAGTAGACTGTCTTGTCACCTTGACCCACCCTACTTTTCCCAGCCCTCAGAAGACAGTAGGAAGCAGTTGGCTAATTCAGGTGGCACTGGCTGCAGAGATAGAAGGTGTCTTAGGCCAACAGTGCCCTCTGCAGGTACAGGGCCTCACCATGGAGCCCTGCACCGGGGAGGGCTGGAGGAATGTGTGCTAGACAGACAGTAGATTCAGGGTGTTCCCTACGAAAGGGAGCTGAGGGGTCCTCCCTAGTTGCAGGAGGAACTGGGCTGAGTGTTGAGGCCCAGAAGCATGCCAGCACCTGCCAACTCTCATGAGTCATGTTTCACCCTCCGTCCACCGGGCAGGTTGGCATATGTTCTCTGGATGTTTACATCTGGACCAAGGAGCTTGAGAACTGGCTGACTAGGTCACCTGCCTCCCTCCTGTGTGGGTGGCCTCAGCTGCCTCCTGCCTGCATCCTCAACAGTGTCTCTCTGTTTGTGCAACTTTGGCTGCGTGTGAGGTTAATCCCTTCTGCTATTCCTTGTACTAGAAAGTGAGAAGAGCCAGGGTGAAGAGGAGGGATGGAAACATTGGGGGAGGGGAACGGGTCAGTTGTGTCAAGCTAGGTTCTGGTTTGGGAACCAGAAAGAACAGAAGGAAAGAGGGAAGGCAGTAAGGACATTACCTCTACAGCCCCAGCTGGTAGGTTTGTGGCATGTTCAAGCCACCCAGCTAGTAATTGAGGCATGATGTGGATCCATCATCATCATCAACATCACCTAGATTTGCCAATGCTTGCCAAGAACACCTACCTCTGAGACTGGCTGAAAAAGTCAGAACAGAGGGTGAGTCAGGAAAAGCTGCCAGAGGCCTGGCTGGACGTCCAAGTTTCCCAGGAGTCTTTCTCATCGTACTTGGACTGTGTACTCAGGGGCCTGTGAAGGATGTGGGGCTAGGAACTTCCAGACCTGCCCTTAGGCCCTTGCAGGGTGAACTGGAAGAGGTGACAGCCCATTAGCCTAGCCTCGGCCTCTAACTCTCCAGGTCCCCTTGGGCTCTGTGAGGATTGTGTGGCCAGAACCAGGACCACGATGAATGGCATGGCTGGGTCAGGCAGCCAAACGGCCGGCCTCTCCCACTGGATGTCTGGAGGCACTGACAGACAGTCAGCCTGGCCTTCCCTGGAGTCTTCTCATCAAAGAGTTGCTGGTTCCCTTGAAAGCTTCCTCTTGGACACAGCAGCTGTGAGGCTGTGCCCTCAGGCCCGGTTCATTCCTGGGCTCGCTCTTCCTCCTCATCTGGCCTGTGGCTTTGGCTTACCTGCCATCTCCGGCTGCTGCCTGCTCTCCTCCATCCCTGTTTGCCACCTTCCTCTAACCCAGGAGCGAGTTAGCACAGCAGTGACCTAGCAGTCTAACCTGCAGGAGTCGCGGACCCCTGAGATGCTGGGATCTCAGTCTTGACAGTGAAAGAAAGGCCCCGCCGATGCTCTGCCTTTTGGACAAGATCAAGTGAGAGAAAGGGCCTCTAGTCACCAGAGACTCCCTCAGGACTGGGCCTGGCTGTCTCTCCTGAAGGGGACAGGTCTCCCCTGAGAACCAGGACCACAGTGTCTGGGCCTCTCCCACGAGTGGAGGTGGCTGGGCCCAGCATGTGGAGCGTGAGTTGGTGGGCAGGCCGCGGCTCCGCCCGAGTCTCGCTGGCCCAAGAGAGCCTGCCACAGCCTCCCCCACTTTTCAGCCAGCGGAGCCGGAGCCATTCACACAATCACCTTCTGTTAATTCTATCTGCAACATCAATTAAATTGTTTGTAGAAACTAATTGAATGTGGCTTAATCACACATCTTAATAGCTTTCCACGCTCTGAACTCGTTGTTAATTCCAGTAATAAAACGAGATGAGAACGCAGGCTGGGTAATTAGCGGGGAGGCTGGGGAAGAAATTGCTGTTTGATGGTGGGTAATAAAGGCAGCCGTGGTGACCGCTCTCCTGAGCAGCCCTGCCACCACCACGCTCCCCTGTTCTGCTGACGGAGGGAAACGCTCTTGCTCCCTGCCTGAGGTCCCTGTTCCTGCTGCTGCTCCTCCAGGCTCCTCACCATGCCCTCCAAGCCCAGGCTGCATCAAGCAGCCCAACACTCAGCCCGAACTTCTGAGGATGTCACCCTGCCCAAGCCACAGGATGTGGTGTCGTCAGATGCAGAAGTTGGGCGGTCCTTTCTCTGCTTGCTAGCTTCTGGCTCCTTGACCCTAAACGGAGTCCCTCTGTGCAGCTCTTGTTCTTGGCCTTGGGTCGTTTTCTCGTGCTACATCCCAGCTTTGGGCAGCTCAGAGCTTGAGCAGGGCCTGAAGACTATTACAAGTGCTGTGACCTCCTTGCGAACTGGAGCGACCCAAGCCCTTCCCTCAGGAGAGGGACTGCAGCTGGGCCTTGGGCCCAGCCAGCTGTTGGCAGCTGTCTGGAGCAGACGATGGGAGCTGTGGTTGTATATAAGGACTGAAGATGAAGATGAGCAGGAACCAGAGATGAATATGTCCAGGAACTCGAGATGAGAACAGGAAGAACCAAGCCTGGAATGGAGGTAGCGAGGAAGGTTGAGACATGAAGTTACGTACTAAACAGGAAGATAAAGACCAGAGGACCAACAACAGTGTCTGGTGAGGCAGAGAACGGTCAGATGAAGCAGTCCTTGGCGGGGAGCAGCGAGGGGCCTGTCGGCGCCTCTGCACAGCCGAGCTCAGAGCCCGTGTTGGTTGCCCAGAATGTGGCATCTGGTGTAGTCAGGTGCTGGTGAGGCCCAGAGCTGTAGCTAGAGCTCTGTGGATGTACAACCTGGAGGCCAGAATTGTCAGGGTCCTCCTGGTTTGGAGGCTATTCTCTTGGATTTCTTGGTAGATTGTTCTGTGAATCCAAAAAAGATGAATAAAACTTCAGAACAAGTGTGTCTGTTCTGTGAATCCAAAAAAGATGAACAGAATTTCTTCAGTCAGGCCTTGTCACAGGGAGGGACAAAGCAGAAGTCACAGACAGGAGTCAAGATACAGTGGTGGCAGGGTCAAAGCCCCGCCTGAACACACCTGTGGAGGAGCAGCTCTTGGTTGGGTTTAGGACTTCCTGAAGATTGTCTGCCTGGAAAAATGTCAATGCCCACCTTGAAAACCAAGATGGCTACAAGCTCAGTTGGGCTTCATGGGGCTCAGTAGGCAAAGGGCTTGTGCAAGATTTCCCGAACTTTAATGAGAGAATCTGATTTTATGTCTGATCAGTACAATTCTAGATTCTTCTCTCGGGAAGTTGTGTAGCACCAGCGGAGGAATTTTGTCATTCAGTATGGAGATGGAGAGCTTAGAACTCTCAAGGGACCTGAGGGCGTAGCGGTCGAAGCAGTCTGGAGAGAGAGGAGGGAAGCTCCAGGTCGGGTCCAGCTTTAAGCAGAAGCTACAGGGACAGAGGGTTCTGTAGTCCTGGGGCCGTGACTTGCAGGCACGCTAAGCATGTCAGCTGGGAAGCACAGCCTTGGGAATCTGCAGACCTGGGCTTGGTCCAGCTCTAGTACCCACTGTGATCTTGGGTAGATTACCATTCCTAAGCCTCAGTTTCTTCATCTCCAACATAGGGCAAAGAACACTCTGGAGACTGAGACAGGAGGATTGCCGTGAGTTGAGCCTGGAAACACCTCACTCAACTGGTTGGGATTTGAAATATACCGATCAATGAACTGTAGATATATTGTGCATAACACACAACCCAGGGATGGGCAAATGCCAGTCTGATGATGATAGGTCTCACTGATGGAAAATCCATGATGTGCGTTGATACACTCCCAAATCCATCAAAAAGAATCAAAGACTGTCCTATAAACTTCAGCAAATAGTTTTCCGGGGCTGTCCTAAGGGCTGATTATTCCTCAGTGCCCAGCTTGTGATAGGAGCATTGTGGGAAGTTGGGACTGCTCTGTCCTTAAATCAGTCCCTTGTTTCCCCTCCTCAGCCACAGGGGTGCTCTCTCCCTAAGCCTGTCTCTCTACTACCTAAGCCATGGCCTCGAGCCTCAGCGCTCGCTCGCTCGCTCGGCTCCAGAGCCTTCGTCAGCCCTTCATCCTATCTTCCTAGCTGAACTCCACCCCTCTGGGCACCGTGAAGACTTGGGTGTGATCCAGATTTGGAGACTTGGTTGGGCCTCCAAGACCTGCTTTTTGAGATTAGGTGTGTGTTGTTGTTGCCCCTCCCCCCATGGACACACACACCGGTTAGCCGTGAGGGAAGAGGCCTAGACAGTACTGGAGACACGCTGCCGAGGAGAGCCGAGCCTAATGCATCTGTTGTCGTCTGTGCACCTCCAGGATTACATGCAGAACATCCATGGCAAAGAGATTGACCTCCTGCGGACAACCGTGAAAGTGCCCGGAAAGCGCCTGCCCCGAGCCACGCCTGCCACAGCCCCAGGCACCAGCCCCCGTGCCAATGGGTTGGCCATGGAGCGGAGTAACACACAGCTGGGTGGGGGCGCAGGTGAGGTGGCTGCTGTGATGGCCAGTGTGGGGAGTCTTAGAAATGGGGGAGTAGGTGTGAATGGGCGTAGCAGGACAGGCTGCTTCTCAGCCAGGACATCAGAGCTTCAGACATGCTCCCCAGCCAAGGTCACACGTGAAGATCCTCTCCACCAGGAGTCGTGTCCTGTGTGCATACCTAGCGGAGCTTGGCTGTCAGGTGGGGCTTGGGAGCCTTGGGACAGGGTGTGAGGACAGCTGGTGATCCTTGGACTGCCTCCCTGCGGTTTTAGCTAGGTAGGCCAGCGACTCAGCTTGCCACAGGAGCGGGGTAGAGTTGCCTGGGTAATCCTAGGTCTGTAGTGGATGCAGGGTCTCTGCACAGAAAGCACTGGGTCTAAACCCAGTGGTTCAGGACGTCAGGAGAACTGTCCTCTGTCCACCCCTGGGGGATGGAAAAGCAGGGACCACAAGTTGACAGTTGTGTCTAGGCAGCTTTTCTATGGCTATATTCTTTATGTGTGTGGGAGTGTGTACTGTGTGCACATGTATGGGTGTGTTTGTGTGTTTGTGCAAATATGAGTGCAAGTGTCCGTAGGGACCAGAGGCATCTAGATTCCCCTGGGGCTGGAGTTATAGGCAGTTGTGAATCACCTGTTGTAGGTGCTGGGAATCAAACCCAGGTCATCTGGAAGAGCAGCATATGCTTTTAATCACGAAGCCATCGTCTGGTCCCTGACTGTCCACTTACCTCTTCATGGTCTCAGGGAAGGCCCTCTGTCTCCAGGTCCGAGTGTCATTTGTTCACCCTCCCTGGACCTCTTTCCGTCCCTCCCTCCCTCCCTCCCTCCCTCCCTCCCTCCGCTCCTAGAGCTGCCCTGGATTCCTGGACCTTTCTGCAGGGCTCAGTGTTCTCAATTGTCCTAACTTTCCCTGAAGCTGCTGCTCAGGACACTCATAGTAGTGTAGATTTCCCCTGAGATGTGCCACCTTGCCTAGGGTAAGGAGGTGAGGATGTAAGGAGGGAGGGAGTTCTTGTCACGTGATAGGAAGGTGTCATAGACACTGAGAGAACATAGATGGGCCTAAGGATACTGAGTCCTATGGAATGGACAAGACAGACTCCAAACAATAAAGAATTGTTCACTGTAAATGCTGGTGGGATTGGAACCAGGGCCTTGTGCACACTAGGCCAAATACTCTACCACCCTCTAAGAATGGTCCTTGTTTGGAGCAGGGTACTTTATTTGTAGTTGGTTCATTCTGAGTGGGCTGGAGGTGTGGGGAGAGCTGAAAGAGGAACCTGACATCATCATTACCTGACTGTGCCATTACAGTGGGTGTCTCTGAAGCAGACACCAGGGCCACAGCAGTGCTGTGGAGATTAGTGTCCTGTTTTTCTGAGAAAACAAAGACTGCAAGAGGTGAAGTAATCCGTCTATAAAATCCTTCTGTAGGTGTATAAATCCTGTTGCTTCCTTTGAGCCGTCTGAGCCAGAAATGGGGAGCTCTTGAAGTGTGTACTGGGAAGGAAGCAGGCCGAGGAAGATGTAGTCCACCTGTGAGGGTACTTTGCTGAGAGCCTGCTGAATAGGGTGGGCTGCAGAGCCTGGCCTTGGCTAAAAGAATGACTCACATGCTGTCCTTAGTGCTGAGCCTCTAGGCTGTCTCCCAGCCCCATCATGGGGTTTCTTGGTACCACAGGAGGGAGGAGGGAGGAGGAAGGTGACCGAAGAGCAGCCCTTCCCTTGAAGATGGGTAGTGAGAGGAAAACTGGGGCATTTCCCCAAAAGTGAGAGAAGCAAGATGCCTCTGGCCTGCCCCGTCCCACCCTGGGCCCACCCACCTAGCCTCCACCTAGGGTGCCACAGTGGGATGCAGGAGGGAGCCCCAGCAACTCGCTCCTCTAATTACGGCACCCACACACAGAAACACATGGATGACGCTTCCCAAGCACGAGTTCCCGCTGCCGCATGCTGACACCGACCCTCATGCACACTCACACATGTCTCTCGCTCACCGGGCGATGTTAACATCTCATTATCTTTGTTACTGTAATTACATTATCCGCTGCTTTATGCAGAATTATCCTCGGAGGACTAATTGATGGCTCCATGTTTAATTCATTAATCATTAGCATCAAATTCGACAATTACAGTGCACACTGATTGTGGGATTGCAGGCGTAATGAGGGGAGAATTAACAAAGAAAAGGGAAAGCGCTCTCCTCCCTCAGGGTGGGGTTGGGGGGCTTGGGAGGAAGTTGGGCCTATGATACCTTTGGTCCAGGCAAGGGATTAGGGGGTCCTATTTGGAATCCAGGAGGCATAGGGACTAGGAAGAAGTTGGGAGAAGCAAGGAGCCTCCAAGGTTTAGTGAGGGCTGGAAGTACCAGGAGGACCTGAGACCTGGGTGGGAGCTGAAGCCCGGGCACCATGTTTGTGTTACAAGCACTTACCATGCCCAGTCATTGTGGGAGCTACGGCAAATAGAAGGGTAGCGTCATGCTCGTCTCTGCCTTGAAGGGCCCCTCCTCAGAGCATGTGCAGCAGGGGCCTCCCTCCCTTCCTCTTGCAGCTGCTTCAGGTCTCTGCTTCCTTAGACATCCAGAACCGGGATCCACATGCTTGACTACCCGGCTGCAAGGCCTGCTGTTCGCCATTTCCCTTTGCCCGCCCCTCCTGCCTCCTCCAGTTTGGCTGGCTCCAGACCATCAGCTTTCACTTGAACCTCCACACTGGAGCGTCTCAGGAGGCCTGAAACCATTTGGGTGTGTCCCACCTGTCCTAGGCCGTCCCTTGGGCCATTTCTTCCTGGCCTCGTCACCACCCTGAGTCTTGGGGACACTGAAGAAGGGGAGAGAAGCTTAGGTGCCGAGGCCCGGTAAGGGACACAGGCTCTGTAGAAGGCCTCCAGCCGGGCCCATGGTGGGCTGGGCCTGCCCAGCCTTGAACTCCTCAAGCCTTGGATTCCCCTTGGTTCTGCCATTCTTCCCTGATGGGAAACGAAAGATTAATTTTCTCCAGCCCAACAGGATAATTACTAATACTAATTAGACATAATTACTTGAATCTGATACACTTCTTTCTCGTCAGAATGGCAGCAAAGCTGAGGCAGAGCATTTGACGTGCCGACTGGAATGTTAGATGCAGGACCTAAGTGGGGTGTGAGTGAGGGGAGTGACAGGTTGCCGCACTCGGCCTCGGCCAGGAGACCTCAGATATGGGCGACCTCGTGTGACACCCCACGCCCTGCCTTTCCCAGCTCCCAATCACAGGGATTTATAGTCTTGGAGAAAGGTGGATATGGAGGCTAGAAGTCATCTCCCTCAGGTATGGAGGCTGCAGGAGGCCTTGGCACACCCCAGTGAGCCTGGCTCACTACCCAGTGAAGCCCAGGACCTCCTCTCTGGTCACTGTCTTGCTGGAGTTAACTCAGACTTTGCCCCGCAACTTGTTTAGCACATTATCTCTATGCAGCCCCCACCCGCCCCTCCTCCAGCCTGATCCTTCCCCTCCCCCAGGTGCCCCCCACTCGGCCAGCAGCGCATCCCTGCATTCTGAGCGCCCCCACAGCAGCTCAGCCTGGGCTGGCTTGCGCCCCCAGGGGCTGCACCAGCGCTCCTGCTCGGTTTCCAGTGCTGACCAGTGGAGTGAGGCAGCTGCCCTGCCCGCCAGCATGCAGCACCCCGGTGAGTGGTGGCTCTGCCACTTCCCACCTCTTCTGGCATCTGCTTAAACAGGATCTGGGAGTCTGGTGGGGTGGGGCCCAGCAGAATCCTCCAGGGCTTGTTTCAGAGACTGTACTGCAGGGGCTGGGTACCTCAGAGGCTCAGTCCCTTCTCCAGCAACCGGCTTCTCTGGCCCCGGGCCTAAGTGTGGACCCTCAACCAGGACTAAAGGCCTGCCCTCTGTAGCTCCTCCTTCCTGGGCCCCAAGCATTGCTGGTAGCATTCCTGTATCCCCATCAGCCCCCTGCACAGTCAGCTCATCAGCCTCTCGGCAGGGGGACAGAGAAGCAGAATAGGGAGATTGGAGGCTGGGGGCTGTACACAGTGACAAGTCTGGGACAGCACTGACCTGCCCTTGTAGAGAGGGTCCTCGTCCCTGCAGGCTTGTCCTGAAAGGGCCTCTTCCCATGTCCTGCTTCCCTTGATTGGACTTGCCCTGTTCAATGAGCCGGAGACTGCCTTTCATCCACCCTGTTTCCAGTGCTCTTCCCAAATATCTCCCCCAGTCCTCCTGTAACTTTCTGGCCACAGACCCTTTCTGCCCTGCTTGCCCACCCTCCTGAGCTCCTGCTCACTTGGGGGCACTTTTACTTTTCTCCCAGAGGCCTCATAGACACACACACCCCCCACCTTCCCCTCCCAGTACAAACAGCCCAGCCACTCTGCTCTGTGCACAACAGCCAGGAAAGTCCTTACATGTCCCCATCCAAGAGCAAGGCCACCTTGGGAAAAGTGAGTGGGGAGCCAGGACCATTCCCTTGGGTCACCGACCCATGGCCTGTCTGGCATGGTGAAGCCCCTCTGTTGAGTCTGGAAGGAGTTAGTCAGGGAGGGAGGGAGTGTGTCTGCCTCTAATGAAGTTTGACATTTAGTGGTGAGCGCCGGGCGGGGTGTGGGAGCGGAGCTTGATTAGCGCGCTCTAATTGACAGTAATTAGGCAGCTCCCTGATTGTTTCTAATTCTGCTATTAATTGTGAGGAGCGGGGAGTGTGATTGAGGATAAATTTGGTGCGGAGCTGCTGGGGCTTCAGCTCCCTGTGAGTTCCCCGGGCCGCCTTCCACCCCTCCAGGCTGCAGAAGCACATGCCTCCCTCTGCCTTGATCCTGCCCTGCTTAAGTTTCCAACTCTTCTTAGTTTTCCACCTCCGGGGCAGGAATCTTTGGGGCTGGAAGGCCTGGGCAGCCCTTGGCCCAGAGGAGGTTCCCTGCACACCTACCTAGAAGGAGCAGGCCTAGCTCTCCCCACACCCTGTGCCCAGCTCTCCTCCCTCTTCCCACACCTCTCCACCTCTCCCCTCACCAGCCAGTGGCCCAGCTGAGGCACTCAGTTCCAGCCCCAAGCTGGAGCCTCCCCCATCTCCCCACTCCAACCGGAAGAAGCACCGCCGGAAAAAGAGCACCACCGGGACCCCCCGAGCAGACGGCCCCAGCAGTGCTGCTGAAGGTTAGGGGGACCTAGAGGTGGGCAGTGGGACCTGGCTGTAGTACCCTAAAAGCACAGTTGTTTCCATCGTAGGAAAGCACTTTCTATGAATGATCCCTGAAATAAGTCGCTCACGGCCCTCTGGTAACCTAGACCCTTCTTACTGAATCGGTCCTGTTGAGCCAAGCTCGCTTCTGTCGTTCTGGAGAAAGGCAGGCAGCAGGCCATCCCATTAGCTCTTCCAAGCCCTGCTGAGCAAGGCTGGTTCTGTGTCTCTTGAGTTAGCTATGAGTGTAATGCGTGCTGAGGACATGACAGGTTCCTCTCTCGTGTGTAGGGTTGGCTGGTGCTCTCTGGGGACGTGACAGGTGCCTCACACATGTGTAGGGTCGGCTGGTGCTCTCTGTGGTCTCTTGGGAGCAAAGGTGTTCCAGTTAAGATGTTCTTCTGACCTTTCTCTGTCGGTCTCTGTTACCGTAACATCGCTCCTCAGTGTCTTCCCAAACCCCCTCGGGGAGTTTTTTGGTCCCCACATAAGTATCTTCTGTGGACTTGGAAGCTCTCGTCTCTGTTCTGACTGTTGTGGGGATGAGTGTGGGTCAAGTGAGTCTGGACAGACAGTACCACAAAGTCATGGTGGCACAGCGTCCACTGTGGTCTAGGAAGTGGTAGAGGAGCTCCCGGAGTTTAAAAGCTGAGTGTGAGAGCAAGCGGGGAGGACCCGGAGAGAAGAGGTACCAGTTTACACATGGGGAAGCAGTTCTCTTAGGGGTCCTCAGCAGGAACCCAGCGGGGGAAGATTTCCAGGAGCGTGGCCTCACTCAGGGGAGAGGTTGCAGGGACAGAGGAGCAGCAAGAACTTGGAATGAGGGAGGGATAACCCTGGCAGAGTGCATGGCTCACCCTAGGGCCATGTAAGCGCTGTGTCTCCATCCACCATGACAAGTCACACTGCCGACTGGCAGCTGTTAGGGCCAGCGGCCACTGGGAATAGATCTGCCTTTCTTTTAAGGGGTCTAGGGGAGCAGAGCAGAGTGGGAGACCGCCATCCCTGGGGTCACCGTGCAGCCCCAGTGTGTGCCACTGCAGATGTCCTTGGGTTTCCATTGGAGAAAACGTGTCTTCCCCCACCCACTTGCCCTTCCTGTCTGTCTATGCCAGGGCAGTGGGGGAGGGGCTCAGCTCCCAGGAGCCCTGTGCTGACGCCGTCCGGAATATTGGGTTTAATGAGCTGCAAAATGAGGAGGCTGCAGCTGACACGTACGGATGGTGCTCCCACCCGCCTCCTTGCCCAGCATGTGCCTTCTAGCACCCGTCACATCCTTCTCCACACATTTAGCTCATCTTCCTCCAGGATGCCCCCTCATGGTGTCCGTTTCTGGTAGTGGTCAGGAAGCCAAGCACTGGCAACCGCCATTTCCTGACTCCACAGGTGGTTAGAAATGGAGGGCAGGGACTCATACTGATCTTGGCAGTCAGTGTCCCTGCTTGTGAATAATCCTAAATAGTGTGTGGCCCTAGGGCTGGCACGGGCATATTTGAGGAAGAAGGATGAGTGTTGGCGAAGCAGGGTCTGGATGGAGTTGTGGCAGTGGTGTGCCTCTGGGCGTGTGTGCCGGCAAAGAGCCCTAACGGTGTACGTGCCCTCTCCCCAGAGGCAGAGGAGTCCTTTGAGTTTGTCGTGGTGTCCCTCACCGGTCAGACTTGGCACTTCGAGGCCTCAACAGCAGAAGAGCGGGAGCTATGGGTGCAGAGCGTGCAGGCCCAAATCCTCGCTAGCCTACAGGGCTGTCGCAGCGCCAAGGACAAGGTTGGCATGGGGTGGTTGAGTCTGCTTGGAGAGCCTGGCTGCGGGGAGAGCCAGGGAGGGGACTTGGGACTGATCAACTGTCCTTGTCTCTCGTGCCTCACGGCAGACTCGGCTGGGGAACCAGAACACCGCTCTGGCTGTGCAGGCTGTCCGCACGGTCCGTGGCAACAGCTTCTGTATTGACTGTGAAGCCCCCAGTGAGTACGAGGACAGTAGATCTGGGAGCCGGGGGTGGGGGGTCAGGTGGCAAGGGGTGGTGGACAGTATGCAGGAGGGGTGACCTTCCTCAATGGCCCTTTCTCTGGGTGCCACCTGCTGTATCCTTCTCCCTCTGCCTGCATAGATCCAGACTGGGCCAGCCTGAACCTGGGCGCCCTGATGTGTATCGAGTGTTCAGGGATCCACCGACACCTGGGGGCTCACCTGTCCCGGGTCCGCTCCTTGGACCTTGACGACTGGCCGCCTGAGCTGCTCGCTGTCATGACTGCAATGGGCAATGCCTTGGCTAACAGTGTCTGGGAGGGGGCTCTGGACGGCTACTCGAAGCCGGGCCCCGAAGCCTGCAGGTAAGCTGGTGTTGCCCCAGTGCTGTCCAGGGGGAGACAGCCGGGCCCCGCTGTGGGGTGGGTAGGACCTGTAGCAGTAGAAGGGTTAAAACACCGTTGCTCTGCTTGGCGGTTGGCCCCTGGGGGTGTCCCTCCCCTGCTGGTGCCTGTCACTCAGGCGCCTCACAACAACAGGGCCTTTTCTGAGCCCTTATCGGCAGGTCAGGGGCCAGCAGGAGGCGCATGCGCAGGACCATATCACTGTGTGGCTCCCGCGTCCAAGCCCGCACGCTGAGATGGGGAGAATGGGTGGTAGATAGGGTGGCCATGGCCCCCCTCTCACGCTGTCACCCGCTTTGTTCCAATGCTACCGATCGCAGAGAGTTCAGACGGCTTGATAAGCCGCCACTCAGGCCTGCTTGGAGTCTTCCTGTCCTCTCTGCCCTCATGTCCCTACTGGCCCCAGAGGTCTCCCCTCAGTGTCTCTCCCCTTTTACTAATACCACCCCATCTGTGTGCCTCCTGCCCCTCTGAAGGCCCGGGAATCCCTGCGGCTCCTCTGTGGGCTCAGTCTCTTCATCTCAGTGGTCCTCCCTATGCCCTCAGTCTCTTCATCGCAGTGGTCCTCCCTGTGCCCTCAGTCTCTTCATCGCAGTGGTCCTCCCTATGCCTTCAGTCTTATCGCAGTGGTCCTCCCTATGCCCTCAGTCTCTTCATCACAGTGGTCCTCCCTATGCCCTCAGTCTCTTCATCACAGTGATCCTCCCTATGCCCTCAGTCTCATCGCAGTGGTCCTCCCTATGCCCTCAGTCTCTTCATCACAGTGGTCCTCCCTATGCCCTCAGTCTCTTCATCACAGTGGTCCTCCCTATGCCCTCAGTCTCATCGCAGTGGTCCTCCCTATGCCCTCAGTCTCTTCATCACAGTGATCCTCCCTATGCCCTCAGTCTCTTCATCGCAGTGGTCCTCCCTATGCCCTCAGTCTCTTCATCGCAGTGGTCCTCCCTATGCCCTCAGTCTCTTCATCGCAGTGGTCCTCCCTATGCCCTCAGTCTCTTCATCGCAGTGGTCCTCCTTGTGCCCTCAGTCTCTTCATCACAGTGGTCCTCCCTATGCCCTCAGTCTCATCGCAGTGGTCCTCCCTATGCCCTCAGTCTCTTCATCACAGTGGTCCTCCCTATGCCCTCAGTCTCTTCATCACAGTGGTCCTCCCTATGCCCTCAGTCTCTTCATCGCAGTGGTCCTCCCTATGCCCTGCCTACATGCCTGCTTCCTTCCTTGCCTCATGCCTCGATGGACCTGTGCTTACAGAGAGGAGAAGGAACGCTGGATCCGGGCCAAGTATGAACAGAAGCTCTTCTTGGCCCCGCTGCCAAGCTCCGATGTGCCGCTGGGGCAGCAGTTACTCCGGGCTGTGGTGGAGGATGACCTGCGGCTGTTGGTGATGCTGCTGGCCCATGGGTCCAAGGAGGAGGTGAACGAGACGTACGGGGACGGCGATGGGAGGACAGCCCTGCACCTGTCCAGTGCCATGGCCAATGTGGTCTTCACACAGCTGCTCATCTGGGTGAGTCTGGGTACCGCTGGCCTGGCCTGGTCTCCCCCTACTCAGCCTTCAGAGGCTGCCTCTTCCCCTCCCTGGGAGCTGAGGCCTTTCCTCCTACATATGCCAACTGTGAATGTGCTTTCTCCTACAGTACGGGGTGGACGTGAGGAGCCGTGATGCCCGGGGCCTGACCCCACTGGCCTATGCCCGCCGGGCCGGCAGCCAGGAGTGTGCAGACATCTTGATCCAGCATGGGTGCCCTGGGGAGGGCTGTGGGTTGGCACCCACCCCCAACAGAGAGCCTGCCAACGGCACCAATCCCTCTGCAGAGCTGCACCGCAGCCCTAGTCTCCTATGAAGCTCAGGAAGAGGGCAGAGGGACCAGAAGGACTCCATGGCCTGGAGGGAACAGATGGAGAAGCAGGGGGTGTGCGGTGAAGAAGAGGAGGGAAGGAGAAGGGTCCAGGGATGGAGGAGAGGCTTGGGATCTGAGCTGCAGCAGAGCGGGAGTGTGTTGTGCAGCCCTCTGCCCTATGGTGCCATTAAGGGACAGAACCCTTTGGAGGTACCTGTGAGGAGAGGGGGGCAGGACCTCTCCCTCCTCCAGAACCCTGCCTCCTCATGATAGCTCCCACAGGCCTTCACCCTGCAATCAGTGGGGAAGGGCAGGATACAGGATGAGGGGGCCAGATGAGAGACGGGGGCCAATCTGTGAGTCCCGTGTAAAATTTGTACATTGGAGTATTTATGTTCGTGTATATATGTGGTGTGCGTGTATGATGAGCCAATAAACCAGGCTGTATGTGTGGCCTCATTTCTCCTTTTGTGCCTCAGTACCCCGACCTTCCCGGAGTGACCCTCACCCCCACTTTCTGCTTGTAGACCGTTTGAAGATGCACTGCCCCCGCTGTCCTTTGTCACCTCCTTAGTCAGGCTTCCTCGGCAGGGACGGAGTAAAGGCTGTCAGAAGCTTGGCAGGGCAAGCCTGTCCATGACAGGAGATGGGCTTGACTTCTGCTCTGTGCCCTCCCCGCTCACTGCCCGCTTGTGAAAACTTGCCAGTGGTCTCTGCTGTCACCAGTGCTGTGGAGTAACCACACCCCGCACTGGCCCAGTGTGCAAAGGCAAAGCCTTTCTCCTTCCAGAGGGACTCCGACTCCTTCCAGAGGGACTCCGACCCCTGTGGCCAGTGTTGAGGGAGGCATCCGAGAGTGGCTGGCCCACGCCTTTCGAGGAGGTGGGAGAGGCAGGACGCTGGTGGCCGAGAGCCGCCTCGCCCTCCAGCAGCTTTCTAAGCTTAACCTGTCCCGAGCTAAGTTGGAAGCAGAGCCCAGATCCCCAGCTCCATGCCATATCCCTTTATTCTTGAAGTAAACCTAAAGTTTATGATAGATGAGAATTTATTAAGTTTGAGTGCTGGGCCTGTTTCCTATTCCTGGAACCACCTTGCTAGTGGCCCATATTTTCTGAAATATCTCGAACAGGTGGCCATGTGGTGGGCTGGTGCTCGGCCTGGGCACTCGCCCACATGTTGGTTAATAATCAAGTAACGCTATTGAGAAGAAACCAGATTTTATTGTTTCATCCACATCCCCCTCTTCAAGTCTATTAAGAGGCTTAGATGGGGCGGAATCTGGACAGCGTCATGAGTAGGTACAGGACTGGGTTCCCTGGGACCAGTATGGGCCAGCTGCAGACTCCCTAAAGACAAGCTGCTTGGGATGCCTCCATGCCTCCATGCTGCTTAGCACAGTTGGAGCTTTATGGAAAGCCAAAGCCTGGATGCTCGCCCCTCCCCCACCTTTTCAGCCCAGTGCTTGCTCCCACCTCACAGAACCTGGACTCCATCCAGCTCAGCTGAAGAGGCAACAGTTTAACCTCTGCCTTGACTTCTGTGTAGGTCAAGCATAAGGGATCCTAGCCTCTTGACTTTGAGGTACACCTTGCTGGGAATGAGCTGGACCTGGACTGCGTGTTCAAGGTTAAATTGTCAGCCTTACTGAAGTTGAATCTCCCAGGACGGGAGAAAGAGACAGTCTACTCTAGCTCTCTGTCCTCACTAGAGTTGCTTGGGAGAAATGAACTGCCAAGGACAGATTGTCTTGGTCTCCTAAGAGGCATTCAACACCCAACTGGATGTGACACCGACTACTTGGCCACTCCGGGGCTCACCAGTGGCCAGAGTGGCCTGTAAGGCAGGCCAGGAGTGTCAGTGGGTTGTGCTTCCGATCCTCCCTTGTGGGTGACTGCCTGATGCAGCTTGTGCATTTTTCTGTTTTCCACGCTCTAGTCCATGCAGGTCATGTTTCTCCCCCAAACGCTAGTTACCCCAGCAGCAGCCACGGCGCGCTTCTCTGTCTCCTTTCTCCAGCATCTGCGGGTATATAGAGCCCTGCTTCTGGGATTTCCTTTGTCTGCCCATAATCTCTGCCCCAGAGGCTGGCGGGAGCCTAACCCTTCAAAATAGAACGGACAGGAGAAAACGCAGCTGAGGTTGCAAGAGCAGAGAGGCAATGGGCCTCTGCCCCAGGCCTTGGCACCCGAGAGCAAATGAAGGCAGAGAAGAGGCTGGGTGCCTCTGTAGGGAAGTACTTCCTTATCTAGCTCAGGTGGTGGGGTGAGCCTCCTGTCCTGCCCCCCTCACTGACAGGACGGTGTCCTCTATGTAGGTGCCCCGGATGTTCTCCAGGGTAGACTGGGGTCTCCCATCAGTGCAGACTGAAGGGAGTTTCTCCCCTAAGTGTGCCACCTCTCCCAGAGAAGACACCAGGAGCACAAAAGTTGGCCTCCTCACAGGAAGTGGGGACCAAGTAGCCCGGTGGTAACAGGAGGGGTGGGGTGGGTGGGATGCACTGTGGAGGGATGCTTAAGAGTGGAAGAGGGGCTGCTGAAGAACCCCCCACTTTGGCCATGACAGTTCCATCTCATGTCTTTGCATGTCCTTATATTGAGCAGCAAGATGGCGCCTTCACAAAGCGGTAGCAGGGTGAGACTAACTGGGGGAAGCTCAAGGAAGCCATTTTCCCAGTCCCCCTTTGGGGTACAGACAAAAGACAAAATAGTTCCATATATACACACTTTACACAAAATAAATAAGGAACTGTGGCCCCAGGCTGGTACCACCCAGGACTTCTCCCCTCTGTTAGAAGCTGCCCCCTCAGGCCTTAGCCATGGAACCCTCTAGTCCTGGGCATTTCATATCCCCACCCCAGGAGTCCACTTCTGCTCCAGAAGCTCTCGGAGATCAGAATTTGAACCCTGCACCCCCGAGACCGCCAGTTCTGAGGTCTCTAGGGCAGTCCCAGGCAGGCCAAGCACTCGCGTCTGCAATCCAGGAGCACAGCTGACCTCTCCCCGAGCAGGGTCCACCACGCCCCTCTTGTCGGCAGCACCCAGTGAGTCTTGGGCAGGCACAGGTGCTGATCCTTTGCCTTCCGGTCAGTCCCCAGGACCCCCATCAGGGCCGGGCCCCCTGCTCCATCTGTTGGTGCTGGCTGCGCACAGCAAACCTGTTGACGTGCACAGGGATGGGCACCACAATCTTGGGGTTTCTCACGGGCTCCCCAGAACGGCTGCTCACATTGCCAGCCTTGATGCGCTTCCACTTGGCCCGGCGGTTCTGAAACCAGATCTTGACCTGCACCTCACTGAGCTTGAGGGCGTGGGCGATCTGGGAACGCTCTGTCAGGCTCAGGTACTTCTTGCAGTGAAACTCCTTCTCCAGCTCCAAAAGCTGCTCGCTGGTGAAGGCTGTGCGCCGCCTTCGGCTTTTCCCCCCGGGAGTGGTGACCCCTGTGGCCACTGGTGCCCCCTCCTCAGCGCCAGTCCCCAGGCTTCCCTTTAGCTTCGATTTAGGTCCCAGAAGAGCCCCTGGGCCCCCTGCAGAACTGTCCAGGAAGCTGTCCTCGCTGTCACCGCCTGAGCCCTCTTCCTCCTGCTCGCTGCCTGCGGGGTCTCCTGCTGGGGCCTCCAACTTCTCCTCATCTGAGCTGTACACCTTCCCCTCTGCTGTGCGGGGTGGACGGAGAAAGCAATGGATGCAGAAGGAGAGGCACATGGAAGCATGGCCAGGAATGAGCGAGCAATTGACATAGGAAACAACACGTTCGGAGAGGAAGAGATGGGTCACAAGAGACGGGATGGCCATCCAAGGCGGAGCGGGAAAAGGGTTAGAGGAGACAAAGAATGGGAAGAATGGTTTTAACCAGTAGACTTCACTATGGAAAAGCAGGGAGGCAACACACATGCCAGTGACCCCCTCAGCTTTCCCACCAGCCCAACGCATGCTCCCTACCACCTCCTGGCTCCCTCCAAAGCTGGTACCCACCTGAGGTCCCGTGTTGCACTTACACCCACCCTCCAAACCCAGACCTGCCATCCCAGGATGAAGTAATATGGAAGCTGGCTGGAGAGGACTGGGCTACACACAGCTTTTGTGTCCTCCCAGGAATCCTCTCCAGCCGCAAGAGCAAGCGGTATCCTGACTCTTAGCCCCTCAGACCCACATACTAGATCCAGGTCACAGAATCTTATGTCAAGATGGAAACTTCAGAGTCATCTGGTCTCATTTTAAGTCTGAAGCCAAGAAATTCTAAAGGCCGGAGAATGAGATCTCCTTGTCCACCTGGTTCCCCTTCTTTTTCTTTTTTTCCCCGAGACAGGGTTTCTCTGTGTAGTTTTGGTGCCTGTCCTAGATCTGGCTCTATAGACCAGGCTGGCCTCGAACTCACAGATCTGACTGGCTCTGCCTCCCGAGTGCTGGGACTAACGGTGTGCGCTGGTTCCCCTTCTTAACCAGACTGCCCTGATGGAAGGCCTTCAGCACTGCCATCTCCTTATCTGTGGCTGAACTTTCTCCCTGTCTCTTGGCCCCCTGGTCCCTTTCTAAGGCTCATCCTTAATATCATCAGCATGCCGTCATCTCTTCCCTGCACAGACCCTGGCCAGGGCTGCCTGCACAGCACCAATGGAGGCTGCCTGAGGCTTCGGAGAGAGCTTGATGCCAGCAGGAAAGGTTGGAGGGAATGTGGGAATGTGACAAGGAGAAACTAGACAAGAGAGTGTAGGAAGACATCTTGACTCCTAGTGGGTGACTGTGTTGTCACAGGGTGTAAATATTTTAATCCATACTCAATTCTAAAATTTAAATCAATCCCTGGTTTTACTCGGATCCACTGATGTCTTTGTCACGGCTGCAAACAAAGCATTTCAAGTGCTTTTTAGGGCTGGGGAGATGACTCAGCTGTACAAGCATGAGGGACAGAGTAGGGATCCCCAATACCAACATAGAGAGCCACATGTGGTCAGGTGTGGTGGCTCATGCCTGTACCCCCAGCCATGGGACAGAGATAGATCCTGGAGGCCACCAGCAAACTAGTCTAGCTAAAATGAGCTCCAGTTTCAGTGAGAGACCCTGTCTCAAAACACTAAGGTGGAGGGCCAGAGAGATGGTATAGGGTGCTGTCAAGCCTGATGACTGTGTTCGGACCCTGAGACTCACATAGTGAAAAGATGAAACCACCTTTCAAAAGCTGTCCCCTGACTCTGACTCTGACTCTGACTCTGTCTCTGTCTCTGTCTCTGTCTCTGTCTCTGTCTCTCTCTCTCTCTCTCTCTCTCTCACACACACACACACACACACACACACACACACCCCTAATTTCCTTTAAATATTTGTTTTCAGTATTTGAGTTTTACAAAGTCCTTTGTTTTCTGCTGAAAGGAAACAACAGAAATCCCAAAGACAGCCCAGCAACCAGTAAGGGAAGAACACAAGGATGCCGTAACCTAGGAGCTCAGTGAAGGCGGACTGCGCGAGAACAGTAGTGCAGCCCACACCCCCACGTCCCCCACACCACACTCACACTCCTTAGGTGTGTTCAGAGGGGAGACTAGAGCTCAGCGGGAACTGGATCCTGGGTGCAGTGAACGGTGCATAGATAAGGGGTATACAAGGGCATGGCGCCCGGGGGCAGGCGGATGAGAACGGCCCTGCTTTACTGCAGCCCCTCCTATAGACTGGGCCTATAGTCAGCAGCCTGTTTCCACCCAGTGAGTCCACACGTGTTCCTTCGTGCCTGCTCCTTCTTCTCAGGAGCCACAGCAACGTTTGCCTCGGAGGCCAAGTCCTCAACCCCACTACTGCAGCCAGGACCTTCATGCTGCCCCGGCCGCAGCTTATAGCAGCCCAGCCAGGCTCCAAACTGTCCCATAAGCAGCCTGCCATTCAGGTGTCTCATGATGTCTAGAAAAAATGCCAACCTTGCCAGGCACGCCTTTAATCCCAGCACTTGGGAGGTAGAGGCAGGCAGATCTCTGTGAGTTCAAGGCCAGCCTAATCTACAGATTGAGATCCAAGACAGCCAGGACTATTATACAGAGAAACCCTGTCTCAAAAAAAAAAAGTAAATAAAAATTTAAAAAGTGGCTGGGCGGTGGTGGCGCACGCCTTTAATCCCAGCACTCGGGAGGCAGAGCCAGGCGGATCTCTGTGAGTTCGAGGCCAGCCTGGGCTACCAAGTGAGTTCCAGGAAAGGCGCAAAGCTACACAGAGAAACCCTGTCTCGAAAAACCAAAAAAAAAAAAAAAAAAATTTAAAAAGTGCCAACCTTACCTCAGCCCTGGCCACAAACACTTCATTTTCTGCAAGATTAAGGCCCGGGAGCTGGAGAAATGGCTCAGTGGTTAAGAGCACTGGCTGCTCTCTCAGAGGACCAGTGTTCTATTCCCAGTACCCACTAACAACGTGGTTGACAACCATCTGTAACTATAGTTCCAAGGGATCTGACGCCCTCTTCTGGTCTCCACGGGCACTACATGCACATAGCACACAGACATACATGCAGGCAAACATTCATATACATAAAATAATCAAATAAAAACAAATAAATCTTTTGTTAAAGATTCAGGACATGGGTGGCCCTCCTTCCTCTTGCTAAGGGATTTTGTTCACACCATCTTTTTTTTAAAACTTCACAGACTCAGATTTCTCAAGTCCCAAATGGAAATCTCGACCTTTCTCCCACCTTTCACCCTTAGCATTCCTCCGCACCTGGCCTGGTAGTACCCCTCCTCCTCATCTTCAGACTCCACCGTGACAACACTCTTCATTTCTCCCTCTCATGGCCCCACCCCAACGCCCCACCAATCTGCCTCTCAGATCTGACCAGAGCTGGGCCCTTCCTCACCACCTCCTCACTGACTTGGCTTCTTCTGGTGGTTTTCCTGTCTTCTGTGCCCACCCATCCCCAGCCCTCTCTCTGTTGGGGACACCCCATTCCTCCCCAGATCAAGCACTGGCTCCTTCCCTGGCTCCTTCAGGCTGGCCCTTCTTCCTCGTCATCCTCTTAGAATGTAGATGCTTCTCGGATTCATCTGCTGCCATAATATGTGACATCAACTTCATTCACTTTATTTAAGAAAAAAAAACTATGTCTCTTCTTATTAGAATATAAGCTTCACAAAAATATGGATTTCAGTCATATTTTGTTCATGGTGATAGCTTTGGTATCTTAAAAATTACCTACAGAGTAGGCATTTAATACATATTTAACAAGTGAAAGCAGCTATTTCCAGTGCATGCATGCCTGCTTTCTCCTCTCTCCATCGGTTCCCTTTCTCGGGCCCTCCTGAGATCCCCCTTCAACTCCACCCTTTCCCAGCACGAGTGGACTCTCTCCTCTGCTCATACCACCCCAGTGTCCAGCGTGCCTCAGAGCTTCCCCACCAGAGGAATCCTGTAGGATCTCATGGTGCTAAAGGAAGTGAAGAAAGTCCCAACACTATTACTAAGTCCTATGCTTTCAATTTTAAAAACATACTCTGTAGTAATTAATAATACGTTAACAAAAACATAGCCTGACGGTGCAATGTTTTAAACAGTGTTAAAAAGGCAGAAACTGGATTTCAGGGCTTGAAGGATAGAGCCATTTAGTACAGTGCCAAGCCCCCGGGGGGGCTTCCAATAAATCTAAATTGATGATGATTGAGAGCAGGCTCCCCGCTCCTCGATCCGGCAGAGCCCTCCTGAGATCATCTCATCCATCCCTCTGTCTTCAGACAGATCCAGAAACTCCAGCCCACACAAGCAGCCCACCCTCAGTGCCGCTTTTAAAGCCGTATGAGGAGCGAGGGTTCACGGCCTCTCTCCGTTTCTTGATCCCGGTGGGACACTGAGTGGCAGGGACATGAGTGTCTGTCTGTGCCTTTATGATCGTGACATTGAAGACTCTGATAAGCTACCTCTAGACCGTGGGTGGGGGGTGGGGTAGCTGAGAGGAACACACAACCGCTGGCCTCCTCAGAGGACAGCTTTTGGAACAATGAAGGGCCCCGAAAGAGGGGAGACCGAAGGAAAGGGAGAAGCAGGCAGGAAGGAGAATAAAGCCAGCGGGAAATGGAGTTCAGAAGTGGCAGAAAATTAAATGATGAACCAGACAAAGTAAAAGGCTGAGTTCCATACAGAGACAAGGCAAACGGGGGGTGGGGGGCGACGACAAATTGAACAGTACCATTTCCACCCTCCGCCCCCAACCCCCAGTACAGACACATCTGCTGTTGTCACTTGCTCTTTGCTCAACCAGCAGAGGGCACACTGAGAACCTGGATGGAGTCAGGGACCAGGAATGAGTGAGCCACTCAGCTACCCATGGAAGAAGACAGGCCTTGGCAGGCAGCAGGTTCACTCAGCTTACCATTTCCACATAAGTTAGTTAAAAAGAAATGCAGGGGGCTAGAACAATGGCTCATCACAACCATCTGTAACTCCAGTTCCAGGAGATTGGATGCTCTCTTCTGACCTTCTTGGGTATCAAGGATGCACGTGGTTATACATACATACATGCACACAAAACATTCACACATAAAGCAAAAAAACCTTTTTCAAAAAGAAAGAGCAAGGAAGGAGGGAAGGAAGAAGGGAGGGAAGGAAGGAAGAAAATGCAGCTGGGTGCGATGGCACACATCTTTAATCCCAACATGGGAAGCAGAGGCAGACAGTGAGACCCTCAGCCAGGACTGCTTTAAAGAAGAAGAGGAGGAGGAGGAGGAGGAAGAAGAGAAATGCAAGCCATTTTCCTTCTGCTTTATAATAAATGTCAACGGTGAAAGAGTCGAAACAAAAGTCACACATTTTTGTGGTTGACAAAAAACGAGCCTGCCGCTTGCTTGAGGTCAAGTCTCTTAATGGAGCCTTGCGCTTGCTTGGAACTTGCTATGGAGACCAGGCTGACCCTGAATTTGCAGCAATCTCCCTGTTTCTGCCTGCTGAGGGATTCCATGGGTCTGGTTTATCATGCCTAGCTGTCAAACCTTTCTGGCAAATTTTCTGTTTGTGAAGTTTGATGTAGAGGAATTGGACGAGATAGATGTCAGACCCACAGAAGTCAATTTCCAGTTGAAAATGGACTTAGTTGACAAAACAAGATACTACCGAACATCTAAAAAAAATTTTTTTTTGAGGCCAGGTCTCTCTAAGTAGCCCTGGCTGTCTTGGTACTTGCTATGTAGACCAAACTGGACTCAGACTCACAGAGATCTACCTGTGTATGCCTCCTCAGTGCTGGGATTAAAGGCGCGTGTTATCATGGCCAGCTTCCATTGAACAGCTTATAATGGAGAATAATGACCCGGTGCAGGAATTCTCCAACAAAATGAAAAGTGTTTTGAAGTGTAAGTGGCCGAGAAGGCAGAAAGATCATGACCTCATGTATGGGAATGTTAGAACTGGTACCAGAGTGTGTGCTAGGCTCCCTGTGAGTCCAGAGCCTGTGGAAGCCTCAGTCTGGCCAGGGTGGTTAACGGTGCAGAAGGCTGGTTAGCTGGAAACAGACAGAGTTCACAGGACTGCTCCTGTGGCTTATAGACTGCTCATGCACTTATCCTGGGAACCAGAGCTCTCAAAGCTTGAACTACAGTTACTCAGAGAGTGGATGCCAAGAGAGCTGTTACCCCACTGAGTCCAGAGACTGCACTCAGGCTGCAGATGCACCAACATGTGGACAGTGGCTGCTTCCCAGAGGAAAGGCAGCGGCTCCACAGACTGGGAACGCTATGGAGGTAAAGGGCCAGTCTGTTGAGGCCTCAGTAGGCTTTCCTCCATCTACTAAACAAAGAACTATGGGCAACTAGGGGGAAAACCGGGAGAAAGAGCCTTCTCCATGTGAAGAGCACACCAATTGCTTATCCAGTAACAAGTGATCAGCCCTGAAAACATATATACAAGTAACATTATACAGACCAAGCAAGTTGTATTTAATAATATTCGTGTATATACATACATGTATATAATAACAATTAATGAAAAGAGGCCATGAATTTGGAAGAGAACAAGGAGGGGTGTGTGAGAGGTTTGGAGGGAGGAAAGAGAAGGGAGACATGATGTAATTATGGTATAATCTCAAAATCAAAGGGATAAAAGGGGTCCAGTTGGGCTAGAAAGGAGCCACACAGAATCTAGGGAAGGTATTTTCCCAGCAGAGAGAATACACAGTGCTAAGGCTGGGCATCATAGTGCACGGCTGAAATCCTGGCACCAGGGAGGTCAAGCCTGGAGGCCAGCCTGGGACAGCCCTGGACTTGCCTGCCAAAGGTGACAATTCCACACTGGAGTCATCAAGGATGATGAACGCCATTGAAGGAAGGTCTTCAGACTTATGCCCCAGGAACACTCTCAGACCGAGCTGTTCCTTGGTGTCCCAGCTACTGCTCTGTGCTTGCTTAGAGGAAAGCGGCCGTCTGGATGACTGAAAGACGTCCGTAGTTCTGACTTGGCCACTTCCTCACTCAGTTCCCAGGACAGAGACCCTCCCTTCGTGAACTCCCTGGACAGCCATTCTTTTCCTAGCAGTGAGGGTCAAAAGGTGGGAGAAATCCCAGGTCGCTTTCCCAAAGAGACCCAGCTGCACTTCCCAGTCCCCAGGGCACTAGCCTGCCAGGTGCCATCACTGGACCACTCCTTTGCAGGCCAGGACTTCCTCCTGTCTGTGACTCCTCAGCCCCCCTTCAGATCATTCTTTGCTCATCCCTTTGATTTGCACATGGTCAGCATGCCACTGTCGCTCTGTCCCACGCCACGTCATAAGGAGCGTTCCTGTCTCTTCGCTCTCTTCCCACCCCTTAGCAGTCCTTGCTCCACATAACCAGGAGGACCTTCACTAGATCACTGCGATTCTGCCTCTCCCAGCTCTGTGACAAGCTCAGGGTGGTTCCAAGTCCCTATGTGTCCCAGTTAGTTTTTCTGTCTTGACACAAGCTAGACTCATCTAGGAAGAGGGACTCTCAACGAGGGATTTCCTCCATCAGATTGGCCTGTGGTATGTCTTTGGGGACATTTTCTTTTCTTTCCTTTTCTTTTCTTTTCTTTTTTTTTTTTTTTCCGAGACAGGGTTTCTCTGTGTAGCTTTGCACTTTCCCTGGATCTCGCTCTGTAGACCAGGCTGGCCTGGAACTCACAGAGATCTGCCTGCCTCTGCCTCCCAAGTGAGTACTGGGATTAAGGGTGTGCATCACCACCGCCAGGCGACATTTTCTTGATTAGTGATTGAGAGAAAGGGCCCAGACCACTGAGGATGGTGCCACCCTTGGGCAGGCGGTCTTGGATTATATAGGAAAGCAGGCTGAGTAAGTCATGAGTAAGCCAGTAAGCAGTGTTCTCCATGGCCTCTGCTTTAGTTCCTGCCCCGGCTCCCCTTGACGACAGGCTCTGATTGGGACATGTAAGCCATATAGACCCTTTCCTCCCCAAACTGCTCTATTGCAAGAACAGAAAGCCAACAGGGCAGCATGCTATTTCAGACCCAGCAACCTTCCGTGGTCCTCCACCATCCCCAGTGTCCTGCATAACCTTGGGCTTTTCAGAGTGCTTCTCCATGCTTGTTCTCTTTACCGGGCTCCACTCTGTCAGCAGACCCCAGAGTCGCTAACCTGACTATCAGGTGAAGGAAGTGGAATCGTAGAAAGATGAAATGGTTTTCCTAAGTCCCACAGCCAGGGACTTTGTACCATGTCCAGAATCTCGGTCTCTGAAATCTCCTGGCACTCCTCCAGCCTTTCCAGCAGATTTTCTTCCCTCACCTCCCACCTGAAGTAACAGCCCTTCCCAGGGGCCTCTCCCAGGAGAAAACATTTTTAAATTGTTTGGTTTGTTTTTATTTGTATGAGTGTTTTGTCTGCAAACATGTCTTGGTACCAAATGCGTGTCTGGTGCCCAAAGGAGGCCAGAAGACAGCACCCAATCCCCTGGGAATGGAGTTCCAGACGTTGTAAGTCACCGAGTGGGTGCTGGGAATTGAACCCGGGTCCTCTGGAAGAGCAGCCAGTGCTCTTGACCACTGAGCCGTCTCTCCAGCCCAAATAACCTTCTTATCAAACCCAAGTGTAAGCCTCACTTCTTCCACATACACACAGACTCTAATTTAATCACTGAAATTACACCTGGCACGCTCACAGAAGATTCCTGAAATTGCCTCAGAAGAGGGCCCGTCACGAAGCATCACATTGTCTTTAGCAAGTGAATTCCCCCCATTATTCCCAAGACAGAATTCCTACCAGATCTTTCTTACCCTTGAGAGCTTGTGTGATGGAATCTTACCAGTTGGTATTCCTTTTCTTTGAAAATGTATTTTCTAGGTCGGGAGAAATTGCTCGGTGACTAAGGGCACATTCTGTTCTTGCAGAGGGCCTGAGTTCTGTTCCCAGGACCCACTTAAGCTGGTTCACAATTGCCTGTAACTCCAGGTCCAGGGAGATCCCCTGTGGGAGTTCACATTCACATGCATGTACCCACATGCAGACACATGCACACTTAACACACAGAGAAACACACACAGAGAAACTCACACACATCCTCACATACACAGACACACATACACACACTTCCCTACAGACACACAATTAAAAGTAAGTTTTAGAAAAGAGAAAAATGTACCAGGCAGTGGTGGTGTACACCTTTAATCCCAGTACTCATGAGGCAGATACAGGTGGATCTCCATGAGTTCAAGGCCAGCCTGGTCTTTAGAGTGAGTTTCATGTCTTGAAAAACAAAACAAAGCAGCAGAGAGAGAGAGAAATGGTGTAGTAGCACACACCTATAATCCCTGCACTCAGGAGAGAGAGAGAGAAAAATGGTGTAGTAGCACACACCTATAATCCCTGCAGGCAGGAGAGAGAGGGAGAAATGGTGTAGCAGCACACACCTATAATCCCTGCACGCAGGAGAGAGAGGGAGAAATGGTGTAGTAGCACACACCTATAATCCCTGCACGCAGGAGAGAGAGGGAGAAATGGTGTAGTAGCACACACCTATAATCCCTCCACGCAGGAAGCTGAAGCAGGAGGATGGTGAGTTTAAGGGCCAGCCTGGGCTACAGGGTAAGACTGTCTCAAAAGGAAGGAAGGGGAAGGACCAGGGCTGTAACTTAGTGGAGTTTGCCTCGTGTACACGAAGCCCTGAGTTTGGTGATCAGCACTGCCTCGGCAGAGCTTCCTTAGGTTGGAATCAGAAGAAAAAGCCACAGCTTTGTGGAGGGGTAGGTTTTCCCACCCTGCCCTCCTCATCGCAGGTCCCAGTCTCTCAGAGTCTCCCTGATCTCTTCCCAGACCTCTGGCTGCTTCGCTGGCCCGTGAGGAACCTTCCCACCTTCCCACCAGTGTTCCTCCCCCGTGCTGAAAGGCCCGAGATGTTGCTTGCTGCTCTCCTTCTGGACCAGGAAGACTGGTGATTTTTTTCCTTCTCCCTTTGCTCAATGACATCCCCTTCTTTGGGGCCTTGTTTCTTGGGCTGCACAGTACCTGGTAGCCTGTCAATCACATTTTTCTGTGCTTCTGCACTCAGGTTGGCCTGTGGCTAGATGGGACCATAACGACATGCACATCCTGAGCACAGGTGTCATCCTGAGTTGTACACACAAGAATTTTAAACAGGCACTATGACAGGTGAGAGCTGCTGGTATTGTGCTCCTCACCTCTCTCTAGGGTGGGTGTCTTAGGGAAAGAAAGACGGGAAGACAGAGAGAGGAGCCCACAGAGAGAGGAGCCACAGACAGAGGACCCACAGCGAGTGGAGCCACAGAGAGAGGAGCCACAGACAGAGGGAGCCACAGACAGAGGAGCCCACAGAGAGAGGAGCCACAGACAGAAGAGCCACAGAGAGAGGAGCCACAGACAGAGGAGCCCACAGAGAGAGGAACCACAGACAGAGGAGCCACAGACAGAGGAGCCACAGACAGAGGAGCCCACAGACAGAGGAGCCCACAGACAGAGGAGCCACAGAGAGAGGAACCACAGACAGAGGAGCCACAGAGAGAGGAACCACAGACAGAGGAGCCACAGAGAGAGGAACCACAGACAGAGGAACCACAGAGAGAGGAGCCCACAGAGAGAGGAGCCACAGAGAGAGGAGCCCACAGACAGAGGAACCACAGAGAGAGGAGCCCACAGACAGAGGAGCCACACAGAGAGGAGCCACAGACAGAGGAGCCCACAGAGAGAGGAGCCACAGACAGAGGAGCCCACAGAGAGAGGAGCCACAGAGAGAGGAACCAGACAGAGGAGCCACAGACAGAGGAGCCCACAGAGAGAGGAGCCACAGAGAGAGGAGCCCACAGAGAGAGGAGCCACAGAGAGAGGAACCACAGAGAGAGGAGCCACAGAGAGAGGAAGGAAAACCCAACAGCATCTGCAGCTTTGGATGCTCTCAGGTACTTTGGTGTTCCATGAATCAACAAATGCCCATCTTAGCTTAAATTAAAGTTGAGGAGTTAGAAGCAATGGCTTGGCACTTGCTGCTCTTCCGGAGGTCCTAGGTTCAGTTCCCAGCACCCATGTCCAGTGGCTCACAACTCTGGTTTCCAGGGAATCTGATGGCACATGGAACACATACACACTCACGTACACACACACACACACACACACACACACACACACACAAAATAAGTGATAAGTGAATTAATAAATTAATAAATGTTTTTTAAAACTATGGTTGAGCTACCATCACAAAGCAGTCCTGAGTTAAATGTTGTCCTGAGCTGGCAGGTGGTGTCACACACCTTTAATCCCAACACTTGGGAGGCAGAGGCAGGCAGATCTCTGTGAGTTTGAGGCTAGGCTGGCCTACAGAGTAAGTTCTAGGACAGCTAGGGCTACACTATGCGGGGTGGGGATGCTGTCACAAGTAGCAGCAACGATCACCAGACTGCAGACACATGAGGTCCTCCACCCAACACTCCATCCACACAGTCCCGCCCCATTTCCCGAAGCTTTTCCTCAGAGCACCACCTAGTCTGGAATTCGTTTGGAGGTTAAACATCTCCATAATCTACCAGAGTAAGAATTAGTATCATTCAATCAGCAGCTTTGCTCCTGGCACGGAACAGAAGCAGATAGGAGCGTAGGAATCCAGACAGGAGAAAAGGCTGGAGAGGAAGGGGCGATCAGGGCCCAGTCAGCACAGGAGAGAGCTTTGGGTCAAAATGGGAGACAGGGAAGCCTGAAGGGAAGAGAAAGAGCCAGGCACACAGGTGGCCATGGTGGGCCACATCTGAAATCCCAGTATTTGGGAGGCTAAGGCAGGAGGATCATGGTTCAGGGCCAGCCTGGCCTATATAGTAAGACACTGTGTCTGTTCTCCCGCACTGGGGGAAAGGCAGAGACAAACTGAAGCCTGGATTGTATTAGACTCAGCACGACGTCCATCCTGCCTGTCCCCTACACAGTGCTCGGACTAATGTGTGCACCATCACCCCAGAAATGTCTCTTTGTCAGTGATGCTACCTCCCCTGTGTCACCCCTAGGAAGGAGATCTCTCACAACAAAATGTTGTGGAAAGCTACCAGCTATTTGAAGAGCTAAGACAATGGTGATTCTGTTCCTTTTATCTATCTATCTATCTATCTATCTATCTATCTATCTATCTATCTATCTATCTTTGTGTGTATGGATATTTTGCCTGGATGAATGTTTATTTATTGCATGCATGCCTGGTGCTCATGAAAGTCAGAAGACAGTGTTGGGTCCTCTGGTATTGGAGTTATGGAAGGTTGTAAGCCATCATTTGGTTGATGGGAATAGAACCCAATGCTCTCACCTGCTGAGCCATTGCTCCAATAATGCCCACCCCCCCACACACACACTTTGATATAGTTTATCATATAGCTCCAGGTTGGCCTCAAACCCTCAAATCTACTGTTCATCGAGAATGCTTTGAAAAAAAGAATGACCTTGAACTTTTAGTCCTCCTGCCTCTACCTCCCCGGTGCTTAGATCCAAGGCGTGCGCCACCACACTTGGTTTTATGCGGTTCTAGGGATCTGGCTCCCAGCTCCATACATTCTAGGGAAACAGTCCGCTGCCTGAGCTATATCCCTAGCCCTCCAGTAATACTTTCTTAAGTCCAGGACTCAGTGTAACGGCCTTCCTGCTTACCTGGTAACTCAGAGATAAATGCCATGGCCCTCACTTCCCTCGTAAAGGCCACTGGGGCTTTACAGGTTAGTTTTAGTTGTCTTCCTCAAAGAAGTAGCACCACTGGCTCCATGCCCATCATTCCCGGGCACAGCCTGCCCTGGTGCCTCTGTGCCCCTTCTGTCGCTAACACTGTGTAAAGAGACAACATGCCAGTGTTATCTGACATGAAGAATAACCTGGACGGGCAACAACAGAAAGTCAGGCACAGACTCCATAGCCCGGCTTCTCCTGCCCTGGTTGCCACCCTCCATCCACACCAGGTACACGCAAAATCCCTTCCACTGCGATGCCATAGCCTGGTTCCACCTCCCTAGTCTCTGGTGGTAATGTCTTCCCAGCCTTAGACCCAGACCTGACATCCCCACATGGTGTACACAGCCAACCGGCCTCTGACTTCTCCATGGACACTCCTTACCAGGAAGCACAGAATTCTCAGACCCCTCGTTCAAGGTGCCTTTAATATATATTAAATATTACACACACACACACACACACACACACACACACACACACACACGTGCAAGAGCCAAGGCACATCAGAAGAGGCATTAGGACCCCCGGAACCGGAGTTACAGGCAGTTGTGAGCCACCACAGGGGTGCTGGGAACTGAATCCAGGTCCTCTGCAAGAGCAGCAAGTGCTCTTAATGGCTGAGCCGTCTCTCTGCCCCCCCCCTTTAATAAAAGAATGACTCGTCAATAACGGTATTCTTAAGGATCAAGCAGAATTGTAAACCAGGCTTGGTGACACACACCTCTAACCCCAGCTAATTGAGAGGCTAAGGCAGGAGGATTGTGAGCTCTGGGCCAGCCTGGAACTGAGACCCACCCTCATCTTGCAAACAAACAAATAATAAACTCAAGCATATTAAAAGACAAACAGGACTGGAAATAACTGTCAAGATAACTTAATTCAAAGCCCTAATTTTACTGATGAGGAAGCAGAGAGGTGATGTGGCCAACACCGTGAGGTTCTGTGTGTGGGTGCATAATTCACGGGATTCCGGCACTCGGAGCTCTACTCCATCTCTCCTTAATGCTCCCTGTGAAAGCTCTAGCTTCACCATGACCCCCCTTCTAACCTCTCTTTGTACTTCACAGTTCAGAAATCTGCTGCCACTACCCAGGCTACAAATGTTTCTGTGTTTGCCTCCGTCCTGGCGTTTGCAAGGTGCTTTTCCGCTCACAGCCCTCCTCCCCATGATTACCACTGATCCTAACTCACATACTGATGTTCCCTGTTACAGGAGACTCACTACTCTCCTCTACTCCATGGCCAGTGAAGACCCTGCTCTGTGGCTTTCACCAGCTTGGGCTGTCTTTCCTGAGGACACCTGAATTCAACTCATGCCGCTCACGGCAAAGCCAAGCCTCTCTCCCTTAACCCACTTTTCTTCAGTCAATTGTTCCCTCCAAATTCATGCAAGCTGGCAACCCCCCCTCCCACACACACATTCACAGTTCCATAAAGGCCGCCAGCCTCTCCTCTGCAGCTAGGAACCCAGCCTTCCCTGTGTCTATGCACACAGACTGCAGCAGACCTTCACCTTTTTGTTGTTTTGTTTTTTGAGACAGGGTTTCTTTGTGTAACAGGTAACAGCTCTGGCTGTCCTGGAACTCTCTCTGTAGACCAGGCTGGCCTCACATTTACAGAGATTTGCCTACCTCTGCCTTCTGAGTGCTGGGATTAAAGGCCTGCACCACTACTGCCCTGCTCAGACCTTCACTTTTAACACCCCCACACACAGCTGCTTCTCCCCACCCAGCCCGGGCATTCATTCCCCATTCCCTCGAAGTCAGTGGTTCTCAACTTTCCTAACGCTTTGACCCTTTAAAACAGTTCTTCATGCTGCGGTGACCCCCCCCCAACCATAACATTATTTTTGTTGCTGCTTCATAACTATAATTTTGCTGCTTCTATGAATCATGATGTAAATATCTGTGTTTTCCAATGGTCTTAGGAGACCCCTGTGAGAACGGATGCTCTAAGTAATGTTCTTGACTCCACCTCAACTCTTCTTAGTGACCACTTAAGTCTCTTTCTTTGTACACCTGATTTCTATTTCCCAAAGTCAAGTTAGCTCATGGAAAAGACCCAACTCTTCTACCACCTTCCCGGGACAGCGCTTGCCTGTAGTCCTTTAAAGCAGCCTTGAGCTCAACGCAAAGCACTTGGCTCATAATATTGTTATGTTCCCTCTTCTTTCCAATTGAAATATTTTCACCATCACCACCCACAGCAGCAGCAGCATGAGACAGAGGCTCACTGTGTAGCCCTGGCTGGCCTGGGAATTTCTAGGTAAACCAGCCTGGCCTCGAACTCAGAGATCCACCTGCCTCTGCTTCTGGAGCTGGCAATAAAGGCATGCACCACCACTCCCACACTCCCAGCCATTTATTATTCTCTCTCTCTCTCTCCTCTCCTCTCCTCTCCTCTCCTCTCCTCTCCTCTCCTCTCCTCTCCTCTCTCTCTCTCTCTCCCCCCCCCCCCCCCAGGGTCCCATGTAGCCCAGGCTGACCTCAAACTTATTCAAGAACAAAAATGGCCTCGAATCCCTCCCTGCGTGCCTGACTGGCTCCTTTCCACCCCCCACCCCCACCCCCCCCCACCCCACCCCCCCCCCACCCCGTTCCCAGAACAGCCTCCCTGCCCATTACTGTGAGCGAAACAATTTTCTTCCTAAACTGGGAGTGATGGCACACGCCTTGAATCCCAGGTGGATCTCTGAGTTCAAGGCCAGCCTGGTCCACAAAGCAAGTCCCTGGATAGACAGGACTATACAGATAAACTCTGTCTTCAAAAATCCAAAACAAAAAGAAAAAGCGTTTTCTCCCTAATCATCTGTAACACATGCTTCCACAGGTGTGCGCCGCTGCAGGAGCTGCTCCGCCCCACACGAGTCAAGGCATCGAAGCTCTGTTCCAATCCCCCAGCAAAGGCCTCCGGTGAGAGGGCATCTCAGGAGAGGGACTTTGTGATCTGCCACTCCTTAGGGGTTCTTAAGCTCTTTGTACCATGAACTCCCCTGGCAGGTGGATAAAACCTACCAGCCCCTTCTCAGCTTCAGCTACATGGCAGAGAGTACAGTTTTATACTGGAAGCCAATTATATTAGAACACAGTTATCCAGGGCTGAAGAGATGGCTCTGACTCCTGAGTACCAGGATTAAATTAAAGGCATGTGCCACCATACCCAGCAAGAGTACTGGCTCTTAAAGACGCAGGTTGGGTCCCCAGCACCTACATGGTGGCTCACAACCATCCATGACTCCAGTTCCAGTGTATCAGATGCCCTCTTCTGACCTTGGTGGGCACCAGGCATGCACACGGTACACATACACACATACAGGCAAAACATTCATATGCATAAAATAAAATAAATTTTAAAAAGTTAATTAAAACAAAATACTTAAAAAAATACAGTTATCAAATCCCAGCACTCAGGAGGCAGAGGCAGGCGGATCTCTGTGAGTTCGAGGCCAGCCTGGGCTACCAAGTGAGTTCCAGGAAAGGCACAAAACTACACAGAGAAACTCTGTCTCGAAAAACCAAAAAAAAAAAAAAATACAGTTATCAAATATTTAAACTTAGTCTTGTCATGTAATCATGCTTCTTTATTAACACAAGAAGCATTATCTCTCCAAAAAATGTAAACCTTCATGAAAACACGTGATTTCTATCCATGAAAAAACTTCATGTATTGCTAAGATGATCATGGTTTTTTGTTCCACAATCACACATTAAAGGACACACCAAGTTTTAGCCAGGAGTCAGCAAGAATAAAGACGTGACTTCTTCCACCCTGCCAACAGATTCCTCAAAGGAGGTCCTTAGAGCTCAGGGTCAGATCCCTGCTTTAAACACTTGGTCTAGGAATAGAAAGGGACATCAAAGATCCCCTCAGTGGCCGGTGTGGTACACGCCTTTAATCCAGAGACAGGCAGACCTCCAGGAGTTCGAGGTCATCTTGGACTATATACCAAGTTTCCAGGACAGCATAACATATCTCAAAAGCAAACAAACAAACAAACCACCACAACAAGCAAACAAAACACAGCCAAACAACACACACACACACACACACACACACACACACACACACACACACACGCACAAAAATCACCTCAATGAAAACTTGATCTACATGAGGAAAGTAAAAGCCTAAAGAAGTTATGGAACAGTGACTCTCCCAAAGTGTCTTGAACACACCGGGCTCATAACAGACATACAATAAAACATTCTCCAACTGGAGCAGGTATCAAAATCACACAGCAAAATAACGGCAAAGCTGAGACTTGAGCCCTTGAGTCAGAACTGCTAAAAAAAAAAAATGTTCTTTCAGCTACATTAAGTGAATGCAACACTTGCGTTTTTAAATTTTATAATTATGTTACTATTCAGTGTGTCTGTGTGAGCATGTGCACCGAGGTCAAAGAACAACTTTTGAGAGTCAGTTTCCTCCCATGTAGGGCCCAGGGATTGAACCCAGGTCTTTGGACTTGACAGCAAGAGCTGACACCATTTCTCTCACCCGACTTTTGTCTCCTTTAAAAGTCAATGGAGTTCTGGGCGTGGTGGCGCACGCCTTTAATCCCAGCACTCAGGAGGCAGAGGCAGCAGATCTCTGTGAGTTCGAGGCCGGCCTGGTTCTAGGTCAGCCAGGGCTACATAGAAAGACTCTGTCTCAAAAAGAAAAGAGAAGAGTAGAGGAGGGGAGGGGTGGGGAGAGGAGGGGAGGGGAGGGGAGAGGACAGAAGTGAAGGAAGTCAATGGAGGGTTAGCTGGGGCTGTAACATCAGAAGTTCAAGGTCATCTTGCATATGGTGAGCTTGAAGTCTGCCTGGGATACACAAGAACTTGTCTCAAAACAAAAATAAAGATGGCGATTGAGACGGCCCGGCAGTCAGGCACACTCACTGATCTTCCCGGCACCGCGTCCTCAGGTGGCTCACAACTGTAACTGTAACTACAGCTCCGGGGCCCCAACAGTCTCTGACTTCTGTACATATATGCATGTAATTTTAAAAAGTAAAATATTTCAGAGAGACAAAATAAAAATAAAATGTGAAAAATCAACTGCACAAGCTGAGCGTAGTGGTCCACACCTTTAATCCCAACCCTTGGGAGGCTAAAGAGGTGGAGTGTCGTGAGTTTGAGACCAGCCTGGGCTACACAGAGAGTCTGAGGTTAGCCTGGGAAACAGAATGATACCCTGTGTTAAAAAACAAAACAAAAAGTCAGTGGAACAATCAATCTCTCTGTGCACTTTCTCAAAAGTTCTAGGAAAATATACTCTAGGTCTTGGTCACCTAAAAAAAAAAAATGTCTTGTTTTCAACAGGAGAAATCTCTGGCTCTACAGCACGTCATTTCCTGTCTCCCTCTCATAGATAAATATCATATCTTGACAGTCATAATGGGCACCTATTCAGAAATTAATTAATGGTCATCTAAAAATGTTCCCCGGCTACAATCAGGCGCTCAGCTTACAGCAATCAGCCCTTGAACACTACGCTGCTCTGAAGTTTCCTGGTCCCTGTGTGATTACCATTATTACCGCAGTCTCCATTCGGAAATTAGCAGATCCTTACCTGTTCGGTTTTTTTAAAAATAGTGCTCCCTACACTGACATCTCCCAGGTTGGTCCCTCACACTCTCTCATCCTCTACACCACCCTAGCTACAAATGTCTTCATTTGTTCCACATCCAACACAGTCATCACGCCTCACGCCAGTCTCTCCTTGTATTTCTCACCCATCTAATGGTTACACATGGCATACCCACCCCCACTCATTGTCGAAGCTTCTGTATCCAAGAGGTCCAGCCTTCAAGCGGAATACTCCAAACACTCTCTGTCTGAAGTCCCGGCCTGCATTTCCCCAAAGCATGGTTTTCTTCCATTACTCCCCAGCACACAGCATCCTCCCCGGTGGCGATCAGCTGTGTGATGCACAGCCTTGCCGTATCTGGCACACTGGTTAGCTGGGACAGACTGCTGGCAGCCAGAGCTCACGCACTTCTTCAGATCCCCAAGAGCAGCTCAGACCCTCTTGGGGTTGAATCTGGTCTGCCCTCTGCCCGTTTCCTGGGATGCTGAGGATCTGCTACCCCACTTCCTTCCTCCACGGCTTTCGTGAGACTGGTCTGACAGACTCTTTAGATGTATCGATAGGGTCTCCATCAGCACCGGAAACAGGGCTAGTTTGAAGACAGCTGAGCTGGGAGTGGGGAATATATGCACTGATTTCAAAGACGTTATGAAGAGAGGACACAAAATATGTCACTCGAATATTTATATGGATTAATGCTGAAAAGATATTTTGGACATATTTGATTAAAGAAGGTTGTTATTCATTGCACTAGTTTCTTTTATATTTTTAATGTGGCTAGTGAAACCTTTAAATTACATATATTAATAAATAGCTTGCTTGATGTTTCTAGTAGTCAGCTCTCACTTCTTTGGGTTTCTGTTGGTGTGTATGTGTGTGCGCATGTGTGTGTGTGTGCGCGAGTATCTGAGAGCTCAAGCGTGTGTGAGCACTTGTGTGTACTGAACACAAGCTAGCCAAGCATTCTACCACCCCAGCCCCACTGGTCCATATTTAATCCTCCCTACACGTTCAAAATTCTCTCCTTTTTATCACTCCTAGCAAAAGGCTGCCCCCAGTTATCCCCACTGCACCCCATACTCCCAGCCTGGAACTCTTTCAATCTCCCATCCTCAGCGTTTTTCCGATCCATCATTTCTTGTCATAGTCCCCCCCCCCCTCCATTTGCTAACATAGCTTTTACCCCTACAGTCAAATTATAATGAGGTTCGGGGCATTTTCTTCCTTAGTTCTCATACAGAGTGGCATCTGTCTTAATTCTTAACCAACTGAAAAATTTTTCCTGTAATTCCCAAAGTATAGAACTTTTTCATTCTCCAAATTGGCCTGTCTTCACTAGACGTTTTCTTCTTTTCTTTTCTTTTCAAAGACAGGGTTTCAAGTAACCCAGGCTGTCCCCCAACATAATACGGAGCTGTAGTTGGCTTTAATTCCTCTTCTGCCAGCCACTACCTCCTAGTTATGGGTGCCACCACACCCAGCTATTCTATAAGGTCATTTAAAGAGGCTAGCGATTATATATTACATATTCAACAAGTGTGAATGAGCAATAACTTCAGCCCAGTGCCACCCACCCATCCCCCCCAGGAAAGCAGCCGTCCCTCTGCCATTTTAAAGACTGTATTCCTTCCCAGACTCTTTTCTGTGGAGGCTCCTGTTCCACGCACAGTGAAGAACTCTCCTACTCCATCCCAAGTACTCTGAGACAGTCCCCCAACAGAAGGTTCCATTTCCCATCAGCCTCGGTGGCCATGTGCAGTCATTCCCCGGATGGATTTCATGCCTAACGTTTCAGTAACTGCATTTTTTTTCTTTCCACAGTCACGTCACGGAAAACTCACACCTGGGAAGGCAGGGGAGTGGCTGGTGGCCAAGGGCCGGGACAGCTGAACTGAGGGTGAAGGCAGCTTCCAGCCCCCCTGAACCCTGACTTCCTTACTGCTCTTCCGGTACCCACAGTGATACTGCCACAGCTCTTCCCAGGCTGGGGCATGACCTTCAGCACAGGAACTGTCAACACCCTCCCCTGCACGGTCTCCTTCCCATTATATCGCCAACAAAGCCCCTGCCCAGCGGCGCTCCAGCAGCACACACAGCTCCTTTTCTTGTGGATTACATTTTCCTCAGATCAGAAAATCTCTTCTTTCTTCCTGCCTGTGACACCAGCCCGTCATCACCCTCAGTCCCGAAACCCCGTCTAGTGGATATTACTCCCGGTGGTGCTGAAACTCTCGGCACGCCCTGGCATTTCTATTTAGCTCTCTCCCAGTCCTCTTGTGACAGAACTCTTCCTCGCACGCTTTTTCAGTGAGATTGCTCACTTTTCACCCAGCCCAGCCCAGAGTTCCTCTTCCCACAGACAACCTGTTCCCTATCCCCGATCTCCAGTCCGTCCCTGTCTGTCGTCACCCCCCCCCCCAGCTCTTTCCTCACTCCTTTCTTCTCAGGAATTCTCTCCTGCCCTCTTCTTCTGTTGATATATTTGGTTTTCTAGCCAATATTGGGTTTATTTCAGAAAAGAACCCCCGTTATACATAAGAGTGGAGAGGAGAGCCGGGGACCCTGGCAGGGTGTGGATGAGCTGTTTGCGCTCCCGTGGTGAGGGCACACCCCCTCAGTGGTGCTCCACCTGTGGGTCCCCTCCCACCTTCCCTGGCTTTCTTCTGTGCCTGGCTCTGCCCCCAGGCCCCATGGGTGGCCTCCACAGCACCTCTTCAGTAGCCAGCCCTGTTTTCCTGCTTTTGAACTACTCCAATCCTCCCTTCTTAGGGGCTCCTGCTGCTCTCCATCCCTCCACCCTGCTCGTCTGCCCCGACCTCTCGTCTCCTGTCTCCAGGTGTCTCTCATCTGCTCAGCGTCCTCCCGAGGAGTCTCTGCTCTGACTTCAGATCCTCTTGGGTCAACCAGTTTAGAAAAGGAATTACCAACAGATGAATCCCCACAGTCAAAATGCCCAGAGCTAAATCAAAACTGGAAGCCAGGCTTCTTGACTGACCCATGGGCAGTTCACAGCAGAAGCCTGTCACCAGGAATTGCCTGCCTGCCCCGGTCAATGGTCAATGACTCTTGGACCCTCTTCTTGCCTCTGCAATGGTCATCCTCCAGACCCATCGGGTCGTTTCCATCGGCTGAGCTAGGTGCCATGAACTGTGGGGCAGAAGTGGGCTCATCCCAGCGTGAAGGAAGTTTAAGCTCTCTACCCTTGCACGGGCTATTTTTCTTAATTAGAACTCACCAGATTGCATAAGCCTTGATCTCGGCACACCTGGCTCTGCCTGGCTAGGAGAACGCTTTTTGGCTTTAGGATGCCGAGGGCAGGACAAGAGGACTTTGAGGGAATGGATTCTGATCAGGGTCCATTTACTACAGCTTGTCTCCGTGGAGAGGGCATCCTCCCAGGGCTCTTGAACGACCTGTCAGCTGAATCTTAGCAGCAGGATCCTCAACTCTTCGTCTTAATGCCACACCCAACTCTAGCAGCCTTTAGCATCTCTAGTGCTAGCCTGCCCTGGTCCAGCGCCCAACCTGGTCCGCCAACGTTTAGGTCTAGTCTAAATGAGAATTCAAGAGTGACCTCTGCTAAGGGGAAGAAGCTACAGGCTCACCAGACCCTCCTTTGCCCTGCATCCACAAAGCCCATGCCCACCGTTTGAGTGCTGAGGGGTTGATTCACAATGCGCCCCCCCCCCCATTCTAAACTGACAGTTGCCCCCAAATGTCCTGCTGGGGCCCTCAGGAAAAAACGAAGGGATTCTGAAAAAGAGACTAGGCTGAAAAAAGAAAAGGGCTAGGCTTGTGGACGACAATGCCATGCCGAGAGAAGCGTGCCACCGGTGAGGCTTCAGGCGCTCCGAGGCCAGAGCAGGGCTTTGGGACCTGGAGGCGTTGGGGACTGAACACCGCTCCCGAGCTGGGATCTGGCACTCCAGGGCTCCAAGCAGGTGGTAGGAGTTCTGGACTGGTCCCGGTCTGGGACTTCCTTTCGGTCGAGCCCATGTCGGTGCCAACACTTACCCGGCAGACTCGGGAAAGTCTCTGAGAAGTGCGGTGGCTGGGGCGGCGGGGGTTCAGCCACTTTGTCGCGCGCCGGCAGCAGCTCGTCGGCGTCCAGCGCTCCCTCCGTGCGCCGGGCCGCGGGCTCGGGATTGCTTCGTGAGGCGGTAGAGGCGGCGGCGGCGGCAGCGGCGAGCTCCGGGGGTCCGTAGTAGGCATCGGGAGGCTCTGCGAAGCTGGGCAGCGCAGTGGTCAGCGCCACCATCGAGGGCACCGCCTGGCCCAGCCCAGCGCAGAAGGTGTTGCTCAGGCGGCCCGCGAAGGAGGCGAGCGGGGCGAGCGGCGGCAGGCCGGCGGGCAGCGGCGCGGGGGCCAGCGCCTGTGGCAGCACGAGGGGCCGGTAGGGCATGAACATGGGGTAGCCGGTGTAGAGCAGGTGGCCCGAGCGCGGCGGCGGCGGCCCGATGAGCGAGTCGATGGAGAAGGCGGCTCCCGGGCCGCCGCTGCCCCCGCCGCTGCCCCCGGGGGCGCCGCCGCCCGCCGCTCTCTGCATGGCGCTGCCCGGGCCCCGCCGTGCGCCCCGCGCGGACACGCAGGGCTCGCTGCGGGCGCGCGGGCCGAGGTGGCGGCGGGGCGCGGGCTCGGCGCAGTGTGGCTCCGGCGCCGCGCTCCCTCGCTCATAAGGAGGGAGGGGGCGGGCGGGCGGGCTGGGGGTGTCGCCCTCCGGACTCATCCATCTTCCTCAAATTACGCTTCACTTGCTCCCTCCGCCCGCCGCCGCGCCCGGCTCCCGCGCCCCGCGCCCCGCGCCTTCCCAGCGGCCCGGCCGGCCCGGGACCCCGCCCGCCCCCCGCGGCCCAACCAACTATTATTAATGCAGATTGATGAGGCCGGACCCGCCGCTTTGTGAAAGTTTGCGGCGGGCGAGGAGGCGGCGGCGGCAGCTGGCCAGGTCCCCTCCCTGCGCCCGGACCTGCTCCCGGCTCAGCCCACGCGGCCCCGGCTCTGTGCGGCTGGAAGGGCGAGCGGGGCGCGGCGGGGCGGGGGTGCGCGGGCTGCGAGGGCGTACTCCGACCGGCATCCCACCCCGGGCCGGCGCCGGGCGCCGCGGTCCCTAGGAGCCCGGACGCGACGGGAGACAGCAGGGGGCGCGCTCTCCACCCAGGGCCCCGTGCGCGCCTGGGGCCACTCGTGGGCGACCTCTTTCCTACTGTCTCCCCAGCCCCTTTGCACTCTGCCCTGGACTCGGTTTTCTAAGCATTGACTCTTGCCCCTTCTCCCTCCTTTCTCCTCCATCTCCAACTTCTCGCTCCCGTGGGAATTCGAGTGCCCACACTGGACCAAGTACTTACCCTTCCTTCACCTTTCCCCTGCACCTCTCTCCCACCCTTTCCATTCCATTCCTTTTCTTTCTCTCACCCTTCTTCCCTCCCTTTCGGCCTCCCTTTTAACTCCGATTCCTCTCTTTTTGTTTCCCTATCCCAGTCTGTCTTACTCTATTTTCTCACTCCCTGCCTTTATCCGTATCTCTTCTGTCTGTCTATCTGTCTGTCTGTCTGTCTCTCGTGTGTCCTCTCTCTCTCTCTCTCTCTCTCTCTCTCTCTCTCTCTCTCTCTCTCTCTCTCTCTCTCTCTCTCTCTCTCTCCATTAATTTCCCTGATTGGCTCCCTGGCTCCAGCGCGTCTGATGAGCCCTATTCATTCTCGGGCCTGACACTCTCGACCTGCCCTGGCTGATTGCTGGGGGCTGGCCCCAGGAGCGCTGATGAGCCCCAAGGGTCAGCAGCGCTAATTATCTGCTAATTGCAGATGACTCTGCTCACCTCCCCCATCCTGCCTTGACTGTCCCCCTCCTCTGGTTCCCAGCAGCCGATCTGTCGTTCTAGAGGCAGAAGTCATTGGCTTTTGGCTGCATAAGCACCTCAGGTCAGTGAGTGGGATCAAGACATGCAAGAAGAGTGGCCCGAACCTGAGGATGCAGAGCAAGCTGGCCCACAAAAGTGCTGCCGCCTTTGGACAAGGAAACTATTCGGGTGGGGCCAGGAAGAGCCTAATAGTTCGCAGGGACAATAGCAAAGACAGACAAGTTCAACAAGATGCAGCTTAGGAGTGCAAGGGATCCTACTCAGGTGAAGAGGAAAGCCTACCACACAGAGCTACAGAGCTTGACAGAGGACAGAGGCGGGGCAGAGGAGGGCAGAGGAGGGCAGAGGAGGGCAGAGGAGGGCAGAGGAGGGCAGCCGGCACTGCTGGGTCTCAGTGACATTTGTCCCAGGCAGAAGTGTTGTATTAGCTAGTGAGCAGAGCTAGTGTTAGGCTGAGGTACTCTAAGTACCTTGGGTAGCCCCGAGGAAGGGGATAGGATTAAATGAGGCAGGTATTAGGCTGCTTGCAATATTCTCAGCCTGAGAAGCAGAGGCAGGAGAATCAGAAATTCAAGGTCATCTTCAACTACATAGTGAGTTCTAGGCCAGTCTGAACCTGAGGCCAGGGCAGCCGGGGCTACAGAGTGAGGCTCTATGAGTTGGAGGAGAGGAGGAGAGAAATCATGCCTCAAAAACTCACCAGAGAAGTGAGTGGGAGATGGTGTGTCATTTCTGTGCAGTCCGGATATACGTTGGGGTCTACATTCACCCAATGAAAACAAGAGACAAAACTGGGGAGAAGATGCCACCTTAGAGAGAGAAGAGGTACTTGGGCTTAGGTCTGGGAACCCCAACTCACAATAAAGAGCTAGAATACACCGTTGACGAGGACAGTCTTCCAAACAACTCTTTAAGTTAACCAAGCCCTCTCCGGTGCTGATAATGAAGACCAGATTTCAGAAGCGTATTGTACTGAAGAAGGGAGAGGTCAAGTACTTGGTTTGATGGCTTTGCAGTGTTGGATACATAATAGAGGCTTATTGACTTGATGAATTATGGAGGGAACTTTGAGCTTACAATTACTGCAATTAAAGCTGTATGAGCAGCTCCCGCACCAATCAAATGACACACGGAGAAGAGCCATTTTTAAAAGTAATTGCATTCATTTTTTGCATAGGTAATAACATCACATAGAACAAAATTTCAAAAGCTCAGAAGGACATATGTTGAAATATCTCTGCCCCAAAGCTCTGATAGTAAATGCACACTTAAACAAGCCTGTCATTCTCTGTTGCTCAGAATGGATCATGCACTCGCAGGGACTCGAGGGTAAAAGACCTTCTAGTCTCAAAAATGTATGTCACCTACCTCAAGCCAAGAGCCTATTGTCTCGCACTTATACTCAGGGCAGTATACTCCCCACTCAAGCTGGCAAAGAGGTGGAGGTTTATATTTTGGTACCAATGAATCCCAGTGGGCAACCCACTTAGAAGTGATGATCTACGTGAGACCTCGAGGGCTTTGTATTGACCTGGCATGTATGCCAGACACTGAGCTCTGCAGCCCATTTATATCTTCAATCAGTCCCTTGCCCTGCTGGGGTCATGAAGACTGACTGCTCTGGTCTTTGATGTTCAGTAGCTGGTATCACATGTTTAAGGGTGACTGCGGCAGCCCACTTTCTATCCTTGCTCTTGCATTCAGGCTGGAACTGAGACCACCCAGTAAATGGGGAAGCATTGCTGGAGATTAAAACAAACACAAACAAAAAACTTGGAAGCAAGTTCTAGCCTTCCCTGAGCCACATGACTTAACTTTTCTGTGTTTGAGAGAGGGGACATATTATCTACTCTGGCTGCTTACGAAGTAAGGATTACATGGAGATGAGGCAGTGTCCTCCAAACCGAGTTCTTCCTGCAGGGAACAGAGGAAGAGCATGTCTGCCCAAGGGAGAAGGGGCTCACCTTCCACCCAGTCAGCAGCACTTCAGGACCAAGGGCAGATGCCGTTGCCATCAAACCTATCAAACTTGAACAAAGCTGGCTCTTTACCAGCAGAAAACTGGGACCTTGATGATGAATCCCTGAATACCTAGTACCTGGTCTTTCCTAAAATGGAACCAGGGAGCTAGAGAGATGATTGAGCCCTTAAAGAGCACTAGCTGCTCTTCCAGAGGACTTGGGTTCTGTTCCCAGCACCCACGTGGCAGCTCACAGCATTCTGTACCTTCAGTACCAGAGAATCTGACTCCCTCTTCTAACCTCCCTGGGAACCAGGCATGCACATATGTATACGTAGACAAAACACTCATGTACATAAAAATAAATCTAAAAAGATTAAAAACAACTAATAAAATAAAATGGAGCTGTACGTGTGCTCTGAGTCAGCCCGCTCTCACCGCATACAGCTTTGGGAAATGCTCCTGCACAGGAATTTGGGTGTTTGCTTCTTTCCATTTCTTTGTTGGAAATACGGTCTCAAATGTGATTATTTACTTATTTGGTTTTTAAAACGGGGCACGTGGGGAGGTGGGGGGGTTGGCACACACCTTTAATCCCAGAGGCAGAGGCAGGTGGATCTTATGAGTTTGAGGCCAGCCTGGTCTACAGAGTGAGTTCCAGGACAGCCAGGGCTGCACAGTGAAACTCTATCTCGAAAAACAAACAAACAAGCAACAACAACAACAACAACAACAACAACAACAAAAATATGGCTTCTGTGGCCTAGCTGGCCTAGTTCTTGCTGTGTAAACCAGACTGGACTCAAACTCACAGAGATTCCCCCTGCAAGCATGCACCTCTACAAGTGGATAAATAATTTGATCTACCCTCTCTGCTTGGGGTCTGTGTCAGGCCTCATCTTATGACCTCTCCTTCATGTGCTGGCAATTGCACATAGGACACAAAAAAATGAGCAAAATGTTCTAAAGCCAAAGCCAACAGGTCCATATTTCCGACTCACTCAGGCGGGAGTACCCTCCCACTGCGGGCCAAGTCGGGTTCTGTCCGCGAGTACCCTCTGGTGGCACTAGAACGCAACTACAATCACAGCGAGGGAGGCGCGGAATGCCGCAGCGCCCCCTGGCGTTAGTCAAGAGAGTCACCAAGGGCAAAGGAACTAGAACCAGGCAAGAGGTCCAAGCTTCAGAGCGCTTCTTACTCCGGCAATGACTGCGGGGATCGGTGCGGGATTGTACACGAGTATCTTGAAGTCTAGTGTGCGTGCATGTAGATATGTGCGTCTTCATTGTGTCAGGGTTCTCGAATTCTGTGTATCTGTTATGTTGAATGTGTGATATGTGTGAGCCCACCCGTTCACAGGCGGATAGGTTGGTGGTAGGGAGGTCCGCGCCTCCAGTGCGGGGCGGAGTCCTCACGGAGGCGTGAAATTGGTTTGGAGCAAACACATTATGGAAAGCAATTACCAGGGAGAGGTTTTGGGCCCGCGGGACCATCAGCCAGGAGGCTGGGGAGGAAGCTCCCTGGCTTGCAAGTGTCTGGATGTCTAACCCCAGAAAGGGCCTTCCTAATGCTGCTTCTTTAAGGGGCAAGGCATGGAGCTAGGCACAACCTCTTCAAACCAACCACGCCATACCACCTTTCTTGTCTTCCTTTCTTGGCTCCTTGAAAAGGAGTCCCATACCTAACATTCCCCAGACATGGCAGAAGAGCCTCTGAGGCTCCAACCCCTTTGTGGAGTCTTCTCATCATTCCCACCCTCCACACCTTGTTCTTTGTATTGTAACTAGTTCACATGTGCTCTGTGAGGGTGGTGTGACTGTGTCGATAATGCCCTTAGGGCAGGGCCATGTCTCAGAGGCTTATATTTACCACCTTAACCCCAGCAGTGTGTGGAAGGGATTAAATAGAATCGTAAACAGGATGCATAGACAGTTGTCCCCTAGGCAACAAGGTCCTCTTGAAATAGGGTTCGTGGACTTCAAATCCATTGGTCCATCTGGCCTTTGAATGCCTCTTTTTTGAGATGTCTAACAGGCTAATCTGGCTAACACAGACCTTTCTATCTCTCTTGCCTTAGTAATTAGTACCACCACCCACCTAGTTGTTCAAGCCAAAAAAACTGTGAGGCATGCTAGGTGAGTCCCGCATGTAGTCCACCAGCAAGCACTATCCATCCCCACAAAGACTTCCAAAGCTACTCCATTGCTCTCCCCCTCTCATGCCAGGATGGTCGCTAATGCCTCCGACTGGCCTGGACTCTCTCTGCTTCCCCCACCGAGGCAGCCAACCCGGCCCGGCAGCCCGAGGGACACAGGCCCAGCTGCTCCTCTGCTGTTGCCCACATTCACTTCCACGCTGGCTCCTCCCTGTCATCCTGATCTCAGGTTAGATGCCAGCCTCCTCAAAGAGTAGGTGTCCCTGTCACTGAATCCAAAATAACGCCCCATTGGCGTCGCATCGCTGTTGGCATCTGTCTCTAGACTTAGTACTATGTGCAATTCTCTCGTTTGCCCGGCATTTTCAGCAGAGTAGTGAGGACCGAAGACGAGCCCCGGTGACCCCTGCAGCCGTGTGCCTGCCCAGCCTAGAACACAGGAGGCACAGCAGTTATGGGCAAATCAGTGAACTCCGGACATCTCAGGGATGAGACAGGGTCTCCCAGAGAGATCCCCGCAGGATGGCGAAGGACCTTCTTCAGTGGGTTCCCATCAACACCTGGAAATCTTCTCCTGGTCCCAACCTTTATCTTTGCAAAGTGAAGGTCTGCGGGGGACCAGACAGCCAGGCGTTTCCATGGCTGAGGGTGCAAACAAACCCTGGACCCTCTTGGTCGTACCAGGGGCCATTCGCCAGCTCTCAAGCCGCGTGCTCGCACCCGAAGCCTAGGCTAGCGGGTGAGGTCTAAGGTAAGTCCAGGCTCAGGGGCCAGGCCACCCACCGCCAGTCCACTTGCCTCTATGGCCTTCTCGCCTCCAGGCCCCGCCCCACATAGTCTGGCTTCCTGTAGCCGGCTGGAAAAGCGCTCTCAAGCCTGGGAATTCTGTCCAGTGACCTTTGACATCAAGGACCACGACACACTTGCTTCGTGCTCTGCGGCTGGATTGCCCCGCCCACTGCTGGCTGCCTTGGCTCCAGCTTGTAGGGTCCTGGTACTGCAGCGTGAACAGCGGCACCCCCCCACCCCCCCCCACCCCGGTCTATCGGTCCACAGAAGTAGAGGCTCGAGTCTAGGGGAGGAGACTTTTGCTCCACAACAAGCTAACGGCAGAGTTGAGAGTAGAACCCAGCTCTGGTGACAATTCCACATTCTTGCTACCACGAAGCTATATTTAAAGAATCCAATTAATGCCAGGCTGGTAGTGCATGCTTTTCTTTAATCCTAGCACTCGGGAGGCAAAGGCAGGTGGATCTCCGTGAGTTTGAGGCCAGTCTGGGTTATAGAGTGAGTTCCAGGACAGCCAGGGCTAATAGAGAAACTCTGCCCCCCCCCCAAAAAAATAAACTGGATTAAAAGTGCTGAAAAGATGGCTCAGCAGTTAAGAGCACTGGCTGCTCCTCCTAAGGACCTAGGTTCAGTTCCCAGCACCCACATGGCAGCTCACAATCATCTGTAACTCTAGTCCTAGAGAATCTGACTTCCTCTTCTGGTCTCCAAGGACACCAGGCATGTACACTATGCACACCCATGTCCTTAAGTAAAACATCCTTATGTAGAATAAAGAATGAAGAAGTAGAGTAAAGGGAACAAGAACAGATGTGCACCGAGTGATGCTCCCTGACCTACAGGGTTAGGCAGTGGGTAAAAATGGTTGTTTTCCTAACCCTGGGCCTGCAGTGCTCAGAGGGTAACCAAGCCTTGCTTCCTTTCTCTCCCACATATGCTGAGCCCTTCCCCAGGGGCTCTCCCTTCTCTTCCAGCCCTTGGCCACCAGCTTCCCTTTGCTCCTGCCTCGGCCTTGCCCAGCCTTCAGGCTACCTATTCTGACAAACTCTCACTCTGGAGGCTATTTACCATCTCATGTGAGGAGAGGGGCAGGTTGCCTGGGACCTGCTAGTGGATGCTGAAGGGAGAGGTGGGGCAGCTTGTGCATGGGGCACCCACACCGAGTCTGTGGGAGGGAATCACCTCAAGGAAGGTGGAGGCTTGTCGGAGACGGTACCAAATCACACACCTTGCAGGGGTTTTGGTTTGGTTTTTGTTTTTTAAAGACAAAGCACAATGTGGCCACTCCCACCCTCCTGCCTCGACTTCCCAAGGTCTAAGAGAACATCTGTGCCATTATTCCGGGCTTCAGCCTGGAGATTTCCAGTGCACATACAGGTTCGCCCAGGCGCTCTCTCCACATCAGTATCGGCTGGACGGTCATCTGTTTTCTTCTCTCCAGTGTGGATCAAGGCATCCATTCCTGTCTTGAAGATGGACCTCGTGCTGGCGGGATGACCTGACCTGAGTCCCTGCAGAGAGGTGCCCCTTGGGGAGCTTGCTTTGTTCTCAGGGCAGGGCACACCTGGAAGGAGAGGAAGGGCAGCGAAGAACTCCAGTGGCCCCGGAAGCAGCTGCTTCGGGCCGGAACCATCGTCCGGCTCTCTTGCCTCCTGCCCATGCCCCGTCCCCAAGCATGGTGGCTGTCCCCAGAAGCCAGGACTCACCTAGTAAAGCACGTCCTCAAAGTCCAGCTGCAGGTAGCGGAGCAGGCTGGATGGCAGGGGAAGCCGTGGCAGTGCGTGGGGCAGACTGCCCTCCAGGTGACAGCGGAGTGCACAGCGGCTGAGATGCTGCAGCGACCTGGGCTGCCTCACCAAGGCAAAGAGGGACGAGTAGAATCGATGGTGCTTCTGGAGACGGGAGGAGGGACTCGGTGAGGACAGCCTTGGACCACCGGCTCCCGCTTCTTCTAACAGGACCAGGATGGTGACCACTGGGAGCATCTCAAGAACCTCATGAACACTCTCAGAACTCACTCCAGAGGGTATATTTTTCTAGGACATGAGTGGGCTGCTGGGTAATTTCTATGGAAGATTGACAAGGCTGCCCCTTAGGGGATGGCGTCTCTCAGGGCCAAGCTGAGTGATGTGTCCTGGACACTAACCTGCACAATTTCAGGCGGTACCAAGCCCGTGGTCTCCTCAGGAAGCTGCACCACACAGTAGGTGTTCATCAGGACCTCGATGGTCCGTGGGGACATGCACCAGCGCTCTAGCACCTGCAAGAGGAAGACTCATTAGGGGATCTTATCAGGTCACGTGGGATGACGGGATGACAGTTGTAGGGTCAACTTTCTCCCCCAAATATACTAACAGCTGACATGTATGTGACCTTGTTTGAAAATGGAGGCTTATTTACTTGATTCTGTTCTATTTTTATTTGCTTATTTAATTTTAAAGATTTTTATTTAAAATTATTTGTGTATATGAATGTGTTGCCTGTGTTTACGTCTGTACGTCACATATGTGCAGTGCCTGTGAAGGCCAGGAGAGGGCATTAGATCCCTGGAACTGGAATTAGAGACAGTTGTGAGCTGCCATGTGGGTGGTGGGACTCAAACCCGGGTCCTTTGGAAGATCGACAAATGTTTTTTAACTGCCGAGTCATCTTTCCAGCTCCTTTTAATTTATTTATTGAGATAGGTCTCACTGTATAGCCATGGCTCACCTCAAACTTGTTATGTAGACTTGGATGACCTCAAACTCACAGAGATCAACCTGCTTTTGCCTCCCAAGTGCTGGGACTAAACATGTGTGTGACCTATTGCTTGACAAGAGTTTATTATTTATTTACTATTTATTATGTGTCTTATGTGTCTGTGTCTGTGTGTATTCTAGTTTGTGGGTGCCTGCAGAGGTCAGAGAAGGGGGTCAGATCCCACGGAACTGGAGTTACAGACTGTGGTGAGCCACCCATGTGGAGGCCCTTGAATTCTTGAATGCTGACATCACACATTTGCACCACCATGCTCAGTTTGGAAACAGGATTTTTGCAGATTCAGCCAAGTCAATGGCTATTAGGGTAGTCTCTATCTAATATGGCAGACCAGGGCTTGGATATAGCTTAGTAATTTGCCTAGTGTTTCTGAGATCCTGCTCCGATCCCCAGGACCACATAAACCAGGTGTCTAATGCCTGTGATCCCAGTAATCCAGAGACGAAAAGAGGAAGATCCAAAGTTCAAGATGATCCTTGGTTCTATCACAAGTTCAGGGCCTGTCAGAAGAAAGGTGGCCCCGAGAGAATCTCAGAGTGATACAGCCACAAGCCAAGGAATACCGGGGAATCACCAGCGCTAGAAAGGGGTATACAGTACACCTCCCTGGGAGCCTCCAGAAGGAACCAGCCTCGTCAGCACCTCTATTTCGTGCTCCAGTCTTCAAACCTGGGAGGGGAGGACTGCTGTGGTTGTCCACGGCCCTGTCTGTGGCTGTCCACGGCCCTGTCTGTGGCTGTCCACGGCCCTGTCTGTGGCTGTCCACGGCCCTGTCTGTGGCTGTCCACGGCCCTGTCTGTGGTACTCTGTTGGAGCAGCACCAGAAAACCAACAACTGTGTTTCTGGTGTTCCAGTGGCTTGTGCTCCATTCTTTCCCCATCACTTTGGAGGCATAGGCCTTTAATCTTCAGTCCTACTAGACAGGGACTGTTATTATCCTCAGGTTACAAGTGAGGGAAATTGAGGCACAAAGAAGTCCCAAAGCCTGGCCAGACTGCAGTTCTAGCAGGCATGCCTGGCACAGTGGCTCTTGGCTCCCAACTACTACACCACCCTGCCATTCCACTTGTCTCCCCCGGGCTCTGTCCTGGACTTTTATGCTGGCTAAAAGGTAGCCCTTGGCCTGCCTGTGGCTCCTGAGCAGACACAAACACCTGAGCTTGTGCTGGGATGCGGTCAGGCGGTAGAGGAGCTGCCTTGCATACACAAAGTCTTTGATACAATTGTAAGTACCATATGAACTTGGCTTGGGGTACAGGCCAGTCATCCTGGCACCAGGAAAGTGGAGGCAGAAGGATCAGAAGTTCAAAGTTTTTGGCTCCATAGAGAGTTTGAAGCATCTGGGCTACATGAGACCCTTCTCATAAATACAAAAGCCCTCACTGGAGAGATGCCTCCACGGTTAAGAGCACTTGCTGCTCTTGAAGATGACCCAGCATCTACGTGGCATCTCACAACCATGGTAACTAGAGTTCCAAGGAACCCCATACCCTCTTCCGGCTTCTGTAGACACCAGTCATTTATGTGGTGCACAGACAAGAATGCAGGCAAAATACTCAATACACGTAAAAAATGTTTTAAGTTTTAAAAAAAAATCAAGCACGGTGGCACATGCCTTTAATCCCAGCACTCAGAGGTAGTGAATTACTATGTGCTGTCTCCCTGGGGAGCATTTCCACACAGAACCTGCACCTAGCCCATCATAGACACCACTGCACATACCAGGAACCTGGAAACCCCTGCTTCCGGTGAGTAGTGGGGGCAGGTGGAAGGACCTTGTTCGGGCACAGGGGCTCCTGGAGTCAGCACTTTATGGGTCTAGTGCTTCCATTTCTTGCCCTGTCTCCGGGCAGTGCTTACCAGAGCTGTCTCAGCTTAGCCTGCCAGGGACTTTAGCTTACTTCTTTGCTGGAAGTGCCTGCTCTGTTCCCTCCCTCTCTCCAAGAAGTCCTTGAGCCAAGTCTCACCTCCAGGAAGCTTGCGCAGTCCTCCAGCCCACACTGAGGCTGTGCCAGCCAGCCTTGCCCTCTCCCTTGCCTCATCTGTATATTGGTGCGACGCATGACAGCTTAGAACGAGCCTTCTCACGCATCAGCTTCATCCTAGAACACCAGCTAAGGCACCTGAGCACCATGCATAGGTCACACCCTCTTCTAAGATTACACCTGTGAACCGTATTTCTAACTCTAAGATGTAAGGAACTCCCCCCACCCCACTATCTTTTTAAAGATGAGGAAACAGGCATAGGAAGATGAAGCAACTTGCACACACCCTGTGCCCTGCATTGGAGCCTACTTTTTTCATGGTCACCAGACTGGTAGGCTGTTGGCCGGCTGGGCAGCCCAGTGTGCACTGTCTGGTAGGCACTGGCCCTCTCTGCACTACTACAACTTTCTATCCCCTTCAGCACAGGCTATATGCCGTGCTAGGAGCCTGAGAGGCAAAGACTTTCAGCGACTGCCTTACAGCCACACAAACAAGTGTCCAAGTCAAAGCTGCATGCAGTCTTCAGCTACCAGCCTAATGCACGTCTTCCCGAGAACTGCTGAGGCCGTCGGGGCACACGACAGTCTCAGAGTCAGACAGTCTCAGTCAGCCTTGCTGGGAGGGCTGGGACTCTAGCCAAGGCCCGAGGGGCTGCGGACTGTGAGAAAGGGACACACGGTGTCCTTTACTCTGCCAGTCACCCCTTTCCCCGGAGACAGCTTAGGGCCAGAGGAGGCTGGTGGGGGCAGGTGTAGGGGCAGAGGTGGGGGTCTTGGAATGTCTGTCTGCTGCTGTACCAGGTCCTCTTCCTGCCCCCGCCCGGCGGGGAAATCATTAGCTGTCAGAACCGCAGTCAGATTACAGGGAATTGCTCGTCTCCTAATTATCTGGTGTTAATAGGAGATTAATTAGTGTTAATTGTTGATTTTCTTGTATTTTCCCAAAGGGGAGACCAATCTGCCGAACTCTCGGGCTGTTTAATTATTTGGTCTTGCTTAGGAATCCAGACAGATGCTGCTAGGTTTGTGGGCAAAGGGGAGAGGCGGAGACAACAGGAACGACTCAGGGGAGGAGGACTGGGCTAGCGGGGCCGTGCCTGTAGCCGTCACCCCTCCCAGAAGGCCAATTTAGTCTTGACATATCCCTTTGAGAGAAACTGTCCCCACCGCAGGCCCAGCAGCCTCCATGTTACATGCAGCTCAGAGCAGCATGAGCCAAGTTCCTTCCCAGGACACCCTAACCCAGCATCTCAAGTGGAACCCACTTCGGAGACGCTGACATAAGACACAACTGAAAGGGGACAGTGAAAAAGCATTGTCAGAGGGTGGGGACAGCTAGCTGGCAGTGGGGAGTGGGGGGTGGGGAAGGTTGTCCTAAACTTCAGTAAGCAGGGCTGTGTTCCTTTGCCCTTGGGCCTTGGGGAGCAGCGGACTCAAGCTCTGTCCCCGGAAGGCTCGCCCAGGTCCAGGGCACATCTTGCTCAGCGGATCCTGCTGCTGTGTCAGATCTCTCTTCCGACTCTGTCTTCCTCAGCCCAGGGTCTGAGGAAGGCCCCTAAGCTCTCACTGCTCCCCTCATCGGTCCTGGCTCTTCTGTCCTGATCTTTCGTAACCGTCCCACGGCCCTCAGTCCTCCTTCCTCAAGTGTATGCACACACGTGTGTACTCACACACATACCTGTACACACACACACACACACACACACACACACACACACACACACACGCTGTTGGTTCCTTATTCTTAGATCTCACGCACTTGTTGAAAGAAAGAAGAAACTAATCTGTCTGCTCAAGGCCTCCCAGTTACTTGGAGAAGCAGACATGGCTCTCCTGGTCCCCAAACCATAATGACCTTCCCCCGCCTTCAGCCCCATGCCCCCTGTACCTTGGGCAGTGCCCCTGGCCAGACTCGGACAGCACCATGGTTGAGGAGAGCTCGCACCGTGTGCTCGGGGCTGTGGGCCAGGGCTGTAGCTGGGCCTTGCAGAGCACAGTGCAGAGGTGTGTGTCCCCCATAGTCCATGGCGTTAGCGCTGACACCACAGGACAGGAGCAGTTCCACGACAGCCGAGTGGCCACGGCGGCAGGCCAGGTGCAGGGGCCGCTGCTTGTCCTGGTCAGCAGCGTCGGCATCTGCCCCAGCCGACAGCAGCAAGCTGCACAGTTGGAAACAGCGGCTGGAGGTGGCCGCGGCATCCATGGGGGATTGACAGCGGACATCACAGGCCGCCAGCAATGGTGTCCAGCCTTCGGCATTGCGGGCGTCAGGACACGCACCCCATCTTAGAAGCAGGTCTGCTAGTTCCACATGGCCCAGCCGGGCAGCTGTGTGCAGAGGAGTCTCTTCTTCATCCTCAGACCGCCCATCCACGTGTGCTCCAAACTTCAGGAGCAACTCCACACACCTAATCAGGGAGAGAGGAGAGGCAAGCAAAGCGCATTTCTGCTGGTCTCAGCATAGCAGATACACCAGGGACTCTGCGGACCTCACGGTTCTACACCCTCCTTCCATCCAGGCTTTCCCTGAAACAGGAGGCGGAATTGGCAGTGGATCCTCTGTGCTTGCTCTCCAATCCTGGAACTCAGGTGATCTCTTTTCTCTGCCTCTAAAGTTCTGGGATTACAGGCACCAGCCTTCACAGCCCACAGTGACACCTTCCTGGGTTTTGGTTGAAAAGGTTTATTTTTACTATTTTTAAAATAGTGTGTGTGTGTGTGTGTGTGTGCGTGTGTGTGTGTGTGTGTGTGTGTGTAAGCATGTGCTCAAAGGCATTTGATCCCCTGAAGCTGGAGTTATTGGCAGTTGTGAACTGCTTGATATGGGTGCTGGGAATCAAACTCGGGTCTCTGTGAAAACAGTACAAGCTCTTAACTGCTGAGCCATCTCTTCAGCCACTAACCTCAAAACCAAACTCTCAGGAGTTGGAGAGATGGCTTAGCAATCAGGAGCACTGCTGCTTTTCCAGAGGACCCTTGTTTGGTTCCCCGTACCCACATAGTACCACCATTCCTGGTATGGATTTTTTTTTGCTTTTTTTTTTTTTTTTTTTTTTTTTTTTTGAGGCAGGGTTTCTCTGTAGCTTTGGAGCTTATCGTGGAACTCATTCTGCAGACCAGGCTGGCCTCGAACTCACAGAGCTCCACCTGTCTCTGCCTCCTGAGTGCTGGGATTAAAGGTGTGCACCACCACCACCCAGCTGGAAATTTTTATATTGTATGTATTTTTACGGCAATTGCTTATTTACTTTCTTGTTAGGGCTTCTGGGGAACTTTAAATTACACCCACGGCTCACCTGTTCCCTCTCTCTTTCTCTCAGTCTCTGTTTTGTTGAGAAAGAGTCTGATCTGAAACTTGACATGTAGCCTATACTATCCTAAAAGTCACTATGTAGCCAAGGATGACCTTGAACTCCACTCCTCCTGCCTGCATGTCCCATCGCTAGGACTGCAGAAGTATGCTGTGCCCTGATCTATTTTAGATTTCTATTGGACCATGCTGGTATAGACTATTTCAACAGTGATGTGACTAACCCAGGGAAACCCCCTGGTGGTGAATGAGCTTAACAGGGGGACAAGCCCTATAGGAGGGCACTCAATGGGTGAGGCATGAAGTCATGGAGGGAGGGCCTGAGTTCATGGGGTTTCCAAGGACCTTTCTGTTCAGATTCCACGGTGACGATAAGTGGTAAGTGGGGTCTCATCCTCTCAGGGTCCTGAATCACAGGTCACAATTATTTAGGTCAACGCAAAGGAATATTTCCCTGTGGAAGATGAATCACAGACACACTTGGATGTGCCAATCAGTATCTTATGAGCTTAAATTAGTTCTTCTGTTGTGTTTGGGATAAGACCCTGGCTCTGGGAGGCAAGCACTCCACCACGGAGCCACACCCCCTTGAACCTAGTCCTTTTCCCTCTCGGTATGCAGCCAAGGATGGCCGTGAACTCCTAACCCTCCTGCCTCCATCTCTCCAGCTCCTGGCATTTTAAGCATGCACCGCCAGGCCTGGTCCCTAAGCTATTCTTGAGCTCATGGATGTGGGCTCACCCTGATGATACAGGAATCCAGCCTGCCGCTCTACCCACTCCCAGTCCTTTAGAGTCTGTTTGGGCTACAGGACAGCAGGTCCCCTGAGGATAGGACCATGGCACACTGGATGAGCAAGGAAAATGTTAAAATTCCACAGTGGTACCATCTTCTCCATTACCAAGCTGGCCAGAGCCCTCAGTGAAGACCGTGAGGCTGGGCCCCTGCTCCAGCTCTCCACACTCCCCCAGGGGAGCAGAAAAACCATCTCAAGTTGGTTCTCTGTGTGTGTGTGTGTCTGTCTGTCTGTCTGTCTGTCTGTCTCTGTCTCTCTCTCTCTCTGTCTGTCTCTGTCTCTCTCTCTGTCTCTCTCTTCTCTCTCTCTGTCTCTCTCTTCTCTCTCTCTGTCTCTCTCTGTCTCTCTCTTCTCTCTCTCTGTCTCTCTCTTCTCTCTCTGTCTCTGTCTCTGTCTCTGTCTCTCTGTCTCTGTCTCTGTCTCTCTGTCTCTCTCTGTCTTTGTCTCTCTGTCTCTCTGTCTCTCTGTCTCTCTCTCTCTCTCTCTCTCTCTCTCTCTCTCTCTCTCTCTCTCTCTCTTTCTCTCTCTCTCTGGTTATTTTGAGACAGAGTTTCTCTGTGTAGTTTTGGTGCCTGTCCTGGAACTCACTCTGTAGACCAGGCTGGCCTCGAACTCACAGAGATCTGCCTGACTCTGCCTCTCGAGTGCTGGGATTAAAGGCAAGCACCGCCGCCACCACCACCACCCGGCTTCCTGTGGTTTCTTAACCTGGACCAATGGATGTCTTGGGAGTGACTGCATGTTGACACCACCAGCCCATCCTGCCCCCTTGAGAGTGGGTCCAGGATGAGAGGTCACTCACTCAAGGATACCAGGGCCCCGGCAGAGGTGCAGAGGGCGTTTCCCATCCTGGTCAGGGGTGTTGGGGTCCGCTCCAGCTACCAGCAGCACATGGACGCAGGCGGTGTGACCTGCAGTACAGGCTTCATGCAGGGCGGTGCGGCCTCCAGGGGCACTGTCTGGCTTGGCTCGACGCTTCAACAGCAACCGAAGAACTTCAGTGTGGCCCCGGCTGGCTGCCACGTGCAGTGGAGTGGTCAGCTCCTCTTCATACGTCAGAGACCAGAGTCCTAGGGAGAGGGGGACAGGGGTCTCAGATCTCGCGGGATGCTAAAGAGCTGCCAGGCAAAGGGATGAAGCTGATAGAGGCGGAATGAAGGAACCCAGAGCTTGGTCTCAAGCCTCCCCTCTCCCACTCGGACCCATCCACGCCCCGCCCATACTCAGAGCACGGATGTTGAAGCGGAAATCTCTCCATCGCTCTGGGTCGCTGGTATCAAAGATGGAGTCAGGAGCCAGGCCAGTGCTGGAGTCCGCAAGGATTTGAGAGACAGAGCCCACATCCCCAGCCAGTACTGCCTGCCAGAAGGCAAGGGCAGGTCCTGAAGCCGTGCGGGTGATGATAGGTCCCAGGCCAGGCTCGAGGTGCTCCTCAGACCCTCTGTCAGGCTTCTCCACCAGCCTGGCACAGAGGGTGTGTCTGTCACCCTGGGGCTCTCCCTGGCACTCCTCTGGGGACCAGCTCATGAGCATATGGGGAAAGGGAGAGTATCAGGGAGGAAGAGGAAGGGACTATATGCAGAGAGGGGGAAACACAGGCAGAGGGAGCCGAGGTCCCGTGTCCCTCGCTGGAGCCCTGGCCACAGTGTCCAACAAGAGCTATTCTGGGCTCCACATGACTTCTATCTTGGGCCAAGGTCTAGATTGGGAAAGTTTGGTGTGAGGGAACCGCAGCTAGGGAGTTCAGCTTGCCCTCAGTCCTTGGGACCCCTGTTCCTGCGGCAGCCAGGCCAGCTCCCACCTCTGACCTCCCAGCCCCAGCTGCCCCTCACCCCTCTGGTGGCTGCTCCAGCGAGGCTCAGCTGCCCGGCTCTCCAGCAGCAGGTCAGCTGTGCTGTGCGGGGGGAACAGGTCCTGCAGCCTCGCCAGGTCCCCAGTGTACAGGGCGTTCTGCAAAGCCATGTCACGGCAGAGCAGTGGTGATGACCGAGGGGTCCTCTGGGCTGAATAAGACTGAGCTCTCCAGATCTGGCAGGTAAGGGCAGAGGGGAGACACCCCAGATGATGTCTTCTGTGGGGTGGAGAACTCCTTCCCCCAGGCATGGCCGGTTTCTAGGAGAGGGAGCCAAAGGAGCAAGACTTGAGCCTCGCTGAAGTTGGACCGTGCAGGCAATGCTGGGCCCCAGCCAGGGGGAGCCTGGTATGGGAGGAGCAGGAGAGCCACCGGGCCGGCTGTAAATAGCACCGGGCTCTGAGGGCCCAGTGGAATGCTCCTGCTACAGAGAGGGGAGAGAAGGGCAGGACAGAGTGGTGTGGAAGCAACTCCGAGCTTCACTCCCAGGCTGAATGGCGTCAAGGTTGATGCTCTGTCCAAGCCATTGCCTCATAGACAAAAACAAGAAGTTCCAGAGGAGAGGGTGTGCCTAGGGACACACAGGTAACTTGCCCCAAAGCCAGGACTGGACCTGTGATCCTAAGCCACTTGTTCCATCATCAGTCAGCTCCAGCTGCCTGGTCTGTGACCTCAAGGGAGGCTGCTGATTTCTGTTCCTCGAATACAACCTTCCGCTCCTAAACACAAAGGAACTTGGTGGAGATGAGCATCAGGGACTCTGTGTGAGGCACTCTCAGGGGTTCTCTGGAAGACAGACTTCTGTCCAGGAAAACAGGGCTCAGTCCTCAGGCAGCAAAAGAATCACTCCCACGCCCATCCCAGCTGCTGACCTGCTCTGATCATCAATGCTTATCCTAGATGCTGGCCCTCATTCCCATCCCAGGTACCAACTTCCCATCCAGCTCAAGTTCTGGCCTCCCATCTTGGTACCAGCCCCCCATACACATCCCAGGCATCAGCTTCCCCTGCCCATCTCAGGTGCCAACTTCACTCCCTGGATGTCTCCCAGCATCTCCTACATGGTATCTCTACCCTTCCATAATTGTACAGAAGTCTTAGCTGGAAGTGACATAGGGAACCTCTCTGACCATTCAGCCCAGAAGACAGACTGCTTTTGTTGAGGAAGGCGGGAATAAAAAGCAAAAGAATGGAGAAAGGAAAAGTGGAGGGAAGCTCTTGGGCTTGGTTCTGTGGAGTCTGCCTGCTGCGGGCTCTGTGCTCTCACCTGGTCTGGCTCACACTGGCTGGGCACCATGGGCACTGACTGACTTTTCTCATACCTTCTGTACAAGGTTGGCATGTCTGCCTTCTGAGAAAGCAACTGTGTCTTCTTTAGCCCTTGCTGACACGGTAATGCTGACCGCTTGAGTTTCCTACCCCCTAGGAGGGGTCTTTGTAGGAAAGAGGTTGTAACAGTTACTTTTCTCCTTGCCATGACAAAACAAAAATAAAAACAAAAAACCTTCACCACCAACAAAACCCCACACAACAACAACAAACTTGACAAAAACAGCTTAAGGAAGGCAGGATTTATTCTGGCTCACAGTTCGGGGGGATACAGTCCATAATATTGGGCAGGTGGGCAGCAGAAACGGGAGGCAGCTGGTCACAGTGCTTCCGCAATCGGGAAGCACAGAGTAGAAAATTCTAGCACCCAGCTTATCTTCTCTTTTGCGTTCACTCAGTACCCCAACCCATGAAATGGATCCACCTACATTCAGGGTGCGTCTTCCCACCTCAATCAACCCAATCTACAAACTTCCTCCCAGATACACCCAGAGATTTGTGTCCAAGGTGACCCTAGATCCTGCCTGCCAAGGTGACAGTGAGTATTAACCATTCACCATCATGGAGGGGAGGACCACTCAAAGGGCATTGCCTCTACCCCTCTCTATGATCCACCATTGCCTCTCCAGCGCCACCTCCACTCCCACCCAAGCATCCTCACCTCCTTCACCCCCTCACCCTGGAGATGCTTGGGCTAGAACTGAGTTCCAGATCGGGAAGAACCTTAGAGGATGTCCTGTCCAACCTCTCCTCACTTTATAAAGAAGGAAACTGAGGCTCAGACAGGTTCCAGGGGGAGTGATCGCCAGTGGGCTATGAGCAAGGCTAACGCCCTTCTAGACTTGGCATTTCTCCCTTTGGGTCCTCTCGCTTCTGTCCTTCCCTTCCTGGGTCTCCCCTCTCCACCCACTCCCTAAGAAACTTGAGCAAGTGAAGTGGAGAGCCAGCACAGGAAATGACAAGGTAAAGCCACAGGTGTGGTAGGCGGGGCTCTGGCAGGCAGAGCAGGGGCTAGATGAAGGGGGGGGGGGGGTGTAGGGGGCGGGGCCCAGGAACAGGAAGCCATGAAGGTGGTGACCAAGAGAAGAAAGCCCTCAGGAGCCACCTGGGCCTTTATGTGTCTGTCCCTCCCCTTGGCCCTGGAGGCCCCAGCCATTCACCACAGCACGTCCCACAGGTCCACCATCACTTCCTCTTCTTCTTCTCCTTTGCCAGTCTGGCCTCCTCAGCCTCCTGTTGGTCCTTGCTAAATTTCATATTCTTTCTTCCCAGTGGAGTCTTGAAATACCATTCCTGGGGTGGCAGAGAAGCAGGGATTGAGTCCACTGGATGCAAACCCTCCTTTCCCCTGGTAATTTTCTTCCATCATCCCCCAGGTTTTTTGGGGGGGGGGGCGGGTGCCCCGTCACAGCAGGGGCTTCTCCTAGTTTCCAGTAGGTACTTCAGGCCACAGTGTCAGCCATTCTTGAGAGGTGCATGTCCCTCTATCCCCACAGGCCTCTGTGACTCCTAATGTCAACCTGCCTCCAGGGATGGTCATCAAATCCAGTGACAGCTAGAGCAGGCAGCCCAGGTGGCACTCTCCAGCTTTTTTGCTCAGGCTCCTACACCTTGGTCCCTTCCTTGGTATTACTAGTCCCTTTCCCAGCAGAAGCCCAAGTTCATTTACCCTGACCATCTCCTGGCAACAGGGCCACAATGGGAGGAACCCCAGGCATGCAGAGGGCTGACTCCAGGCTGGCACTGCTGAGCCCACTGACCCTGCCCTGGCACTTTCACCTTCAGGGATTCCTCCTCTTCCCTGTATACTGGATCCAGCCTCGCCAGGTGGCTCACAAACTCGGAGGCAACCAGTGGCTTCTTGGACAGTTGAAGGATCCGCCGCTCAGTCAGCACTGACTGGATGACTTGTAAAATGTGACCAGGTGTGTAGCCATCAGACACCCGAGCCAGGGCACTGACGTCCAGACTCTGGGTCAGCTGTGTTCCCCGGTTCTCTATCATGCGCTTCCAGAGCACTGCAGGCAGAGGAGAGGGTGGGATGTAAAGGTCAGAGAGCAACAGAAAAGCCACGCCCACAGACAGCTCTGGCTGTATCTAAGCAGCTCTGAGCCCCCCGGAGAGCAGGAAGGTGTGGGACCTGGAGAGGTAGGGATGATGTTCTAGTTACATACCCAGTGTCCATGACACGGAGGTCAGGAGCCAGTGAGCCTGGCTGCTAGCATATGGTCTTTCCAGACCTATCATTTGGTGCTAGAGCTGAGGCTCAAAGCAGCAGTGGGGGATGGGGAGAGGGCAGGGGCTCAGAAGGGTCGGGGTCCCTGGGTTCCACTCCTGGCCTCACCATAACGAGAAGCATAATCGGGCCGAGGCATGAAGAGGATGCGCTCATAGAATCGGCACAGCCCCTTCAACTCCGCTAGCTGCGGCCGGTCAGTAGTGCCTATCAACATCACACGGTCACCAGGACTCAGCAGTTTAGTGGCCTTCATGAGGTCCTTCTTTATTCTCTTTGGGTCCAACTGCTCCAAGGAGAGAAGGTTATAGGGTTGAGGCATGGTGCCTGGGCCTGTGAGAGCCCTGTTCTCAGAGCACATGGCATCAGCTCTGAGTGTCACAGGCCTTCTGAAGCAGGCATGACAAGAACGGAGACCGTGAGCCAGATGTCAGTTTCATTTTCAATGACTTGAGTGGGATTTCCAGCCTCGCCCCAGGCTCTGGTTGTCCCTCACAGCCCTTTCTGCCCACACTCCTCACCCTCCTCTCTTCCTTTGGGATCTTCTTATAGAAGGTTTTCTCAGTATTTCCAATCCAGATGACAGAGGGCTGGTAGACCCGGGCCACCTGGATAGTTTGGAGCGTAGAAACCAGGTGTCAGGCATCCCTGAGCAAGGGGCAGAACCTAGCAGCTGACCCTGGGCAAGGGGCAGACCCCAGCAGCTGACCTTGCAGCCTCTAGCTCCCATTTGCTCTCCTCTGCCTTCATGTCCTCCCACATCCCCAGCATAAGGACTGCAGGGGAACCCAGGCTCCTGCAGGGGTTGCTGGGAAGACATCGGCTCAGGCCCCTGTATCTCAGAGCTATATAGGTCATCCCTAAAGCGCTCAGAAAACCCACCCTGCGGCTCTTTCCACCCTGAGAAGTCACCCTTGCCCACAAGGCTGCAGACCTTGAAGACAGTGTGCACCAGCAGTTGTGCCCCATTCTTTCCAGGGTATTTGCCCATCACGTTGCCAGGTGACAGGTCAAACAGGTTGGCACCGGTTTCTGTGCATACTGCATGGACCAACATCTTCTTCCCCATGCCAGAGGGTCCCACCAGGAGGATGGAGCGGACATGGGGAGCCATGGAATGTATGTCGTGGGAGCCTGGGAGGAAGTAGAGAGGGCTGGGGCAGGCCATGGACCAAAACTGGGCAGTAGGCTGTAGAAGACCCTTGAGTTCTGCCTAGGCCTGGGGCTGAGAGTGTGAGATGCAGGTGTGGGCTGTGCTACCTCCCCCAATACTTGAGCAGCTCCCCCCAGACTGCAGCAGCAGCCTACTTAGCAACCCCCGCCGTAGGGAACTGAGTGTGAGGCCAGGAGGGACCGCTGCTGTTTCCACACCATACATTTCCACCCCAGGATTATGGTGGGTGGCGTTGAAAGGCACATGACACACTGGTTTGGAAAGCTCCTGGTCTCTGGCATTTAACAAGCTCTCAGGGATGCTCTTCTGAAAAAACGAGACTGACTACAGGGTGTCACTTGGGGTTGAGCAAGTCATGGACGCACTTGATCTCTGGGGTGGTCTAATCTGAGTGTAACTGCAGAAATATCTGTGACAGTCGGGAGTCCTATACCCACTAAGGCTAGGGAGAATCAAGCTTGCATACCCCGTTCAGCCATGCTTTCCTGGTCCTCCCCAGCCCTGGCTTTTCACTCCCCTGAGGTTCTCACCCAGCCGAAGAACCCCGTACAAGGCCATGTTCTGTCGTATATCAAACAGGGAAGGCATGGGCATCTTGTTTGCCAATGTTAGCGTGGACCCAAGATAGAGGCAGTCACCTGTGGGGAGAGGGAGGGACCACCTGATGAATGGCACTGCTGTGGGTGTCTGGAGGAGAGATCTGCTGGAGGAGCGGCATCAGGAGGGGGCAAGGGTCAGGAGGCCTCCATGGGGGGAGGGGCTCACCAATGTAGTCATTCAGTGTCACCAGCACACTCTTCTTTATAAGGCCGATGACAACAAGCTCTTCAAACAACGAGTCCACAGTCCTGGGGGAGAGAGGTGCAGGGGGACCTCACAGACAGTGAGAGAGGACGAGGGAAAAGGAAGGTGGAGGTGGGGGAGGGGCTTTGGCTCAAGAAGAGGGGACAAGGGGTCCCCTGGTAACATTCTGTGATCGGAAATGTCAACAGAGCTTCTGGACAGCCAGAATCAGAAGATGGGGTCCTGGCCACGGTGTCAAGGGACAGGTACTCCACATTGGGTGCCCTGGGGAATGTGGCAGGAGCCCACGCCTCCTGTGACAAATGCCCACCAGCCTTTCATGTCCACCATTTGAAATTTGGGTTCAGTGCAACCCTCTTTCCCTCTTCCCAAGCCAAGTGTAGGGTGAGAATGTCCTTGTGAGTCGTGGTCCTCGGGGAATTGGCATTAGTGGGGAGAAGGGCTTTGGGCAGGTCCTTCAGTCCCCCCAGGGTGGTTAACAGCGGCACAGATGGCAAGGACGGAGCCAAGCAAAGGTTGGAGGGATAACATGTATGATGATTATAAACCCCACGTGTTGTTCCGTGTTGTCAGTGTGTGTGTGTGTGTGTGTGTGTGTGTGTGTGTGTGTGTGTGTGATGTACATTTGGCACGCAAACGTGCAAGTGTGGGTGTGTGCACACAAGCATGTGCGTGTGCATGCATGCTGAAGTCAGAGGCCAACACCAGGTTGCCTTTCCCGGATTGCTTGATCCTACGTTTACTCTTTGAGACAGGGGCTCTCAGTTCACTGAGAGCCTATCACTTTTGCTTGACTAGCTAGCCAATAGCTTCAGGGATCCTCTTGTCTTCCCCCCACACACCTCATCCCCTGATTCAAAAGCAGGCAACAACCACGTCCGACTTTTTTGTTGTTGTTTTGTTTTTCAAGACAGAGTTTCTCTGTGTAGCCCTGGCTATCCTGGAACTCACTCTGTAGACCAGGCTGGCCTCGAACTCAGAGATCTGCCTGCCTCTGCCTCCAGAGTGCTGGGATTAAAGCTTGTGCCATCACCACCCAGAGGTGTTTTCATTTTTAAAGGCACTTGGTGGACAAGGTTAGGGGTTCAGCGAGGTGAAGTAACTTCTCTAATGTCACACAGCAACAGACCCAAGCCCAGAAATCAGGCATTCTATCCTGGACCGCCTCCCCAACACAGTGCAAGGCATGGGCAGCAGGATCCACTACCTGTCCGGGGTCAGATCTTTCTCCTTCCTCTTCTTCCCACTTTTCTTCGCAGCTTTTTTCTGGTGGGCAATGAATATACAGGTCACTGCTTTTTATTCCTCCTCACCCCCGGGCCCTCCGCTCCCCAGCCCTGGACCCTTATCTGCTTTGGGAGTCTTCAGGGGCCTGCCCTCCTCCTTGTCCACAGCCAGACGCAAATTCTTCAGTTCCTGTCGCATCAGCTCGTCCACCTGGGGACATGGCAGGGTGTGTAGTGGGCAGACGGGGGAGAAGTGGGAGGGGAGGAAGAGGAACCTCAGGAGAAAGTCCAGGTGGGGAGGAAGGGAGTCGGCAGCCGCCAGGGCTTTCCCACCGCAGAGTCAGAAGCTCTCCTTCCCGCCATTGCTCCTGTCCACACCGGATCTCAAACCGCGTCTTGTTCTCCATGACGTGAGAAGCCACCCCCGCCAGCCATTAACATGGGATGGAGTCCACCAGAGTTAGAGCCGCAAATCCACCCTTTACAAATAAATCTCTGTAACCTAAGCCGCTGTAGGTTTTATGTGGGCTGCTGGAAGCCAGGACCCTACCAAGGATGGGACTGGAGGATGACATATCCCTCCCAGCAGACAGCCCTGGTGGTCCAGTCACAAGGTTGGGGGTGGGGCATGCTCAGCACCATGCCCAATCTGACCATGGTTCTGGGCCCCTCCTCCTGCCCTCACATCTTTACTGGCCCCTGAGGGGAAAGGGGACCCTGGGGAAGCCAGGGACAGTGTGGGTGATGGGACAGCAGGTAGAACCTGGCCTGTGTGCAGAGAACAGAGGTTCACAGAGGATTGGCTAGATGCCCAGGCTGGGGAACTGGAGGGCATGGGTGGGGAAGGGTCGGAAGTGGCTAGGCATTCCAGAGGTGGACAGAAGGTAGCAGCTGAGGGAAGCCTCAGGCTGTGTGCACACCTGTGCCCGGATCTCCAGCTCCACTTCCTTCCTTTTCTCTTCCCGGAGGGTCTCAGAGTCAAAGTTCTGGCTGGGGTGTTTGTTGTCATAGCGACTCTTCCACAAACCTGACCACATTTTAAAAAGACCGTGTGTGTGTGTGTGTGTGTGTGTGTGTGTGTGTGTGTGTGTGTGTGTGTGATAGCTAGCCTCCTGTTCTTGCTGGGTGCCCTAGGCTTAACTGCTGGACTCCAGAATTCAGAAGAAAATCAGTAACATTCCCACCCAGGCAACCATCACACCCTCCTTTAACATCTCGCCTTTCATCCGCCAGTGTCACACCTATGGCAGATACTACTTTCTCCATCCCCAGGCTCAACACACCCCAGACCACTCCCTTCTTACTTGTGTATTCCTCGTGGCCAGCATTAATCACAGGGATGAATTTGGATGGCAACACTTTGAACGTCACATCTGGTTCCTAGTATGGAAACGTGAGACCGAGCTCGCCTCCTGACCTGTGCCTACAGGCAGCTGGGAGATCCTTCCTGGGAGCTGTCTACAGTGATGCCTCAGGCTCTCCCTCCCCGCCCACCGGCTCCTCTGCAGGGCTAACCTTTTTGGCCTTTTCGTCCTTGGTTTTCTTTTTCTTCTCTTTTTTTTCCTTCTCTTTGTCCTTACCCTTCTCTTGTTCCTTCTTCTTGCTCTCCTGGGCCTGCATCTCCAGTTCTATTCTCACCTGGATCCAACAACAAGCGGTGTTCTGGAGACGGAGAGGATCCCACAGAAGTGGGAGAACCCAGCCGAGCGGTGGTGGTGGCGCACGCCTTTAATCCCAGCACTCAGGAGGCAGAGCCAGGCGGATCTCTGTGAGTTCGAGGCCAGCCTGGGCTACACAGTGAAACCCTGTCTCAAAAAAAACAAACAAAACTGGAAGAAACCCAAAGCTTGGCACGGGCAGACCTGGATCCTCACAGCCTGGGGAAACGGCCAAGGTAGGGAGAGTTGAGTGTGCAGAGATGGCACTCTGGGGTGGGTGTCAGACAAGAAAAAGAAGCTGAGGAGGACAATTCTCATTGGAGCTGCTGCCCTCTCCAGGCCCGTGTGACTTTGGAGCGTCAGTGGTCTCACCAGACCTCCCTCGCTCTTCAGGGCCATGGCTGCCTTTAGTCCCATGCAGTCTCTTTAGCCATTCATCTTTGCTCTGGCCACAGCTATCTCGGTTAAGGCTGACCCTTCCCCTCCATTGCCACATCCTCAGCTCACATTCACTGTTGTCTTTAACCCCAGGCTGAGCCTGTCCCCATGTCAAGAGTACCTGCTCTGGAGTCTTGTCTGCAAAGATCAGGTAGGATCCACCCGAAGCCTCGTCTGGATAATCAGGGAACCGACCAGTAAGGGCACTGAGTGGGTACAGTGTAGTTAGAGAGAGATGAGTGGGTAGATAGATGGGTGGGTGGAGGGATGGATGGGTAGAGGATTAACTGAATAGACTGATGGATAAATGAATAGGTGCACAGAGGGAGCAGTTGGCTAGATGGGAGGAAGGACAAATGGATAAAGGGAAAGAGATTGGGGATGTAGAAAGCATAGGAGGCCTAGAATGGAAAGGGCCATTCACAGTCCTCTCCCTACAGGAGAGGTACCTCTGGTACCTCTCTTCTCTCAGGGAAATGGGAAGGCAGGTGTGGAGATGGTCCTTATCGTGGGGCTCGGGGTCTTAGGAAGAAGTGAGAGTTGATGCAAAGGGGGACAGTCTCACTAGAGAGAACAGGTTGGGGCATGAGGAGGCGGGAGCTGTTCTAGGGACAATGGAGTGAGGAGGGATGAGGTATAGAAGGTTGGGTCAGCTGCGGCTGTGGACACTGACTGGCACTCAATAAACCACTGTCGGATTTGATCCTTCATCTTCTCCTTCATGTCAGGTCCCTCGGTCTCTGTGAGAGAATCGTGGGTCTTCCCTATGGCATCCTGGAATTCCTCTTCCTTTTCTACCTGCCGGATCCTCCGGGACTCATCCCCCAGGAAGGCCTGGCTAAGGATGCTCAGGCGTGCTGTCTGGTCGGGCGAGGGGAGCTAGGGGAAGTGGAGAGAGGGCAGGGGGCTCAGGATTTTACATGGGATGGCCCAGCCCCCGCGTTTAGACACACACACACACCTGCCCTCACTCAGCCCCCAACACACCCACACATTCGCCCAACTCTAGGGCCCATGCCCTCACGGAACAACGGGTATGCCTGCATCAGGAGAAATTGTGTTTGGAGCCGAAATTTGTCTGTGTAAATTACCCTGGTAATGAGTTTGCTAGATGCATCCAGGCTGCCCCCCGCCCGGCAACCCTCCCCCGTGAGCCTGGGGCCCCAGCCCCCACGCACGCCCCGCCCGGCGGCCGAGTTGGCAGCCGCTCCCACAGCCACTTTCCCGCCTCATTGGCTCCCAAATGTATTTTAAATATCACTCTGCGCAGAGACAATTACTGAAAACGCTGAGCTCACACTGTTGATGGGCCCGGGCGGCCATGCTCATTCCTCACCCACTACTGTTGCCCCCACCCCTGCTCTCCCTCCTGGGGGGGTCCCATTCTGCAGCCTCTTAGCAAGTCTTTGACCTCTACTCATACACAGCAGCCCCCTTAGTAGTCATCCAGCCCGCATTCTTCTAGTCCCTCTGGCCTCGCCCCCAACCCCTCTGCCAGCCGGGTCTCCACAGGACCTATCCAGGGCAAAGCTCCTCTCCCCAGAGTGTGACCCTCGCCCAGTCAAGGCCTTCAACAGAGACTGGCTGGATGAGGGAAGGGTTTGAGAGCGGAGGACACTTTAAGAGAATGGGGCTGCTCACTCCAGCTGGACACACACACACACGTGCACACGTGGACCGTACAAGGGTCTCAGCCCCTTCCAGTACCTGCCCCCATGTGCAATCACTCAGTAGAGCAGAGAAGCTCATCTGGGCCCCCAGAGCAAGTGGGAGGCCTGTGACCTCACAAGTCCTGTTTAGGGGTGTATTCCTACCCCAACATGGCTTCCAGTGGTTCCCTGAGACTAAAAGAGACCTGAGGAATACCATGGGGTACTCCTGCTGGACCCATCCCTGCAGCCTCTCCTCTCAGCTAGGTCAGGGATGCACGGTCCAGGATGCTCTGTGCCATCATTTTCCTGCCCCCACCCCACATCTGAGATCCTATGGGATGCTCTAGAAGGGGGCCGAGTGGACAAGCCCAGTGAGTTCCCTGTCCTTAGGCTTCTTAGAAAGAGTCCTCAGTGGACCCTATGACAGGGGTGCAGAGAATGGAGATGGGGAAGAAAGAGCCCTGGTTGGGCCAGGGAGGGCTCACCATGCCAATGAACTCCATCTCCATGCGCCGATCCTGCTCAATGCGTTTCCTCTGCAGGTAACCCTTCCATACCTGGGTTGGGGACACATGTCACCCAGATGCTCTCCAGGCCATGTGACCTCAGGCCTAGCGGGGAGCAACAGGGGTGCCTCTTGCTAACTGATGTCTCCTAAAGTCTTGGCCCAGGAGGTTAGGGTTGGATTGGAGAAAGGAGGGTGGTGGATGCCCTAGAACTGGACTTACAGATGATTGTGAGCTACCATGTGGGTGCTAAGAACCAAACTGAGCTCCTCTGCAAGAACAGCCGGGGCTCTTAACCTCTCTAGCCCCTCCCAGCAGTTTTGATCTAAGGGAACTGGGCTAGAGATGAGAGAGAACCTCTCTAGGGCCTAGGTACAGAGTGGACCAGTGTGCTCTCCTAGGTGCTGGGCATAGCCATCCCAAGACACCTTTGTGCTTGGCCTCATTGATAGATTAAGGTCCCGGGTCTGGCATCAAGCTGTGGACCACAGACTTGAGGCACCTTCCTTCATTCCTGGGATTAATTACTGAGCCCAGCCAGCTCTTACTGGGAGAGAGGAGTCTACCCTGGTCCTCTTTCTGCCACCCAGGGTTACCTTCTGTATGACAATGGCTCCCTGGTCCTGACTGAATTTCTGCCGCCCATTCTCCCGAATCCTCTTATCCCGTTCCTCCTCTTTCCGAATCTCTCGCATGAAGGTGGCTCGCAGTCGGCCCTGCCTGGCCCGCTCAGCACTTTGCACTAGAATTAGGGCCTCGGTCCGGCCCATTCCTCGAAAACTCTGACCATAAGAGTGACAAAAGAAGAGGAAGCCATGAGGAAACGCTGGTACCCAGGGTGGGCAGCCGAGAGATCGGTCACCGAGGATGCGCTGGGGTCACAGTCCTAAGTGCTGGAGATCTGTCCTGTAAGGTGTTGGAGGGTTCCAGGGAATACAAGAGCAGCCTTGGAGGAGGCTGGGGATTGCCAAGGAGCACTCTGAAGTGGGAATAGGATAGGGCAAGGCCTGTCTGTCCTGGGGAAAGAGGTGTAGGAGGACTCTTGAAGGGTGTCCCTCACCTACAGTAAACATCTGGCAGGAATGAAGATGTTCAGAAGAGGCATCTGTGTCCCTCTCTTTCACTGTCAGGTGACTGAGACAAAACGAACCCCAAGGAATTGGAATTTCCCCCAGGAAGATCATGGGGGAAGAAGGAAAGTGCTGGAAGCCTGCTGCCAGCCAGAGGGTGAGCTTGTGTCCCAGAAAAAGACACTTCAGAGTCGTGACAATTGTTAGCCCACCGCGCAGGAAAGACGCAGACAACCGTGCTGGGTGGGCCTTTGAGGGGACTACTTAGTGATGCATATTTCTGGTCCTCTATGTAAACCTGAACCTCATGTTATGACCCTGAAGATGAACTTGGAGTCACTTCTTTGTGCCTCTTCCCAAGGTGGCCACAATGAGTACGTCTTTCTCTGCTCTTCACTATGAACTTGTCTAATTAGCCAGTGGAGGGCACAAAGCTGAACCTACCTACTTTGTTAAGGCTTCCAGGACTCGGGTGCTGGCCTATGTGACTCTAGCAACATTACCTCTTGGGCAATCAGTGGCTCCAGTCTGCTCAGGATCTGGGCCAGCATCCGCTGTCGTGCCTTCATAGCGCTGGACTGCTCCAGCTGAAAGTACTTGGGGATGGGGACCTCCAGGTCTGCCTTTAGCACGATACGTGGAGAAGGAGGGTCAGGAATTAGAAACCCAGGCCCTCTGGCCCTCTGCTGGGTTTCCAGCCACGCCTGTATCCCTTGACACCGTTCCCCTCCCACCTGGAGGCCTGGGACGGGAAACTTAGGGACTCTGGTTTATGACCGGAGTCACCCCTTTCTTATCCTGCCCCACACCCGACTGAGAGGAATTCTGGGGTTACCAAATCCAGCTGTGCCTCTGGATCTATAGGAAAGATTTGCTAGTGCCTTTCTCATCCTGACTCCTACATAAGAACGTGGGATCTTGGGGACCCCTCTTCCCCACCTCACCCCCAAGTCTACTGGGAGCTAGCTGGGGAAATCTTGAGACTCTTTGACTATGAGCAAGGACTGAATCCTGGCCTTGATGAAACAGGACTGGAGAGTGCCCAGCACTGTGCTCTGAAACCTCTAGAACTTGGCTGTGCTCACAGTTCTCCTGGGATGTTTCGAGAAACAAGGGCAGATTGAGCAGGGCTGAGATAGACTCTGCGTTTCCAACAAGCTCCTAGGTGATGACCAGGGACCACACTCTGAGAAGCAAGCCTCCACAAGACCCTCCTCCTCATCTATCCCCTGAGGTTCCCAGGTCTTCTCAGACAGACTAGGAGGCCAACTCTTCAAAAGCCCCCCAGCTCCTGGGACTCTAAACCTCAACCCTCATCACCCTGCTCCCTAATAGAACTGCCTCAGGTCAAGGCCCGCCCAGTTCCCAACCTATGACTGCACAGGCCCAACCCTCCAAACCCCAGCCCCACTCAGGTGGCTGCCTACGCACTGGGGTCAGCTTGAGATCCTGCAACACTCGGTCCAGGCAGTGGGTCTCGCACAGGTCTACTCGCACCAGCTCATCCTTGAGCTCCAGCACACGGCCCGCCACGCCGTCTAACAGGCGACGCAGCAGCCGGCGCTTCTGTGGCTGTACCATCTGGTCGTAGGCCATGTCAAAGCGGCGCAGCAGCCCCAGGTAGTACAAGTAGTGCACCGAGAGCCTGTACTGGAAGTTGTGCCGCTCCTGGCTGGGCACGGGTTCCAGCAGAGACGGCTCTTTCTCCAGCACCTCTTCCAGAGTCACATGGGAGGCCTCCCAGAGGCGTTGGTAAGCTCTAGAGAGAGTGCAATGGTTGTGTGCCTCAACAGCACCACAGAGGGGACTGGGCACGGGGGACAGAGTTGCTGCCTTTGGGGGACTGTGAACTTGGGGTTCCAGAGGGACTGATGCTCTTCATGGTGTCAAAGTGGACTTCAACGAAGTAAGGGGCCACTGGGGAATGAGTGGGCACGGGCCTGGCTTGGAGGGCTAGGATAAAGGTCTTCAGGTTTTGATGGATCAGCAAAGAGAGTCTGGGAAGTCAACAGCCTAGGCTGGGTGTTTCTGAGAGGAGGGGAGTCTGGAAGCATTGAGTCCTTTGTAAGGAAGAGTACTGCCCCATCCACCATGCAGTGAAGGTCTAGAGTTGTGAGTGAGGAATGAGGAGAGAGATGCATCCATTCCACAGAGCCGTGGGCTGGACTGGATTGTTCAGGGCAAGTCTGCAGACTGAAAACTACTCCCAGGAAGGTGCAACCACGGACCATGGGAATGCCCAAATCCACCCAGGGCCTGCCAGCACTCAGCTCCCCTCTCTGCCTGGGCCTCTCGGGTCCAGTGAGGTCTTTGCTCTTTGCCCCCTCTAGCCCTCAACTCACCTCTCAGACATGGTGTCTTCACCCCTCAATGCCCTTTGTGAGTTGGTGGGACTACGGCAGCTATCCAGGGACAGAACAGTCTGGCTTGAAGAATTCTGACCCATTGTACCTATGTTCTAAAGCTGAGGGGTGGGGCTGGGGAGTGCAGGGCTGGCTGGGGAAACTTGTCTAGGAGTACATCCCCGAGGCTGCACACCGAAAAGTCCTTGGGCAATGGCTGTAGAAAGGTCAGGGCAGAATGTGGGACAACTGACCCTTTTCTTGTGCCTACCAATAAAGGAACAGTCTCTATTTGATGCCACCTGTGAGCTGGAGGGGGCGGGCAGGTTGAGCACATGTTCCACAGGCGTCATTGTCATTCCAACTGGAACTGCTCATCCAGAGTACTGGTGGAGTTTTACTACGGTTTCCACCCATTTCCCCTCCTCAGTCTCCTGAGTAGCAAGTGTGCAACTGTACACTCTTTTAGTTACTTTTCTAGTGTTGTGATAAAAACACCAAAGCAACTTAGAGAAGATTTTGGCTTATGGTTCCAGAGAGCTAGAGTCCATAATGACAGGTTGGGAACAGCAGGCAGGCATGGCAGCTGGAGCAGGACGCTGAGAGCCCACATCTCCAACCTCACGCACAAAGCAGAGAAAAAGGAAGCAGGGCGAGGCCTTAAGCTCTGAAAACCCACTCCCGGGGACATGCTTCTTCTAGCAAGGCCAAACTTCCTTAACCTCCCCCAACAGTGTCACCATCTAAGGACAAAATATTCAAATGTGGCACACCAAGAGACATCTCACTCAACCACCACATGCACTGTGACTGTCCCCTTCTCCTGTGCTTTTAGTCCTTGTGTGTGGGAGACTATTGGGAAGGGAACGAGGGCCTGGTATACGATAGGCACACATTCTACCCCTGAGCTGCCGCCTCAGCCTGGTCTCTACTCTTGTGTATGACCTCCCTGAGACGTCTCTATGGTAGGAGCAGGGACACGCACCGGATTGTGGTCAGAAAGCCCTGAACTCTCTCTTTCCCTGATTTTGGCCCCCTGGGGGGGCACTTTTTTGGCTCAGTGTTAAGCAAGGGCAAGAAGGAAGGGAGGAAGAGAGGAAGGAAGAAGGAAGGAAGAGGGGAAGGAAGAAGGAAGGAAGAGGGGAAGGAAGAAGGAAGGAAGAGGGGAAGGAAGAAGGAAGGCAGGAAGAGAGGAAGGAAGGAAAGGAGGAAGAGAGGAAGAGAGGAAGGAAGGAAAGGAGGAAGAGAGGAAGAGAGGAAGGAAGGAAAGGAGGAAGGCCAAGGAGGAGGGAGGACAGGGCGGCGAGGGACACGGGGGCAGAGGAGGCACCCTCACACTTGCTGTAGACAACTGGAGGCTGTTGTTCAGATGGCGAGCCCCCTGAGGGCTGAGGTGTGCTCCTCACTCCCGGGTCTCCCAGGGGACCTGCTGCTGTTAGTGCAGGAATCACACCTTCAGCATCAAAGCGTCAAACCAAGCAGTGAAGCGGAGCAGAGGTGAAGCTCAGGCCGGACACCCTGGGTCTGCATTTCCTCACAGCAGCCGTGGAACCCAAGTGTGGACGGCCGATTCTCCACCTGTGAACTCTGAACACGAAGCTTGAGATGTGAGCACAGTGTGAGGTGAGTGCTCTCTAGAGCAACATGTCGGCCATCATCTCAAGGTGGATCCTTTCACGACAAGCCAGGTCTGTCTCCCTCCCACAAAGCGAACACAGAGTGTTAAATTTGCCAGTCAGTCCCTGCTCTGGTCTCCCTCTCCAAACTTAGAGGAGAGTAGGTGGCCCTTCAGGGAACCTGGTAAAAAAGAAAGCACGTGCGTGGCAGCGGGAGTCCAGGCAGAGGGCAGGCTACTGGAGACCCTAACTGCAATTTTTGTGTGTGTGAACATTTTTCAAATGTCTCAAAACACAAAGGAGAAAATTTAGGAATCTCACAAACATCTTAAGCTGAGAAGGGAGAAATTATTAAAAAATAACAGAGGAAAGTTAAAAATCCAACAAGGTGGGCACGGTGGTGCATGCCTCTAAAATCCCAGCACTCAGGAGGCAGAGGCGGGTGGATCTGTGAGTTCAAGGCCAGCCTGGACTACATAGTGAGTTCCAGGCTAGGTAAGATTCCTTAGTGAGACTTTATCTCCAAAATTACCTAAATAAAATAAAATAGTGCTTTTTTAGGTTATTTAGAAATTGGTCTAACCTATAGTTTACATATATATGAAATGTTATTATTTGCATGTTATTTCTTTCTGAGGTAGAGTTACATACTTTGTAACTCAGGGGAGTCTTGAACTTGAGTCAATCTTGCCTGTGCCTCTTGAGTGCTGGGATTACACATGTGAGACACCACTCCTGTTTTCCTATCTTTTTTTTTTTTTTTTTTTGGTTTTTCGAGACAGAATTTCTCTGTGTAGCTTTGCGCCTTTCAGGGAACTCTCCCTGTAGCCCAGACTGGCCTCGAACTCACAGAGATCTGCCTGCCTCTGCCTCCGCTTGTGCCACCGTGCCACCACGGCCCAACGGTGTACGCTTTTATTTATTTATTTAAGATTTATTTATTTATTTATTATGTATACAACATGTATGACTGCAGGCCAGAAAAGAGCACCAGATCTCGTTACAGATGGCTGTGAGCCACCATGTGGTTGCTGGGATTTGAACTCAGAACCTCTGGAAGAGCAGTCAGTGCTCTTAATCTCTGAGCCATCTCTCCAGCCCCAGTACACGCTTTTTTTTTTTTTTGAGACAGGGTTTCTCTGTGTAGCTATGCGCCTTTCCTGGGACTCACTTGGTAGCCCAGGCTGGCCTCGAACTCACAGAGATCTGCCTGCCTCTGCCTCCCAAGTGCTGGGATTAAAGGCGTGCGCCACCACCGCCAGGCCAGTATACGCTTTTAAACCCAGCACTCGGAGGCAGAGGCAGGCGGATCTCTGAGAGTTCAAGGCCAGCCTGATCTACAGAACAAGTTCCAGGACAGCCAGGGCTACACAGACAAACTGTCTTGAAAATTATGTCACAAAGAAACCACGTCTCAAACAAAAGAAAACATGACAAGAGTTATATATGGATCTGAGTCCAATCACCCCCTACACAACAAACAAACAAACAAACACATCTGCAGTCTCCCAGCACACTGGCTGTGACGTAGTGTACAATGACATGGATGAGAGTTGATGGCCCAAACCCATCGTCTTAGGGTAACACATCCCAGGGATTGTGGGCCCAGAAATGGAAACTCAGCTCACTGTGTTAAAACAGTCATTTATTTACAAAGCACTGTCACCTGTCACTTACGGCATGTCTCCAGACAGCAGTTTTTATAAAGTGTGTTGTGATTCCACCTGTGGTAGCTTCAAACACGGAGAACACTGTTGCCCCAGACAGCACTCTGGTTTAACACATCCCTTTTTCAAATCACCGCTGCCCAGGAGCATACGTCACTTAGAGCTGGTGGACTAGGTGGTGGTCTCGGTGCTCGGATACAGCGTGCTTGACCAGCTCTCCAGGCAGCAACACACACACACAGCTGTCTGGGCTTTCCAGGAAGTCAGAGTGGTTCAGCCAGGCTGGGCCAGCTAGATGGCCTTGCCAGCCAGCCATTTAAAAGGCATCACTCAAAAAGGAGTTGGTTGTCAACTTGACACACCTGGGAAGAGGGACCCTCAACTGAAGAACTGCCTCCATCAGATTGGCTTGTCCTCTTGTCTGTGGGATATTTTCTTGATTGCTAATGATTGTGGGAGGGCCCAGCCCACTACAGGCAGTACTATCCCTAGGCCAATGGGCCTGGGCTGTGTAAGAGAGGAGCTGAACTTGACCCTGAACACAAGCCTGTAAGCGACACTCCTCGGTGGTTTCTGCTCCACGTTCTTCCCTGCTTGGGAGTTCCTGCTCTGACTTCCCTCAAGGACTGCAAGCTGTAAGCGGAAATGAACCTTTCTTCTCTGAGTTGTTTTTGGTCATGGTGTTCAACACAGCAACAGAATGCAAACGAGGAGAGAGTTCGTGATCAACCGGTGGCCTTGGCAGAGTGTGGATGTCAGGGACCACTGTGTTAATGGAGGCTTTCAAGGAGAATGGCGACCGAGACCCCAATCCGGACACAAAGACACAGGAAGCCGAGTTTCCATTTCACTCCCACCATCATGTTTTTGGCAGTAGACCAAATATATAGTGACAGTGGTCCATATGATTACATGGCCTAGTGACAGCTATGGCCAATGTTATTTTTTTGCAAGTTTACTCTAACATTCACATAAAGACAAAACTAAAAATGCATTTCTTAGAAATATTTTCATTGTTCAACATGAGGCTGTAAACCCACTTTTATTTTTTACTTTGTGTGTGTGTGTGTGTGCGCGCGTGCTTGCCATGGTAGGCATGTGAAGGTGAGAGCACAGCTCTTGTGGCCAGTTCTCCCGCTGTGTGGATTCTAGTTATCAAACGAGTCGTCAGGCCCTCGAGACATCTCGCTGGCCCTGTACACAAAGTTTAAGTGAAGTTTATCTGACTACAAGCTGATGCCATCTACCCCTTGTAGGTCAGCGTCTTTAGTCAACATATGGGCAGTTATACGTGCGTTTTGCCTTTTTTCCCCATTTGTGTGTGTGTGTGAATGTGTGTGGGAAAGAGGTCGACATTGTCTTTCTCAATTATTTTCCACCTACTTTTCCTCTATGTTTTTATGTGTATGGGTGTTTTGCCCGAAAGTATGTCTGCATACTTGTGTACAGTGTCCAAGGAAGCCAGAAGAGGGCATCAAATTCCTTTGGTCTAGAGTTAGAGAAGTTGTGAACTCCCATGTGGATGCTGGGAATTGAACCCAGGTCCTCTGGAAAAGGAGCAAGTGCCCTTAACTGCCAAGTCATCTCTCCACCTTATTTGACAAATGTATTTATTTATACATCCAATGTCTCAGTCACAATATTTTATCACCCTAGAATGTTCCTTTACGTTCTTCCCAATTTCCCTGCCCACCCAAGGCAACTGTTTTCACCTCTCCCTCCAGTCTAGTTTGGCATATACAATCTCCCGTCAGTGAGCTCATACAGTATGTATTCCTTTGTGTGGGGTATTCTCTGATTGTTTTTCTTCCTTTCTTTTTTTTTTTTTTTTTTTAAGCCTACAGCACCCGGTATTCCCAGGCGGTCTCCCATCCAAGTACTAACCAGGCCCGACCCTGCTTAGCTTCCGAGATCAGACGAGATCGGGCGTGTTCAGGGTGGTATGGCCGTAGACTATTCTCTGATTGTTATTGATGTAGGAGGACCCAGCCCATTATAGGCAACGCTATCTCTAGGCAGGTGGGCCTGGGATGTAGTTAGCTGAACTTGAACCTGAGAGCAAGCCAGTGAGCAGCATTTATTTGTGATGAAAACAGCAAGATTCAGTGGGGCAGGGAGACAGAGCAGGCAGACCTGAGCACACAGATGGAGAGATGGCGCAGACACTAATAGTGCTTGATTGCTGCTCTTGCAGTTTGAGACAGATTCTCACTGTGCAGCTTGGGCTGGCTCTGAACTTGACACCGTCCTGCCTCAGCCTCCTGTGTGCTGGGTTACAGGCATGCACTACCATGCTGGCTGGTTTGCTTTTTGTTTGTTTTGGTTCCGGTTTTTTGTTGTTTTGTTTCAAGACAGGTTTCTCCGTGTAGCCCTGGCTGTCCAGGAACTCACTCTGTAGACTGGGCTGGCCTCCAACTCAGATCCTCCTGCCTCTGCCTCCCCAGAGCTGGGATTAAAGGAGTGCACACCACTACCGTGCTTTGTTTATGCATTTTTGTGGAAACACTTTTTATTTTTCCTTTTTTAAAAAAACTTTATTTCTTTTGGTACTTAGTTTGAGTGGATTACGGATTACAAGGTTTCCCCTCTTATTTTTTGAGACAGGGTCTCTCACTGAATTTAGGCCTACCAACTGAGTTAGACTTCCTGGCCAGCAAGCCCTAGGAATCCTCCTGACTCTACTTCCCCAGTGCTGGGATTACAGGGATGTGCTGGTGTGCCCAGCTTTTTACATGGATGCTAGGGATCTATGGGCCTTTTTGTTGTTAGATTTTATTTTGTGTTTGTATGTGCACAGGCATACAGTCCTCAAAGACTCTGGAGCTGGAGCTACAGATGGTTGTGAGCCACCCAACATGGTGAGTACTTACTAGGAAGTGAACATGGACCCCCTGTAAGAGCAATAAGCACTCTAAACCGCTGGGCCATCTCTCCAGCCCTGGGTGCTGAGGTCTAACTGTACCGTTTCCCTGCACCTGCACCTTGCTGTTTTCATCAGCACATGTCCACAGCTGTCCATAATCTGGCTAAGTGACAGTTTACACCGAGGGTTGCTCTGTATTATGAGAGTGCTGCTCTTCAACTGCATCTCAGAGTCCCGAGGAGGTGAGTTATCCCTGGAGGTGACATTCTTAGATGGAGGACTGTCAGTCAAAGCATTTGTTCACGTAACTGGTGTTTGGTGAGCAAGTTACTGTCCAGAAAGGATATCTGTGTGACAGTCACTGCATCACTGGGCCAGGAAGTAGGTGACCTACGGTTGGACTGACCACAATTACTTTGACCTCGATCAAGGCACTTCCCTCTGCCCTTCTTTTTCCAGCACAGAAACTTCTGAACTAGGTGGGTCTGTTATAGAAAGGTAGTAGGGACCTGATGACAACCTAAGATGTGAACAGGGGGACTTGGTCATTGTAAAGTGGGAGAGAAGTGGCTAAGCCAGCGGGTGAGTTGGAGCTGTCTGGGTGTCTTACCAGCCATGCTCTGGCCATCCTCGCCAGCAGAAAGCTGCAGCTAGTCAAGATCTTGGTCATCTTGTCCTTAGGGCAGCCTGGGTGAATAGCAGCTCTCAGCTCAGTGACGACACCAGGCCATCAGTGTGTCCACCACCCTCTCCTGAGTCCACCCTGACCCAGGCCATCAGTGTGTCCACCACCCTCTCCTGAGTCCACCCTGACCCAGGCCATCAGTGTGTCCACCACCCTCTCCTGAGTCTACCCTGACCCAGCCTTCAGCCACCCTCTCCTGAGTCCACCCTGACCCAGGCCTTCAGCCACCCTCTCCTGAGTCCACCCTGACCCAGGCCATCAGCCACCCTCTCCTGAGTCCACCCTGACCCAGGCCATCAGCCACCCTCTCCTGAGTCCACCCTGACCCAGGCCATCAGCCACCCTCTCCTGAGTCCACCCTGACCCAACCTTCTGTCAGATTTTGATCCCAAATCTGAGCTAAGCCACAGGTTCTTGAACACTGTGACAACAGAAGCCCAGAACAGCTCAAAATATACCAATTTTTGGGAAAGGAAGGTCCCACAAATCAGAAACAGTGTGTGTGTTGGGGGTGGGTGGGGCACAGCCACAAATGCCACCTGCCTGCATGTGAAAACACGCAGCCCTGCCACCCCCACTCCGTTTCGAAAAACCTGGTGACATGGCAGCTGCTGTTGCTTCCAGGCCGAGGGCAGTTCTGAATCCCAAACAAGGCACAGCTAATTTTAGATAATTTGCAGACTTTCTAGGCATTCTTAAAATGGTCAAATTGGGTTTTCTCCTGCCGTGGGTGTAGGAAACAAATGCACTGACTGGATTATGAGGTTGAGTACACTTCCCTTCTCCAGATGCCAAGTCCTTTCAACCCTGAGCTCCAGGGGCCCAGTGGCTTGTTTTTTGTTTTGGTGGTGGTGGTAAAGGAGGGTCAGGAACCCAGGCTGGTCTCAAACTCCCTAGTGTTGGAATTCCAGGCCTGTGCCGCACCTGGTTTGAGTTTCTAGTAACAGGTAGTTGATTTGGTGACAAGTGACGACCCTGTTGAACCGAGTCTGCATACTCAGGGCAGGCTGACTCAGACTGCTTTGCTCCCGGCCCAGCTGGCAGAGCAAGTCCTCTGGGGCTGTGGTGGAGCAGAGACCTGCCAGTCTCAGCTCTCAGTGCAAAGGCTTGGTTCCTCTGCTAAGCAGCTCTGGGACCTCACCATCTGGGGAGGACAGATCCTTATCACTTTTTTAAGGAACAGGACCAAGTCTGCCTTTCTAGGCTGTGGTCAGAGATCTCCCTCCCTCTTGAGTACTTCTGACCCTCCTAGTATTTAAGCCACAATTTAGTATTTAAAGATTTATAGCCTTTCTGTCTTGTTGGCTTTCCCACTGGATTGTAAGTTCTTAGATGGACGCTGAGGTTTCAGAGGCAAGTGACAACCACCCTCAGGTAAGGTAGTACCTGCTGACATGAAGCCTCAAGTTTCCAAAGGACTAGCCGGACTACGAAGAACCCTAGCTGGATGTAAGCTAGGCACAGCTAATAAAGGGTGGGTGTGGAGAAGATAGAGCACTCCATCAGTGGAGGAACTGTGCAGACCTCAGACTCTGCATCTCTCACTCCACCAAACACAACAGACAGGTCTAGCTGAGAAACCTGGATTTCTAACAAATGTCCTATGTGATGGGAGGTGGCAGCCAGAGTATGTCACACTGCAAAGCATGGTCCATGACCTGCTGCTCAGCATCCACACTAGGAAACTTGTTAGGAATGTTAGTTCCTAGCTGCTTCCAGTACTCCCAAAAAGTTGGCAAGGTCCACCTCTGTGACCTGACAAGCCCTCTCTACACCCAAGTCTGCTGAAACACAGGCCTAAGGGAAAGCTTGACCTGGAAAGGGCAGGGGCTCCAGAGGGCCTGACTTCTCTGCCTTATAGGCTTGCTGAGGGGAAGTGAATACTGACTGCAGGGAGAGAAGAATGCTGAGGCCCAGGGAGGAGAGACTGTGGATTCCTCTTTATTGGACTCTTTGTAGATGACACACAGATCTACAGTTAAATAATTATTAAAATACCGACCAGGACTATGGCCCTGGCCCAGGGCTCCCAACCAGAAGCAATAAGGAATGGGGGTGATGGGCTGGCAGTACTCCTCCAACATCACCAAAACCCATAAAACGAGGCTCTTGAATCCTTCCAGGGCCAGACCAGGGCTTGGGCCCTTGGGTTAACCCAGGGACCCTTGGCTGCATCTCTCAGGGCAAGGTAACCAGCAAGGGTCTGGAGGGAACAGCCAGCCAGTCCAGACAGACAGACCCAAATGGAAGGAGGATGGGAGACGGACAGGTGCTGTCCAACTGGAGATAAGATGCAGCGAAGGCAGGCTGAGGGGAGGCTGGGGGCAGTATTGCAGCAGTGCGGGAGTGCAGCCCCAGGGTCCTGTCCTGAGTGGCTGGTCAGGGGTCAGCTGGCAGGCTCCAGGTGGCATTCCTGACCCAAGCCTGGCTGAGGGCTCACACGTTGTGGGTCCTCTTGGTGAGCTGGGGCTCCTCATCTACCAGCTTGGATTTGAGGTGCTCCTTGTAAGCTAGGATGTCTCCAGGCCATTTAGTGATTGTCTGCTTCTCACAGACCCAGATCTCCTGTGCAACCTGGAAGCAGATGCTGGGTTCAATCTGGCCAGCCCTTGGCACCCTCTCCACCACCAGGACTATAACGAGGCTTCCTGAGTGAAACAGCCTCTCCCTTGAGGCCTCACCCAAACCCATATCCAGCTTACTCTCTCTGGGGACATTTTACTCAAGAGCACTATAACCAGTATTCTAGAAGTTTCCAAGCCAGATCCTACCCACCACCGCCCTACTGTGAGGTCTCCAGCAGGCTTCCCACATATTCAGAGGCTTCACGAACCACATGTTTTTCTACCCTTGCTTTTTTAGAAATACAGAATACAGAAATGGCCAGCAGCCTTCCTCCTCTTAATCTAAATCCTTCTTACTACAACACTTATTTTGGGGCTGAAGAATCTTGACACAGTAATAAAAGTCTGATTTCCTCATTTGGCTCATCTTTACCAAGTTAACTACGATCCCTACAGAGTCATGAGATCTGGTTCTCACCAGGTCACATAGACCTGAGCCCCTTCCCTGAATTTAGCAAACGTGTGTTATGCCCTCCATGTGCTACAACTGTGCTTCACACAACCTTCTACCCATACACTCCATTCTGTGCCTCAGGCCATACTCACCTGCTGGATGAGTCTGAAGTCATGGCTGACTAGCATCATACCACCCTCAAACTCATTGATGGCATCTGCCAGTGCATCAATGGTCTCTATGTCCAGGTGATTGGTAGGCTCGTCCAGAAAGAGCATGTGAGGGTTCTGCCAGGCCAGCCAGGCCAGACACACTCGGCACTTCTGCCCATCCGACAGGTTCCGGATTGGGCTCACCTAGAGGAACCATGACATAAGAACTTGGTGTTACATCCGCCATGCAGCATGGGACTTCTCTCCCCTCTCTGGCTCCTGTTACCAGTATTGCTTTTTTTTTTTTTTTTTTCTTTTTTTTTTTTTTTTGGTGAGACATGAGCTTAGGATGACCCAAGATCATATAGCAAGATATTGGCCAGGCCATTAGTCTTGAGACCTGACGGGATACCTAGAAACATGACCACTCAGCCTCTCGCTATTAGCATGTAAATTCTGATGCAATGACATGATCCGGTGATCCTGCAGTTTCATGTCTATTTTCTAGCTCTCTCAAGCACTCGGCTCAAGAGCCTGTCAAGAGTCCTGCTCACTGTCCTTTCCCACAACCCACAGTACATGACACTTTAAAGGAAAGAAATGGAGGAGACTCTGGGATCACTTCCAAACCTAGGTGTGATGGCAGTGTTCTCTGATCATCTGGCCGTAGCCTGAGCCATCCTGGGTCCTCCCCAGCCCTCCTCTCTCACCTGCTGTTTCCCAGTGAGGCCGTATCTCCCAATGATCTTCCTCATCTCCTCCTTCTCCTTGATCTCTGGGTAGCACTTCATCATATACTCCAGTGGTGAAAGGTCCAGGTCCAGCTGCTCCTGTAAATGCTGCAGAGAAAGCACGACCACCACATTTGGGGGAAGCTTCTCCTAAAGGAGGCCCCTTGGTGTGACAGGGGCCTACCCTAAAAGGGGCCTGCCCCAGGAGCCCACCCCAGACACTTGCTCAGGATCCAAGAAGCAGGGAGAAGCTAATGTTCCTAGAGGAGGGGCTTGGACAGATGTGGTCCCTTCTACCCTGACCCCCAGCTTTGACGCCAGGCCTGTACCTGATGGTAACGCCCTATCTTGACATGAGAATGCTTCCGGATCATTCCATCTGTGGGTAGAAGCTAGGAAAGAATTAAGTAGAATCAGGAAAGTAAGCATGCCAAAAAAGAATCCCCAACAGAAGCAAACACACTGGGCTTGGACAACCTCCCAATCAATGTACTTCGCTAACACAGACTACCGTCTAGGCACTCTTCAGTGTTAAAGAGGCAGGGCTGATGCTCAGTGAATTAAGGCACTTGACAACCTGAGTTGATCTGGAACCCACATGATGGAAGGTGAGAAGTGACACCCATAAGTTGTCCTATGACCACCACATGCGAATGCACACACAACAAATGTAAACGTACATACTTAGAACAACTCACTCAAACAGACTCAAGGGAGGCGAAGATAAGCAGAAGTTTACTAGATGGACATGAAAGGTCCATTGTATAATACATCAATAATACACTTGATGTAGGTCCAACACATATTTTCTCAAAAGAAACTCCAGTGTATAGGCATCCGTCCTTACAGCCTGTCATATGAACGCCTTCACCACACACGTCATCGTCTTCCCCACCCTCCCTTCCCAGCCTCAGCACTGCCCAGCCCCTCCAGGTGGCTCACTCAACCACCAAAGCACTCCTTCCCTCCCTTCTTCCGACATGGCATTCCACCTTAGCACCATACCTCTCCAGTCAGCAGCTTCAAAAGAGTGGACTTCCCTGCACCGTTGGGTCCTACCAGAGCCACTCGTGTGTCAAGGTCAATGCCAAATTCTAGATTATTGTAGATGCAAGGCTGAGGCGGGTAAAGAGAGAGGAACAAAGGTTAGAACTCAAATCTCCTCTGCCTGGCATGCTAACTCCATAGGTGGGGAGAATGGAGGAGGGAATTACTGTCAAAGCTGATCCCAACCCACTGCTTCCTCTGCTAAGCCTGACAATCATCCACACCCTGGCAAAAGTCAGCAGTTGGCAAGAATGGGAGAAGCCCCACTGCTGAAACTGCCCGTGCGAAATGCACCCGGCCTCCTAGCTACACACAGGCTCTGCACATGTGCTCTGGCCCATACTCACCCCGTCTTTTGTGTATTTGAAGCTCACGTTCTGCACCATAATGACAGGTGGTGGGATTTTACCACACGGTGGGAAATAAAACGACAGCGTCTAAGAAGAGGAGGCATTTTCATGTCAGTACTTTTTTATTAACCCATGCTTCAGCCACCTAACCTAACCATCAGACCTCACCTTGTCACTCACAACCCTTTCTGTCAGTCCTGATGCCATCATTTTCTGTAGCGTTTTCTCTTTGCTTTGAGCCTGCCGGGCCAGCTTGGCACTGCCATGGCCAAACCTGGCAATGTAGTTCTGTAAGAGACCAGAAGAGGAATCAGAGTGTGTGCAAGAGATAAGATGGGGCTTGAAGTGTGCATGTGCACAGGACACCGGAAGTAGCAGCTTTTGTTTTTTTGTTTTTTTTTTTTTTTTAGTTTTTTGAGACAGGCTTTCTCTGTGTAGCCCTGGCTGTCCTGGAACTCACTCTGTAGACCAGGCTGGCCTTGAACTCAGAGATCCTCCTGCCTCTGCCTTCCAAGTGCTGGGATTAAAGGCGTGCAGGACCATGCCTGGCATCAACTCTTAAACCTTGAGTAAGAAATGACCCTCATTTCTTCCGGCCTCCTCCGGCCACCATCACTTCCCAGTACAGGTGGAGAAGGGCAGCACAACCTCCTACCTTCATGTGTGCAATCTGGTCCTGCTCCCAGTGAAACCTCTTCATCTGGTTCTCCTCCAGCTCCAGCCGTGTCTTCACATACTGATCATAATTACCCTGTGGGGAAATGCCCGCCCCAGGCAAGGCGGCAGCTTTACCCAGGGCTCAGTCCTGGGTTTTCACTCAGATCGGAGGGTGACAGCAGCATCACCAACTGCATTAAAGCAGCACATGCTAACCTAGAACCTGGTGTCTATTTTTGCAGAGCTGAGGACGGAACCCAGGGCACTAACATGACACGTGAGGCAAGGGTGTACCACTAAGCCATGTTCTAGCCCAACCAGAAATGTATGGATGTATATTTAATTCCATGCCTTTTACACAGCCAAGCCAAGGCAGGGTCCATGGTAAATCCTAAAATTAACCCGAAGAACACTCAGTGTCTGTAGAAGCCTTGAACACAATCATGCGGACACCATGGAGCTCAGGCCCTCCACCACCTCCTACTGCCCACCTAGAGGCTAATGCCACTTAGGATAATACCCCCCCACACACAAGGGAAAACAAACCACCTGGATTTGGGATCATGCTCAAGTGGATTGCCATGGTTTCTATCTGAACCAAACAAAGCCCAAGACTCAAGCTAGTCATCCATTAAAAAGACCTAAGAAACATGTCACAGGATATCCACACACAATGGTAATACTATGCATCACTAAAGAGGCAGACTGCATACTCATCTAAAAAGCATTACTAATTTTAAAAGTAACCTGAAAAATATAATGATTATTAAGGATTACAGAAGAGGTGCTGGAGATGGCTCAGGGGTTAAGAGCACTGGCTGTTCTTCCAAAGGATCTGGGTTCAATTCTCAGCACCCATATGGTGGCTCACAACCATCTGTGACTTCAGTTCCACGGGATCTGATACCCTCTTCTGGCCTCATTGGGCAACTTATGGGGTGCAGAGACACATGTAGGCATACCCATATACACAAAGAAAAAAAACTTAAGATTCTAAAAGATTAAAGATAAAGAATGTATCCATATATAATATTTTCTACAAACGATTGCAAATAAACAGTTTTGGAAGGCGATATAAGAAACTATTAATGCTCCCACAGTGACTGTGACTATGAATGAAAAGGTCTGTTTTCCCTTTTCCTATCTGAAACTGATGCTCACTGTGGAATCCAGGCTGGCACGACCCTTACACTTCAGCCAACATAGTGCTGGGGTCATGTAGATGCCACCACACCTATCTCTATTTTTTACTTAAAAAAAAAAAAAAAAAAAAAAAAAATTACATTTTTCTTTATTTAGTTCTCTGTGTGTGTTCATTAGATTCCCAGAATACATACACATCAGATGCTCACAAATGCCTCTAACCCCAGCTCCGGAGGATCCAACACCTCTGGGGGCTGCAGCAGGATCAGGGCCTTCCCTAGGCACTCACAGAAGTCAACTTCTTTGCATAAGGCAAACACAAACACACACACACACACACACACACACACACACACACACACACACACAGAGCAGCTGCCATCCATGGCCTATAGTCAGAAGCAAAGGCTTTGGAACTAAAACAAAATGGACCAAAGGACTTCTTTAAAAGACTGTATCATACTTAATAACAAATTCAAAGAATTAGCAAGTGCAGGAGCCAAGGCCCACTCACCGTGTAATACTTGAGTTTCTTGTTGTGCATGTGGATGATATTGGTACAGACCCCATTCAGAAAGTCCTGGGAATGGGACACAAGGACCAGGATGCGCTTGAAACTGTGAAGCCAAAGAGCCAATCAGGAAGGTTGCAAACAAGAGACTAGTCAAAAAAGCCTACACAGCCAGACCCAGAAAGCTCTCACCCTCTCCCACTCTCACACTCAAGTGCCCTTGTAGCTCCTGCAGCAAGCAGGGACCTAGGCAGCACTGCATTCCCTCAGTAAAGGGCTCCAGGAGCCTTTCCGTGGTAAGACAGCCTAAGCCTGAGGCTTCTGTTCTGTCAGCAGAATGGAGTAGAGATGGAGTAGTAGCAAAGTCAACGGTCTGTATATACAATAAAAGGCATCCAGAACTGTGGGCAGGGCCAACTCAAACCAATTCAGTAAGAGAAACATGAGCCCTTTCTTTTGAGACAGCACTAAGGTATATCATGTTTCCTTTTAAAGCTGAGACAATATTCCAAGCTACTCAGTTCTTTGGTTATAAAAGAACCATGATCATATTTGTTAATATTTTTCTTTATCACCACATCATGAATTTAAACATTAGACTTACTTTACATGATTTGTGTGTGTGTACACATACACTGATAGACATATACATACAATTAAACATTGCCTTTAATAAAGATGTTGTACTTCAGACATAGGAAAAACAAAAGGTTTTGGTTTTAAAGGCTCACACAATTCAGACTTAAAAAACAAAAACAACAAAAAAACCACCCCAGTGAAACAAAAAGGCCCACTCTCTAACTGCATTTGGCACTGGCTACATCTGGCCTCTCTCTGGCCTCCTTTCTGGGCACCTATTTCCTTTGGGCTCTGCTACTGACCCCTCAGGGATCTGTGGCTCCCAGCCCCACTCCTTACGTCTTAAGTTCTTCTTCCAGCCACACACAAGCATCCAGGTCCAGGTGGTTGGTAGGCTCATCCAGAAGCAGCATGAAGGGCCGAATAAAGAGGGCTCTGAAGGACACACAAAAAAACAACAGTCACCTTGAATGCGGAATGGAAGGCACAGCTTGCCTGCCATGAGGCTGGTCAGGTCTAGACTGAATCCTCAAGCCAATCTGTAGCAGGCTTCTTGGACCGCCAGCTCCCCAAATCATGGCACAGAGACTTATTAATTATGAATGTTTGGCCTTAGCTTAGACTTGTCCCACTAGCTCTTTTATCTTAATTAAACCTGTTTCTATTCATCTATGTTTTGCCTCAGGGCTTTTTACCTTTCTTTCATTCTGTATGTCCAGCTTCCTCTATGTCTGTCTGTCTGTCAGCTGCCTGGCTAGCTGGCCTCTGGCGTCTCCCTCTCTTCCTCCTTCTCTTCTCCCTGGAGCCTAGATTACTTTTCATACTTGTTCTCTCTGCCTGCCAGCCTCACCTATCCCTCTACTGCCTAGTTATTGGCCCTTCAGTTTTTTATTAGACCAATCAGGTACCTTAGGCAGGCAAGATAAAACAAATGCAACACACCTTTCTATAGTTAAACAAACGCAAAAAAAAAAAAAAAAATGCAGCATAAACAATGTAACATATCCATCCTTACATAGTTAATCCGTTTTCTACGTCAGAGAAAAAAAGGGCTCCAGAACTCAGGACTGAGAGTTATAGGAATGCAGCCTACAGGTAAGGCTGAGGCCTTTTGCACCTGTGAGGTTTGAGATGGCAGTTGGTGAGCATCAAAGAAAGGCACAAGAGGAATCAAGTTATCAAGGCAACAACCATCCTGGTTAGACTAGTTGATGGGGCTGCCAGACTCCAGCAAGCACCCAAACAAAGAATGTCCTTTTTCACACAGTAAGTCAAGGAAGGGACAGGCTAAAGCTCTGGCTTCCAGACTGCAGTCACCACTCTTGGAGAACTTGGTAAGAGTATCTCTGAGCTGAATCACACTCAAGCTGAGAGTTGTCTATCTCTAAAGCTCCTAAGCTAGCCAGAGCAGTTTCTGGTTAGCAAATGGAGCCACTGCACTACGTTTTAAGACAGGTGAGCCAGGCGGTGGTTAATCCCAGCACTCAGAGGCAGGCAGCTCTCTCTGAGTTCGAGGCCAACCTGGTTTACAGAGTGAGTTCCAGGACAGCCAGGATTATTTCATCACAGAGAAACCCTGTGTCAAAAAAACAAAAGACACTGGCAACTCTCTAGCCCCATGGGGCAGCCTCACCAACTTGCTTCCCAGGAATGGTGCAATGCAGACGGTCTCACCCATTTAATTAGTACTATGGCTTGAATATTCCCCACTGAGGCATTAAGAGGGTAGAAATGTCTCTGAATGTTGGTGCTTGGCCTCTGCACGGTGAGCAGGAGAGAGAGAGACCAGTGAGCACACACTCGTGGCTTTATAAGGAGACAAGAAGACAGACACACCAATTTCCCATCTCTCACCACATGAAGCCTACACTACACATCAGGACTCTGCTAGCAAAGCCACCATCAGATGAGGCCTTTTGGCTTTGCACCTCCAGGACTATGAGCCTCTTTTCTTTATAAAGTATGCAGCCTCAATAGATATTCACTATTGCACTAGAAAACAAAGGAATACAACTCAGCCCTCTGGGGAGGGGCACTGAAGTAGTGCTGGACTATAGAAACTCATTTTAAGCACAGGTTCCCAAGGGTAAAAAGGACAGGTGACATCAATGCTGTCCAATATTTTACTATCATAAAAATTAGCAGGATGGAAGCACAAAAGGCAGGAAGGGGGTCAAAGTGAAAGAAAAACTTAACTCCACTGTTTTACTTGAGTCTACTCAGAGTACTCCTGGACCATGTGCTGAGGACCCAGCACTGAGCATGGAAGTATTTTTGAGTACCTCAGCCGGAGACTCAGTCTAGTCCACATACCTATCTAAGCCAAACCACTGATGGTTATCTCATCTGATACATACTGACCATGAGACCAGTTCTACAGTCCTACCAGGGTGAACATTCCACTCCAAGAGATGGGGGCTCCAAGGAAAGAGGGAAAGGGAGACTCACCTGGCAAGAGCAACTCTCATCCGCCAGCCACCACTGAAGTCTTTCAGCTTCTTGCGCTGCATGGCAGGTGTGAAACCCAGTCCATGTAAGATCCTTGAGGCCCTCATCTCGGCTTTGTCGGCGTCCAGCTCTTCCAGCCGCTCATAGAGTTCCATGAGCTTCTCACACTCCGCTGTGGGTGGCACATGACCGACCATCAGCTCCCTGAGGGCCCCAGGAGGAAGCCTACCCCACCCCTGGGTATAGAGCCATACCATCCTCATGAGCTAACCGCTCAGCCTCCCTCTCCAGCATGGCCCGCTCTGTGTCCACCTCCATCACACACTGCAAGGGTGTTTTGTCGCTAGGAGGCATCTCGCGAGTCAGATGGTAGATGTCTATGTGCTCGGGGATGGGCACTTCACGTTTCCCAACAGCAGAGAGCAGCATGGACTTTCCTAAGAGAATAACACAGAGACATTCGGCCACCTCCTCACTGTTCTTGTGCACCTGTTCCTAACAGGCACTCCAGGATCCCCATTCTTGAAGTGCTTGCCTTCTTTTTGCTCACTCTCAAGATTCCCTTTTCAACTTCAAGTCTTGTGCTACTGCTCCTGTGAAGTCCTGTTCATTTACAATGGCTTCACACACTACTCCCCATTCCTGTTTCCCCCACCAACTTCTCTAGCACCTTCTGTCAAAAACTACTCACTTGGTACTTACTGCACACTGCTGGGTCATAACTCCCCTGTCCTGGACACGTCTGGTCCTCCACTCACAGGATTAATTTCTTGCTTTGCTAATGCTAAATACACACTGAGTAACAGATGATCCAAGAAAGAGAAACCTCCCACTTCGCCCCCCAAGGGCTCACCGATTCCATTTAAGCCGATGAGGCCATAACGACGGCCTGAGTTTAGTTCCAGTTTGGTGTCACTGAGCAGCTCTTGACCATGAAAGGTGAGTGAGAGGTTGATGATGTGGACGTCAGTACTGTTGGGGTGAGAGGCCAGGACGCCGGTGACAGCGCGAGCAGCAGCTTTCTTCATCTCAAAGTCCTCTAGCTCCTTGGTCAGCAAATCCACTTCTGGAGACAAATGTAATTTGGGAAGGGGCTGTCAGACAGACTCACATCCCACATGACTTGAGCTCAGGTCATTCAAAGCAGACTCAAGAGTTCCGAGAGCTTTATACCTAGTGCACACGACATAGACTTGCCCAACACTCTGCTTTCACAGGCCAGTTTTACTTCGCACTCTTTCTGAGTTCTCTTGCCCTTCCAATGTCCTTTCCCTCCCACTGTGCTTAACTTCCCCACCTTCCACAACCCTAGCCAGGGATAAGCCTCCTCACTGCCTAACTCGATCATACTAGCTTCCTTCTAGAACTCTTATTTTGGAGACAATTCTTACCACTTAACTGTCAGTTTTAACTATATTTTCTATTATTTCTGTCCCCATTACAAATGTTACTATGTTTCTTCAAATATTTAGTGTTTATCTGTAGTACAAGTCACACACACACACACACACACACACACACACACACACACACCCCACTCAAAACACGGTCCCTGCATATCCATATAAACAACTGAGATGACTAAAATAGACATAAATAACAAAATGGCACAGGGGATAGCAAATAGGAACACAACCAATGTTAGATGTCATCAGAAGGCATTGCCATATTGAGCCAGGCTTTGAGAGAAAATGTCAAACAGGGCTTTGTACAAGCACTATGGCATCAAATCTTAATGTGTGAAAGGACAAAAATGTGGTAACGGCCAAAGGACAACGAGCGGTCGACATCAGCAGGAGGACTGACTGTGCAGAGTTTTCAGGGGCACTGAAGAGACAGGCATTCAACTGTGGTGCTCACTATGACGCATCGCCATGTTTCCCCCGTCACAGTTAACTTCAGCTATCAACTTCACAAAACCTGGGGAGAGGGAGGAGCCTCAACTGAAGAACTGCCTCCATCAGACTGGCCAGTGGCCATGTCTTAACTGCTAATGAATGTAGAGGGTCCAGTCGAGTGTGGGCAGAGCCGCCCCTACATACGAAGGCTAGCTGAGCAAGCCAGTAAGCAGCATTCCTACACAGTCCTTGCCTTACTTCCCTCCCAAACTGGTTTCAGTCATAGAATGTTTTGTCACAGCAACAGAGAAAGGAAACTAGAAAATAAGTGTTCTGAAAGCAAACTATATTTATATAGTATGAGTGAGTAGTAGCACAACTAATGGGGAGAAATGCTCAATAGATCCCCAAAACAACAAAACCACAGCTGTTTTCTCAGGAAAATCACATAAAACAGTATGTAACGAGTCGGGCATGGTGGTGGTGCACACCTTTAATCCCAGCACTAAGGAGCCAGAGGCAGGCGGATCACTGTGAGTTCAAGGCCAGCCTGGTCCACAAATCGAGTTTAGGGCTGTTACACAGAGAAATCCTGTCTCGGGAAAACCAACCCCAAAACCAAAACCAAACAGACAAAACCAAACCAACAACAACAACAAAAACCAATATGTAACAATAAGTTATTCTCATTAGTATAATCACTATCCCTGTGACATCAAGAGTACCATATGGTAAAGCCTGACATACTGGCTACCACAGGTCAGAAGAAAAACTCAGAAAAACGATAGGAAGTTGCCTTTTCCTTTACTGTCCTCTACAGTATCAGGGTAGAACAGCTCCCATCTGAGTTTGCCATTTCAGTTCAGTTCCCTTGATCAGTAACAAGGTGGCACTATCTTTAACTTTATGGGTTTGGTTGTCACTGAAAAGTTTCGTGGCCTATAAAGATGTGTGTTGGGATTTTTACTCTGTAAAAGAAGCCCAGGCTGGCTTCAAACCCCTCCATCCTTTTGCCTTAGCCTCCTGAATGCAGGGATTACAGGCCAATGCATCTGCATCCGACGAAGCCACATTCTTCATCGCCTCTGCATCCAGATCAGGAAATTCACCCAATTCCCCTCCATCACCTGTGGTCTCTCTGCCATTGGCCTCCTCGTTTTTCTCCTCTGCCACCTGAGGTTCTGTGACGGCGTCTCCATTTTCCTCATGTCCCTTTCTGGGCCGCTGGCGAGCTTTGGCGGCTTCCTTCTTTTTGGCTGCTTTCTTCTTGGCCAGGTCGGAGGGCATGGTGATGAGCCACGGGGGTAGTTACGGTTCTTTCAGGAGTCTGAAGAAAAGCAAACCGATACGCCAACAAAATTCTAAACTCACAGGTAAGAATGTCTGAGCCGTAGTCCATCCCTCCTCGGAATTTTCCTATCAAGCCTCTGGTGCCTCACTCTGTGCCCGCCTCGCCTCGGCCGACTTTGTCAGGGTCCCTCACACTCTCGACCGGTCGGTCTTCCAGCCTCTCTCCTCCTCTAGGGCTCGCGCGCCAATCCCCGCCGGCCTCCCCTGGATGCGCTCTTCCCCCCGGGCCTTCAGTGAGGGACCGTTCTGCCCCTAGTCTCTAGTTTCCCAACTTGGCGCTCGCGCACCTCAGCCGGCCGCCTCCTTTTCGGATCTTCGCCAGGAGTTCGTCCGGACTTGGTTTTGGTCGCTCCCCTCCACCCCACCGACGGCGGCGCGGTTCCTCCCCGGGAGCCACGCGTCTTCCGCGGCGGGTCCCAAAGGGGTCTCCGCGCTCGCTGCCCCTAACCTCCCCCACAACCCGCGCGCCTGCGTCTCTGCCTGGGCCAGTTCTTTTCCCTTTCGGCCCTTTCCATCCCGACCCTGATCTCCCTTCCGCTTCTCCTCCCGCTTCCTGCTCACGGGTCCGCACTCTCCTCCCCTCCGGCTCCCCTTCCCCCTCAACTCACGGGGCCTCGCCGCTCGGCCTCTGTCGCAACAGAGCTGCTCCTTGAGCTCCTCCGCGTGCGGCCGGCTCGCCAGCCAATCACGGCCCCGGGCGGCCCTCGGCGCGCCGCCGCCAGAGCTCCTGGGAAATGTAGTTCTTGACTCGCAACGACCTCGGGCGGGACTCTCCTCAAGAACTACCACGAATCCCAGGTGTTGCGCGGTCCTAGTGACGCCATCAGAACGCGCAGGGCTCCAGGTTGGGGGAGGATTAGAGTCCAAGAGTCCTGTCCCAGCAGGCTGGCTTAAAGCGCTGGAAACTGCAAATCCCAGATTGCTCCTCGGAGAGGCGAGCTGCTCTGCCAGACCGTACCCCACCTCTAGCAGATAAGTTTACCCGGCTGCTCAACTGGTTTAACCAGCAGGGAGTGCGACTACGCTTCCCAGCATGCATCTAGAGAGAGCTGGCCCAAACAATGGGAGAAGACAAGTAGAGGTGGAGGGAAAAGGATGAGCGAGGTGCTGCTGCTGGGCAGAGGCGGCACTGAAAGTGAGGTAGCCCTTCGCAGACAACACCAACAGGGCTCCATACGAGAAAGGAGCCTTAGTTTCAGGAAACTGAAATTGCAGAGCCTCGTCCATCGCTGGTCAAACTTTTAGAAAGTGACAGACGTTGTTCTGAACCTTGGTATCTCAGCCGAGAGTTACTGGATTCCATCAGAGCGGTATAAGTGTTGTGGAAAGGGTCAAAGGACCACTTTTCTGAGTTTAGCTTTATGGACAATTAGCTGTGACTTGTGGTGATATATTTGTAATCTAAGAAATAAAGCTTGGCTGAAGATCAGAGGACAGAGCCAGCCACAGAGTTAGCCACAGAGGTCAGGCAGTAGTGTCACACACCTTTATTTTTTTTTTTATTTATTTTTTTTTTTTTTGGTTTTTCAAGACAGGGTTTCTCTGTGTAGCTTTGCGCCTTTCCTGGGACTCACTTGGTAGCCCAGGCTGGCCTCGAACTCACAGAGATCCACCTGGCTCTGCCTCCCGAGAGCTGGGATTAAAGGCGTGCGCCACCACCGCCCGGCCTAAGATTTTTGTTTGTTTGTTTGTTTTTGTTTTTCAAGACAGAGTTTTCTCTGTGTAGCTTTGCGCCTTTCCTGGAACTCACTCTGTAGTCCAGGCTGGCCTTGAGCTTGCAGAGATCCGCCTGCCTCTGCCTCCCAAGTGCTGGGATTAAAGGCGTACGCCGCCGCCGCCGCCGCCGCCGCCGCCGCCGCCGCCGCCGCCGTCACACACCTTTAATCCTAGCACTTGGGAGGCAGAGGCAGAGATCCCTTTGGATCTCTATAAATTCAAGGCCATGCTGGGCTTCAAGAGATTAATCCAGTCTAAAAAAGAAAGAGCCAGGCAGTGGTGGCACACACTTTTAATTCCAGCACTTGAGATCACACACCTTTAATCCTAGCACTAGGGAGGTTGAAGCAGAAAGTGATATGGCTGGGCAGAGAAAAGAATATAAGTCAGGAGGAGACAGGAATTCACTCTCCTGCAGACGCTCTGTCAGGTTGAGGAGTTGGTGAGGTAAGAGGTGTTGGCTGGCTGCTCTGCTTCTCTGATCTTTCAGCTTTCACCCTGATATCTGGCTCTGGGTTTTTATTATAAGACCATTTAGGATTCGTGCAACAGTGACTTGTCCTGTTCCATTTCCTTTGAGTCTTACTGTCTAAAATCTCTAACAGACTTGGTGTTAGGTACATTGTAAACTCTAGATTTGTAGCTTCAAAAACAATGTAACTCTTTTTTGACCCTTGTTACCTCTCCAGGCTCCTGTCCACTGGTGCCTTATTATTGATGACACCAAAGGAAGCAAAAGAAACCATTACTTCCCTTGAGTGCACTCTCAGAAAGTGAACCCCTTTTCCTCTACATTTTCCCAAGCTAAATAGAAATTAGGCTTGAAGGTCAGCAGCTTCAGACCCCACCTTCTGTGTCTTTGCTAGCACACTAATTTTGAGAGAGAAAGCATCACCCAAGATTTTAAAGGATTGCAAAGATTAGAAAAGGGAAGAAGGGAGGGGGATGCTTTGTTGAAGCCCACTAAGGGAAGCCTGTCTTGTCCTGGTAAAAGGCTGTTTCTTGTAGACTCCCCCTTTAATTCCTTTTAATCTGCTGTTACATTGTTTGTACTTTAAAGAGTAGACCATAAGTTCTAACTTTGGCCCTGGGTAGAAACAAGACTTTCTGAACTGACAGGAATATTATACATTACTATATAAGCGGGAGGCTTTTTGGTAATGAACAAAAATGTACTATTTCCTTTTCCTTTAAGAGTTAATCCAGGGCTGGAGAGATGGCTCAGTGGTAAGAGCACTGACTGCTCTTCGAGAGGACCCGGGTTCAATTCCCAGCACCCATATGGCAGCTCACAACTGTCTGTAACTCCAGTCCCAGGGGACCTGAAACCCATGGCAAAACACCAATGGACATAAAATAAAAAATAAATTTAAAAAAAAAAAAGAGTTAATCCAAAGACTGGAGAGATGGTTCAGCTGTTAAGAGCACTTGCAGAGAATCATGGTTTGATTCCTAGCACCCACACCAGGTGACTCCAAACTGCCTGTGAACAGTTCCAGGATATCTGGTGCCCTCTTCTGGCCTTTGCAGGCATTTGCACACACGTGGTGAACATAGAGAGGAGGGGGTACACACATGCAATACACACACACACACACACACACACACACACACACACACACACACACACACGGGGTGGGGAGGGGGTAATCCAAATGGGCCTGTCAATCACCTAGACAGGAAAATGCTGCTCAGGAAGCTGTTCCAGAAACTAAAACACAGTAGAAAACCCGTCTAACCATTGTCCCCTCCTACCCCTTGAGAAATGTTTTTCTGGGGCCTGGAGAGATGGCTCAGCAGTTAAGAGCTCTGGCTGTTCTTCCAGAGGTCCTGAGTTCAATTCCCAGAAACCACATGGTGGCTCACAACCATCCATAATGAGATCTGGCGCCCTCTTCTGGCCTGTAGGCAGAACACTGTATACATAATAAATAAATACATCTTTAAAAAGAGAGAAATGTTTTTCCTTTACAGTGTTCCTTTTTGTTTTGTTTTGTTTTTTCGAGATGGTTTCCCTGTGTAGCTTTTGGTGCCTGTCCTGGATCTCACCTATAGACCAGGCTGGCCTCAAACTCACAGAGATTGCCTGCCTCTGCCTCCTGAGTGCTGGGATTAAAGGCGTGGGCCACCATCACCTGGCAAGAAATGGTCTACTAGTTCTTATATGTCACTTAAACACTGTTGAGCATGTTCCTAGAATAATCTCCACCAGTTGAGTAGTACTATTGGCACCTTACACAATTGAAATAAGCATATAGACTTCAAAGTAGCAAAAAAACTTTATTCAAAGGCCAAGTAATAGTACAGACCAGAAATATACTGCCACTCTTGACCACAGGGCACATGAGTGAGAATGCACTCAAGGGTCCTGATTACAGTTTGGGGCTTCCTTTTATGCAGTCTAAGGGAAAGAGAGGCTGGTTACTAAGGGGTGTAATAAAAGTGGTTCTCTATTTTGACAGACTGGTTTGAGTTACATAAGTTTTTTTGTTTGTTTGTTTGTTTTTTGGCTTTTCGAGGCAGAGTTTCTCTGTGTAGCTTTGCGCCTTTTCTGGAACTCACTCTGTAGACCAGGTGGCCTCAAACTCACAGAGATCCGCCTGGCTCTGCCTCCTGAGTGCTGGGATTAAAGGTGTGCGCCACCACCACCTGGCCTTTTTTTTTTTTTTTTTCTTTTTCCATGCATCTGATTTTAATCGTGTGCAATCCCAACTACGTGTAGGCATAAAATGATAATAGAGGATTCTCCCCTAAAACTTCAAAGGGCACAGTTTCTCCTATTGCACATGCACCCAAAACCAGTTTAGGCCAGATTATTCCATCTCTCTTGGGGCATTATCTAGAGGTCACTGAGAGAAGAAACTTATTTCATTGTTTAAAGTTGGTATATCTACAAGCTGATACAGAGGAGGTGGCCCAGATCCCCAAAAGGACGCTGGGTGCACTGTTGGGAGAGATGTCTGTGTGCATAGTACAGGCAAGTGGGAGTCCTAGATTGCCAAGTGAATTGTTAGAAAAGTGAATGGTCCAAACTGAGTGGAGTTTGAAGCTGCTGAGCCGTTCTCTATGCTTGCCTGTCTCATTACTAATTAAGCTCACGTCAGTACTCGGAAGTTATTCCTTGACTCCTGAGGAAGCTCTTAAGGAGCCTCACTTGAGCCTTGCTAAGAAGAGCATACATCAGCTACGAAAGAGAGTTTTACTGTCACGTTCCACACATGTATATAGCGTATGCATCATTCATCTTCACTACTTTTTCTTGTCCTACCTCTTAACTCCTTCTACCTTCATGCTTTTTTTTGTTTGTTTGCATGGTTTTTTGGTTTTTTTGTTTGTTTGTTTTTGTTTTCTTTTTTTTTTATTTATTTATTATGTATACAGTGTGTATGACTGCAGGCCAGAAGAGGGCACCAGATCTCACTACGGATGGTTGTGAGCTACCATGTGGTTGCTGGGAATTGAACTCAGGACCTCTGGAAGAGCAGTCAGTGCTCTTAACCTCTGAGCCATCTCTCCAGCCCCCTTGTTTTTGTTTTTCAAGACAGGGTTTCTCTGTGTAGCTTTGCACCTTTCCTGGATTTCGCTCTGTAGCCCAGGCTGGCCTCGAACTCACGGAGATCCGCCTGGCTCTGCCTCCCCGAGTGCTGGGATTAAAGGCGTGCGCCACCACTGCCCGGCCTTGTTTGCATGTTTGTGCCACGCTAAGGACTGAACTGAGGGCCCTGTGCCTGCTTCACACGTGTCTACCACTGAGCTTCAATCCCAGTGCGTGCACACCCACATATACACACAACTGGTGATGATCCTTGTACCTCAGCCTCCAAAGTAGATGCGATGACTGAGATTATGAACCTGTGTTACCAGGATGTTTTTCAGAGTCTCATGTAGCCTAAACCTTAAACTCTCTGTGTAGCTCAGGATGACCTTGAACTTGTGATTCTCCTGCACCTCCTGAGTGCTAGGGTTATGGGCATGAGCCACCATGCCCACGTTTATATGTACTGAAGATCAAACCCAGGGTTCCATGCTTACTACACAAGCCTCTATTAACTGAGTCATCTCCAGCCCCCCTCTCTTTTTAAATTTAGACTTTAATACATGAGAAAACATTAAATAGTTGTCTGAGTCTGGCTTATTTTGCTTAACATTATTTCCACCTCCACCCTTTTCTTACAAATAACACAATTGTATTCTTCTTTAAGGCTGAGTAATACTCCATTGTGGGAATATATTCCATTTTGTTTATCCATTTGGCCACTGATAAGACAGGTATTGATAGGCAGATTCCATAGATTGGCTACTGTGGATACTTCCAGTAAACCTAGGTATGCAGTTTGCCCAGGAGTGATCTACTAAGATCATACTTCCATACCGATTTCCCAGTGGTTGGGCTAATTTACATTCCTACCAACACTGTGTAAGTGTATAAAGGTGTGTCTCACCCTGTATACATCTCACCCCTTCCTTGATGGCATTTATTTCTCTTTCTTTTTGGATTTTCAGGACAAGGTTTCTCTATGTAGCCTTGGCTGTCCTGGAACTCAATCTGTAGACCAGGCTAGCTTCAAACTCAAGAGATGGCCTGCCTCTTCCTCCTGAGTGCTGAGATTAAATGTGATGTCATCACTACCTGGCTTTATTTTTGTTTTCATTCTTTTTTTGTTTTGTTTGTTTGTTTTTTGAGACAGGGTCTCTCTGTGTAGCCCGAGATGTCCTGGAACTCATTCAGTAGACTATTTTTGTTTTGTTTTTTTGTTTGTTTGGGTTTTTTTTTTTTTTTTTTTTTTTTTTTGGTTTTTCAAGACAGGGTTTCTCTGTGTAGTTTTGGTGCCTGTCCTGGATCTCACTCTGTAGACCAGGCTGGCCTCGAACTCACAGAGATCCACCTGCCTCTGCCTCCCAAGCGCTGGGATTAAAGGCGTTTGCCACCACCGCCCAGCTATTTTTGTTGTCTTGATGGTAGTTACTCTGACTGTGGTGGAATGGAATCTCATCTCAGTGTGGTTTGGTTTGCATTTCCCTGAGGGCTAAAGAAGATGCACATTTTTTTTCATGTATTTATTGGGCATTTGTACTTCCTTTGAGGCTGTCTGTTGAGTGCACTTGCCTATTCATTGATAAGACTATTTGTTCCTTTGATGTTTAATTATTTCAGTTTTTTATATATTCCATTTTGTGTCAGACAAATAACTGGCAAAGTTCTCTCCCATTTTGCTGGCTCTCCCTTCGTTCTGGTAATGATTTTCTTTGCTGTGCTGATGCGTCTTAATGTGGTGTGATCTCACCTGTTAGCTTTTGCCACTGTTTCCTGAGCTATGAAGAAAGAACTTTTGAAAAAATAAGCAGATCATGACATCCAGGTGCTAAGTGCCTTAAAAGAAGTGACTTCTGTGCACCACTGTAATACCAAGGAGGCGGACTGTCATTTGGCACAACATAATCAGGCACACAACTCCTAACATACTGCTTTTATTCAAACCCAGCTTTCCCATTCAGAGCTTGACCTTGGGCAAAGTGCATACTTTCCTCTGCGGAGTGAGAACGATGGTGGTACAGTATTTACCTCATCTTGGTTAGAAAGATTAAATTAGTCAAATTCCTAGGTTTCTGTTGGCCAATTAAGTTCCATTAGTCTTATGTCCTGCTGTCCTGTGGCTTGTAGAATACTTGTCTAAGGATAATGTGCTGTGAGGCGGTAGTGACGCACGCCTTTAATCCCGGCACTTGGGAGGCAGAGCCAGGTGAGTTTGAGGCCAGCCTGGTCTACAGAGAGAGATCCAGGACAGGCACCAAAACTACACAGAGAAACCCTGTCTCCAAAAACCAAAAACCAAAAAAAGAAAAAAAAAAAAAAGGATAATGTGCTTTGCTATTTATTTAATGTTATTAATAAACACAGAGCATCTAGTATGAGCAAAAGCTAACTGACTAAAAAAACCCTCTGTATGAAGCAAAGGAGCTATTTATGACTGTGGGTCAAAATCATTTCACCCAGGGAGCAGGGAAGATGTCTCCTCTCACTCAGCGAAGAGTCTGCCACATAAACACAGGGCCCTGTGTTTGGATCCCTAACTCTCCGGTAAAAAGCTGGGGACAGTAGTACTCACGCGTAACTCCAGTAGGGGGGAAGTAAGGACAGACAGACCTTTGGGACTCCCTCGCCAGCCAGTCTACCTGAGCTTAATAAAGAGACCCTGTCTCTAAAAGTGAAGTGCAGACTGATTGAGGAAGACACCCTCTGTCCACCTCAGGCCTCCCCATGCACAGGCACTCTGTACACACATCTGCATAGACACATACATATGTGTACCACACACATATACACAACCCCTCACCCAGGAACCTAAGCCTCCTGACAGCCCTGTCTACAACATATCTCCTCTCTCTCAGCCTTACTTGACATAGTGGTCACAAGCAAGTAAGAGGTTCCAAGAGAATAATACTTATTTAATTTATTACGCTATTTTTTATCATCATATTTAATTCCCCCAGCAAATTCTGAGGTGGATGTCGTTACCACTGTTACCATTCTACACACAAGCTCAGATACTGTGCTTTTTAGAAAAAACACAAAATAAAAAAAACAACCAAACAAAAAAACAAAACAAAACCCACAGCTACTTAGAGCCAGTACAAGAATTTAAGGCTGGAATCTTCTGGTTCTCTACCATCAGGTACCATCAGTGTAGCCAATCACAGTTGTGATGTCCTATGAGTAAACAGTTGATAGGCAGAGTCTTCTTCAGCACAGTTAGTGTCTTAGAAAACTTGCTAACCGCTTGGATATTTTGTCATTCCCACCCAGAGTTCAGATCATGTGCATGGAAAAGTGCTGGGGATGAGAGGAGAAATGAAGGCTAAATATGAAAGTCACAAACAGCCACAGTGCAGCAAGAACTGATTATTGGCTCACATTTGTCCTGGTTAGTTTTTTTGTCAACTTGACACAAGCTGGGGTTATCTGGAAAGAGGGAGCCTCAGGCAAGAAAATGTCTCCATGGCCTGTAGGTAAGTCTGTGGGGGCATTTTCTTGATTAGTGATTGATGTAGGAGATCCCAGCCCACTGTGGGCGGTGCTATACCCTAGGCAGGTGATCCTGAGTTGTATGATAAAGCAGGCTGAGCAAGCCACGGGAGTAAGCCAGTAAGCAGCCTTCCTCCATGACCTCTGAATCAGCCCCTCCCTGCAGGTTCCTGCCTTGGCTTCCACTGATGATAGACTTTGGCCTATAATCCAAATAAACCCTTTCCTCTCCCAAGTTGCTTTTGGTCATAGTGTCTTATCACAGCAACAGAAAGCAAGCTAGCACAAAATTCAAGGCCAGCATGGGCCATACAGTGAGCCCTTGTCTAAAAACATAAAAAACTAATAGAAAAATATGAAGAAACTGAGACCCAAGGAAGGAAATGTCTTGTCCAGTATTACCTAAGAAGTTAGTAACTAAGGAGGGTCTGGAACTATAGCACCAAGTATCTTAGTATCTATAAGTGGCTATGATGGTTCATGTTGGTTATCAATTTGACAGACTCTACAATAACCTACGAGACAAACATACTGTGAGGGATTGTTTGGGTTAGACTTATGGATGTGGGAAGACCTACCCTAAAGTAGGTGGCCATGTTCCTTGACCTTGGGTCTCGAAGGCCAGAAAAGGAGAAAGCTGGCTGAATACTGCACTCAACTCCCGCTGCTTCCTGACTGCAGGGACAGTGTGGTCAGCGCCCTGGAGCTCCTGCCACCATAGTGGATTCTACACTGGAACAGTGAACCAAAAGAAACCGTTTCTACCCATAAGATGCCTTTGCTCTGAGTATTTATCACAGCAACAGGAAACGTGACTAATGCAGGAGATGCAAGGTCCCTGAAGTAGAGCTAGTCAGAATTAAGACAGCCTATAAACTGAGCTCAGTGTGGTGGTACAGATAGTGGTCCCAGCACTTGTAAGACTTGGGCAGGAAGAGGGCTGTGATTTCAAAACCAGCCTGGTCTCAAGGAAACAAAACATGGATAGGATTTCAAAGTTTGCATATGGAAAAATGTAGAATATCGCTTCAATGTCTTTTCACATTGATTACATGTTGAACTGATATTGTAGTTATATCTTGTAGTAGTTTGAATGTGGTTGGCCCCATACTCTCATATGGAGGGAGTGGCACTACTAGGAGGTGTGGCTTTGTTGAGTGAGTATGGACTTGTTGGAGGACGTGTGTCACTGTGAGGACAGGCTTTGAGGTTTCCTATGCTCAGGATACTGCCCTGTGTCTCAGTCAACTTCTTGTTGCCTGCAAGATGTAAGATTCTCAGCTCCAGCACCACATCTGACTGCATGCTGCCATGCTCCCCATCATGATGATAGTGGACTGAACCTCTGAAACTGTAATCGAGCCACTCCAATTAAATGTTTCCTTTATAAGAGTTGCCATGGTCATAGTGTCTCTTCACAGCAATAAAAGCCCTAAGACATATCTAATACAATAAAATATTAAAGTTAATTCCACTTGTTCCTTTTACTTTTAGTGACTGTGGCAATGGCCAGGTATGATGGTACACGATTTTGATCCTAGCATTGATGAGACAGGGGCAAGTGGATCTCTATGAGTTCAAGGTCATGACATATGGTCAGACTTTGTGTCAAAAATAAAACAATATAAAATTATAGTTTCTTGACCATAACAGAAAAAGAAGTAAAAGGAAACATTGTGTAATTAAATAATATTTCAGTATTGTGGCTGCATTCCTGCTGAGCTCCAGGCTTGGCTCCAGAGAGCAGCACCTAGCCCTAATCCTTCCTTTGTTTAACCACACCTTTCTTTTCTCTTACTGCCCTATGTGAATCTTGTCTGAGAGTCAAGGATCAGAGTCTCCCAAGGATCAAAGGCCTATGAAAAACTTGGTTCAGGAAACCCAGAAAACTGTGGTACCTGAGAAATCAAGTAATTTGCACCTGGCATTTTATCTCTGGGATCTCCTATCAGGTTGCTTGGAAGGTACGGAAATTAACTGACTAAACTGTAATTAGAAATAAAAATGCCCTAGGCAAAGGGATAGTGCTTCAGTCCTTCGAGGCTGGACCCTCCTGCAGCCATGAAAGGCTAGATTCATTCTTTTTTTTTTTTTTTTTTTTTTTTTGGTTTTTTGAGACAGGGTTTCTCTGTGTAGCTTTGCGCCTTTTCCTGGATCTTGCTCTGTAGACCAGGCTGGCCTCGAACTCACAAAGATCCACCTGCCTCTGCCTCCCGAGTGCTGGGATTAAAGGCGTGCGCCACCACCGCCCGGCTAGATTCATTCTTAAGATGCCTCTGAGTCTTCTTTCCACGGATCCGCATGAACCCACACACTCGTGTCATGACACACAGTTACACAGTATGCTCAAAAAAGAAGAGAATATCATGAATGTGACAGCACAAATGTATTCTGAACACTGACATGCATCTCTATAAATGATAAAGTTCTCCAAAATGGTAACTTGGTACATCCCAAGCCTGACAGTCTTCCATCCATGTGAGTTGTTTCTAAAGAATTTAGCACAGGGCTGGAGAAATGGTTCTGTGGTTAAGAGCACTTGCTGTTCTTCCAGAGGACCCAGGTTCTTCTCCCAGCATCCATCTGGCTGTATACAACATCTGTAACTCCAGTTCTAAATGATGTGATGTCCTCTCCTGGCGTCCTCCACTACTGGACACATGTGGTACACAGACATACATGCAGGCAAAACAAAACAAAGACAAAAAACCAACAACCGCTGGGCGGTGGTGGCGCACGCCTTCAATCCCAGCACTTGGGAGGCAGAGCCAGGCGGATCTCTGTGAGTTCCAGGCCAGCCTGAGCTACAGAGTGAGTTCCAGGAAAGGCGCAAAGCTACACAGAGAAACCCTGTCTCGAGAAAAAAAAAAAAAAAAAACCAAACCAATGGGGCTGGAGAGATGGCTCAGACGTTAAGAGCACTGACTGCTCTTCCAGAGGTCCTGAGTTCAATTCCCAGCAACCACATGGTGGCTCACAACCATCTGTAATGAGATCTGATGCCCTCTTCTGGTGTGCAGGCATACATGCTGTATACATAATAAATAAATAAATCTTTAAAAAAAAAACCAAAAAAAAAAAAACCAAAAAAAATCTTAAAGAATTCAGCACATGCTACAAATTCTGCAGAATTGGTTCTCTTTTTTTTTTTGGGGGGGGGGGGGGGAGGCTGGAGACAAGGTTTCTCTGTGTAACAGCCCTGGCTGTCCTGGAACTTGATTTGTAGACCAGGCTGGCCTCGAACTAACAGATCTGCCTGCCTCTGAGTGCTGAGATTAAAGGCTTGTGCCACCACCACTCAACTAGAATTGGGTCTTTTTTAAAGCAGGGGTGCAAGGATAAGAATATTGCAACTATTTTTTCCTCACAAGAATGTTCAGGACATTTAAAGCTATGTGGGATCAGGAGGCTTTAAATATTAGACACCTTCTTACAATGTACAAAACATCACACATACACACATACCCCGGTATCATTTGGCAACAAAATTGTCCCTGTACGTTTCCAAACTGCTCTCTAGGTGTGGCGCTGTTCTTGGGAGCCCACTGCCATCTTTTCCTGCTAACTCACCTTGGGCTGTTCTGCACTTGGCTCTAGCTGCCCCGGCCTTGGTCAACCTCCTTCCTTTCTCAGGGCCTTCCTGTTCTCTCTTCTTTGCCTGGAAAACTCTGCTTGATGTCTGGATGAATCTTGCTGAAACTTGGGATCTCAGTACGTCCACATCCCAATCTAATTTAATTCTTCCTGCTTTGTTTTCCCTCTTAATTCTATACTTAAAAAATAAATTTGTAAAATAAATAAATAAATAAATAGATTTGTGTTTGTGTGGGTGTAAACACACACGCGCGCAACAAGTCACAATCGTGTGGATGTCAGAGGACAGCATGATAGAGTCAGTTCTCTCCTTTGACCAGGCATGGAACTCAGGTGGTCAGTCTTGGTGGCAAGCACCAGCACATGGTGAGTCATCTGACCGGTTCTTAACTCCGTTCTTTTCTGCCTTGAAACTTACCGTATTTGTGTTAGTGTCTACGGCCTGTCTCCAGCAGTTCTCACCACCTTAGAGCTACAGCGTGAGTCTGAGGCATCTTTCTTTACAGCTACCAGGGTTGAGCTGAAGTGAGGGATCATCTCTGGTCCAGTCGGGACTCACCCGCCTTGGTGTTAAGAGCCACAGCCTCCCAAGCGAGCGGTGCAGCCGCAACCATAGAGAGCGCGAGGCGGGAGCGAGGGGCCCGGATGTGGTCACCATAGAGACGGGTGACTGACAGGTAGCGGAAGAGGAAGCCCAGGGAAGGCTAGGCTGTGAGGTGGCAGCGACTGCAGAGCTGAGCTCCTCGGCCCGCAACGGGGTGGGCTCTTGGTCTCGTCACCTGCGAGGCGGCCCCATCTCCGCCCCGGCTTGCCGTGGGGATCGGGTGTCCCTGTCGGCCTGATCGGCCTGAGCACCCGCTTGGTCCTGCTCTCCGCCGCAACCTCCTTCCGCCGCCGGGGCTCCCAGAGCAAACCTGCTGGACGCCGGGCCTCCTCTGCAGTCGCGGGACGTGGGCGATTCATTTCTGACTCCAGACGACCGGCTAGGATTCGCTTTGGGTCTTCTTCCGAGGGCTGGCACAGGGCTGTGGTTGCCAAGGGACCTAGTAGGGCACTGGCTGGCGCAGGCGCGGGTCCTGTTGGAAGGTGGTGAGCCCCTGCTGGCCTTCCCAGACCCCAGTGTTTCTCGGACTGCTGCTGTTCTCTCGGGTTGCTTTATTTTGTAACCTAGTTACATCAATAGTGTCTATAATTTGTGTCTTGTTGCTCTTAGGAAGGTGGACAGCAGTGGGCTGAGTGGGATGGCCTGCAAAATGGCTCCGTCAGCCATTGCGCTCCTCTGAGAGGCCAGCTGTGCTGAGTCACTGTGGCTGTCCACCTCATTTAGGTGGGCAGATGGGTGTGCACCATGCGTGGCTAATGATCTTATGTGACAAGGAGGGGGTTCCTAGAACCTGTGGGTTTCTATGACAGTCAGGCACAGGGTGGAAGGAGGCTCTGACCTCTTCCTCTAGTGCTAGCCTGCAGCAGTAGAGTCAAGAGTCCCTTCTTGGGCCTGAGCAGACATGGTGGGCCATGATACCTACAGGACAGGGCAGGGTGGCTGAGGTGGGGCCCTTTGGTTGGGCTGTTGTTTGGATGGTGCATGCGCTTTTCCCTGACCCCTGCTTCATCAGGTGCTTCTGACTTTTGAATTGGGCTCATGCTTCAGATGGATGTAACCTCTTTGGGGGTTCGGTTTGGCAGTATTGCACTTCCTTTCCTCCTTCTACCGGACTACAGACTGCGATCCCAGCAGTGAGTGGCACTGTTCACATAGACATTAGTATTTTGTTGAGGGGTGTATCAGCACCATGGCCACTGAAGACCAGGCATAGGGAGTTGGGAAGACTTTGTGGGGGATGCTGGGCCTGGAAGCCAGCACACTTTGCTCCTTTCTCTGTTGCTGACCTCATTGACCTCAGGTTCCCTGGTTAAAACTGTGGGGCTGTTGCTGGCCTGGTGCCCCTCAACCTATTGATCCTTGAGACTGTGCCCTGGGGCACCCCACGTCAAGGCCTGCCACCATGCGACTGAGCTCCCTGCTGGCTCTGCTGCGACCAGCACTCCCCCTCATTTTGGGGCTGTCTCTGGGATGCAGCCTGAGCCTTCTGCGGGTTTCCTGGATCCAGGGTGAGGGAGAAGATCCCTGTGTAGAGGCTGTGGGGAAGCCAGGAGGGCCACAGAATCCAGACTCAAAAACTGGGCTGGACCAAAGCGATGAAGACTTCAAACCTAGGATTGTCCCCTACTACAGGGATCCTAACAAGCCCTACAAGAAGGTGCTCAGGTGAGGGTGATGTGTGCATACCCCTACCCCAGCACTGATGCTCGTTCTGGAGCTGTTGACTGCTGTGTTTACATTGCTGCTCAGTGGTGCTTTCCCAGAAGCATTTGTTTCCTGTCTTGGTTTGCTCCTAGTTCATCCCTCCCCAGATCTGAGTGTCTCACCCATTGGTGTTAATGTTCACTGTTCTTGAACAGAGCTGTGCTTGCACTAACCCCCTGAATAGACCTGAGCAGACCCTGCCCCCACCCACTAGTAGTCCAGCATCACCTGCTTAGTGGACACTCACACAGTAGCTGGTCAGTAGTGATGAGAGAGTTCTCTTGCCTTTCTCAGCCCCAGCGCTTTCATTCTTAGGGATATATGTTCTGGGCAAGCTGGTGATGCTCCCTTAATGGCTCAGGAGGTGACCCCTTATCCTCTGATCTCTCCACAGGACTCGGTATATTCAGACAGAGCTGGGCTCTCGTGAGCGCTTGCTGGTAGCTGTCCTGACTTCCCGTGCCACACTGTCCACCCTGGCCGTCGCTGTTAACCGTACAGTGGCACATCACTTCCCTCGATTGCTCTACTACACAGGGCAGCGAGGGGCCCGGGCTCCTGCAGGGATGCAGGTGGTGTCTCACGGAGATGAGCGGCCCGCCTGGCTCATGTCAGAGACCCTGCGCCACCTTCACACACACTTTGGGGCTGACTATGACTGGTTCTTCATCATGCAGGATGACACATATGTGCAGGCCCCCCGACTGGCAGCTCTTGCTGGCCACCTTAGCATCAACCAAGACCTGTACTTTGGCCGTGCCGAGGAATTCATTGGTGCAGGCGAGCAGGCCCGGTACTGCCATGGGGGCTTTGGCTACCTGCTGTCACGGAGTCTCCTGTTGCGCTTGCGGCCACATCTGGATGGCTGCAGAGGAGACATTCTCAGTGCCCGGCCTGATGAATGGCTTGGCCGCTGCCTCATCGACACTCTGGGCGTCGGCTGTGTCTCACAGCACCAGGTGACAGCCCCTTCAAGGCAGTCCCAGTCCCCCAAGGGTTGGCAGTGACTGAATGATTGCTGTCCAAACCGAATTCTCGAGACCATCCTCTTGTCCTTCCCAGACGCCAGCCTGCCCCTTCAGCTCTCCCTTGCTCACCTTACAGCACTGGGGCCATCAAAAGTGCGTATCCTTAGGGACCCCTAAAGCCAGAAAGGTGCCTAAACTCACCAGCCCCAGCCCCACCCCCACCCCGTTTTCCACATCCAGTGCGCGTCACAGTTCAGGACAATGTGAAAATGTTCTAGGGTTGGCCATCCCCAAAGTGGAAAGCCCAGAGGTCCCTCTACCACCCTAGAGAAGGTGGAGCATCCCAGCAGCAGGCCATCTGGGAGGTTCTTCTGTGACTGTATTCTCATTGAGCAGTGGGGTTCTTGGGGGCAGAGGACGTCCTTGGTTGTCTATTTGCTTTCTCATTTCCAAAATGTGGGCATTGGAAGTAGGAATGGAGGCTGGGGAGCCGTGCATTTCTGTCACTCGAAAGTAGCAGCAGTGATAGGTGTGAATGCTAAGGAGGGCCGTGGGGGCTGTGGGTGTAACAGCTTACACGTGCAGCATTGACTGTCTGATTGGTCCCTCTAGGGGCAACAGTATCGCTCCTTCGAACTGGCCAAGAATAGGGACCCTGAGAAGGAAGGGAGCTCTGCTTTCCTGAGTGCCTTCGCCGTTCACCCTGTCTCCGAGGGTACCCTCATGTACCGGCTCCACAAACGCTTCAGTGCTCTGGAGTTGGAGCGGGCTTACAGTGAGATAGAACAACTGCAGGTGAGCTGTGCCTGAGGGCCGTGGCTGGGAGTGCACAGGGAGCCTGAGGAGCCTGAGGAGCCAGGCTTACGGGAGAGTTGGGGCTGGGCTAGTAAGGTAGAAAGAGGCTAACTTCCTAAATTTAAAACCACCACAGGGACAAGGGACCCTAGGGTCCAGGACATTGTAAAGTAAGCTCTGGGCTGACTCCCACCAAATGTGTAGGTAAACTCCCAAGAGCTCACTTAAACGCCTCTACAGTAGTGCTCTCCTCTGAGACAGCAACCCACAAAGTCCCAAGCTTCTAGAATTGTCCTAAAAGGTCCAAAAGGTAGAAGAAGGGGATTCTGTGGTGTGAGGGTCTCCAGAGGCGGGGTAGAGATAGAAACAAAAGTCTGATCATGACGAGGATGTATGTGAGTCCTGTGAGCATGAGAGTGGAAGTGTGTTGACATCTGGCAGCAGCTGTGTTAGGGGGTATTACCCATCTCCCTTCTGCACTTTAGATGAAGACTGTTCTGGGCAAGGGACGAGGTGGTTAGCCGGGACTCTGCTGCCTGGGCGCCTGGAGCCGGGTGGGATCTTAAAAGCAGCACTAATGTTGGGTGCATTTCCTCCACCCCAGGCTCAGATCCGGAACCTGACAGTGCTGACTCCCGAGGGCAAGGCAGGGCTGAGCTGGCCTGTCGGGCTCCCAGCCCCTTTCACTCCACACTCTCGCTTCGAGGTGCTGGGCTGGGACTACTTCACAGAGCAGCACACCTTCGCCTGTCCAGATGGCGCTCCCAAATGCCCGCTGCAGGGGGCTAGCAGAGCAGACGTAGGCGACGCCGTGGACACTGCACTGGAGCAGCTCAATCGGCGCTATCAGCCCCGCCTGCGCTTCCAGAAGCAGCGACTGCTCAATGGCTACCGGCGCTTTGACCCCGCGAGGGGCATGGAGTACACCCTCGATTTGCTTCTTGAAGCTGTGACTCAGCGAGGGCACCGACGCTCCCTGGCCCGCAGAGTCAGCCTGCTGCGGCCGCTGAGCAGGGTGGAAATCCTGCCTATGCCCTATGTCACTGAGGCCACCCGGGTGCAGCTGGTGCTGCCACTCCTGGCGGCTGAGGCTCCGGCTGCCCTGGCTTTTCTTGAGGCCTTTTCTGCCAGTGTTCTGGAGCCTCGAGAACATGCATTGCTCACCCTGTTGCTGGTATATGGACCCCGGGAAGGCCGCGGGGGCCCCGACCCTTTTCTTGGGGTGAAGGCTGCAGCAGCTGAGTTAGAACGACGGTACCCTGGGGCGAGGCTGGCCTGGCTTGCTGTGCGAGCAGAGGCCCCTTCCCAGGTGCGGCTCATGGATGTCATCTCCAAAAAACACCCCGTGGACACATTGTTTTTCCTTACCACCGTGTGGACAAGACCTGGGTCGGAAGTCCTCAACCGCTGCCGTATGAATGCCATCTCTGGCTGGCAGGCCTTCTTTCCAGTCCACTTTCAAGAGTTCAACCCTGTTCTGTCACCACAGAGATCCCCCCAAGGGGGCCCTGGGGCTGGCCCCGATCCCCCATCCCCTGGTGTGGACCCTTCTCGGGGGGCTCCAGTCGGGGGCAGATTTGACCGACAGGCATCGGCAGAGGGCTGCTTCTACAATGCTGACTACCTGGCCGCCCGTGCCCGGCTGGCTGGCGAACTGGCAGGCCAGGAAGAGGAGGAAGCCCTGGAGGGGCTGGAGGTGATGGATGTTTTCCTCCGGTTCTCAGGGCTCCACCTCTTTCGAGCCGTAGAGCCAGGGCTGGTGCAGAAGTTCTCCCTGCGGGACTGTAGCCCCCGGCTCAGTGAGGAACTGTACCACCGCTGTCGCCTCAGCAATCTGGAGGGGCTGGGAGGCCGGACCCAGCTGGCCATGGCTCTGTTTGAACAGGAGCAGGCCAACAGCACTTAGCTTCCCTACCGGTGTCTGCCACAGCCCCAGGAAGGGCAAGGCAAGGTGATGGACAGATGGAGGGCTTGTCACTGTATTTTTTTAAAAATAAGAAAACGTTATTAAAAGTATCTTCTGCCAAACTGTTTTTAGGTCTAGGGAGAGGGGTAAGGAGAATCTATGGGAGGATTGTGAGAGTTTGTCTGCAGGATTCCACTGCCTTCCCCTCTTTCCCTCCCTTCCCAGTCCCCAATGACCACAAAACTGCTGTCTGATGAGTGATCTTTAATCCAGTCCTCCCCACCCCACCCCCCCGCCCCAACCCCACAGCAGCAGGGGAGGGAGGCCAGAGTCCAGGGCCTGTGCTGGACAGTGTGGCTGGCTGGTCCACAGTGATGCTTGTTCACGGGCTCCTAGGTGTTGCGCACGACCAGCGATTGCTCCAGCTCCTGCCTGCGCTGCTGGATCTTTAGAGGAAGTGTGAGCAGGGGCAGGGTTACAGTGATCCTGGTGAGTGACCAGGGGGTGGGTACCCCTTCTTGGCACCCCTTCCCTGGAAGAGTCTGGGAGCCAGGAGACTACTGCATGGGGATGTAGGGTGGTGGACAGGGGTCAAGCATAGGCAGCAGCAAAGACTATATTAGCAGGTGAGAAGGGTTGGAGGAGAGGGGAGCCTCCATTACCTTACAGTAGAAGTAGCGGCTGACGGCTTCCTGGGACCAGGGCTGGTGGTAGAACTCTGCCCGGCGTTCCTCTTCAGGGTTACCAGCCACATCCGTCATGACCTGGGAGGGAGCGCGGGTCTGTCCTGAGTTCCCAGTACCTCACCTGCCTGCACTGCATGCCCATCTTTCCCTCCCCGGGTGCTTGTCTCGGTGTCAATGCTCTCTGAGCCCTCTCTTCACCTTGAGGTCTCGGCTCTGAGAGCGGAGCAGGTCTTGGACGTAGCCTTTGGGGTCTCTGGAGAAACTTAGCATGAAGTCCCTCTGGATCTTGAGCTGGTTTATGGACTCGATCGTCTCATGGATCTACAGGTAGAAAGACATGATTTCCACCCGACTGTGATGTGGGAGAGAAATGCAAGAGAAAGAAGGGGTGGGGGGCCTTGCTGCTTGTGAAGGGCAGCTTCGCAGAGCAGTGAGGGGAGGGGGTGGGCAGAGCTGAACTTGGAGTGACGTCAGCTTCTCACAGCAGGGAAGGGCTGTGTGTTCCTCATGGCCTCCGTCAATGCTGTGGTCTGAGTGTTTTGTCCTTTCTCTTGGTTAATGTCCCACTCTAGCTCTGGGCTCAGGCCGCACCTTACTGTCCAGAGCACTGATCTCCTGCTGGTTGGCCGTGGACAGGAGAAAGCTGCTCATCTGCCCCTTCAGTGGCTCCTCTACCTCCACATCAATGTCATAGCATGCTGTCTTCTTCTGGTCTGATGGGTCCACGCTGCCAGAGAAGCCCAGCCTTTGATGTCCATGGTACACCCCACAGAAGGCCAGGGATAGGGCAGGGGTGGGTACAGGAGGAGGGTGGAGAAGGTAGGGAGGGCTTTCCCCGGTCTGTGGAGGAAGCTAGGCCACCTCACCTGATGACGTGGTTGATAACAATTGGATCAGGGGGCAGCAGCAGGGCTGTGAGGCGCTGGGGAATCTCAGAGAACTTCAGACGGGGACAGTCAAAAATCTGAAGCAGGATTGTTGAGAGGGGGGTCATTTTTGGCGTGTGTGTAAAGAGACAGTAACTAATTCGGATCCTTCCATTCTGGAAGGACCACAAGAAGCTGACAGCAAGTCAGATTACCGGGTGCTCATGGCAATGAGCTGGGCTGAAGGTGGAGAAAAAGACCTGGCCGATGGGGAGGCTGGTGTGGGGCCCTAAGTATGCCTGTTTGGCTGTTAGTCCCTCTACCACACTCCGTGAACAAGTTACTTAATACCTTGGGTCTCTGTGCCTTCATCTCTAGAATGGAGATATTAACAATCCCCATCTCATGGGTTGTCACGAAGATTAGGTGAATTAGAATACAAAAATAAGTGTTTGGAATGGCATATGGTAAGTGCTCAATAAATTCCAACTACTATTTCTACTCAGGTTTATCTGCTGTGTTTATTTTAAAAGACATTAATAGTAACACACTCTACTTTGGTAGAATTTTGCCAGATCATTTTTGTAACAATCTGGTTTTCCTTAGCTGCCAGATACATGTGTGATGGCACAGCTTTCTCCACCCCTCACATCAAAGACAGAACCAGAGGCAGAAAGAATAGCCAAGTAAGGTACCCCAAGTCTAGACCCAGGACTGGAACCCCAGGGATCCCAACTCCAAGTACCAAGAAGATTACATTACAGGATGCTGTCTCCCACCAAGAGGGTCCCAGACATGCTTCCCTTGGGGAACAGCTAAATAGACTGTAGAAGAGCCTGGACGAGCCCCAAGGCCATGACCCTGACCGTTCCTGGTATTCAGGAATTCAGCAAGAGAGCTGGCTACCTTTGAGGAGTGCAGCTGCTAGGTCACTATGCCTGCTCCCCAGATCCTGGGGCTTAGGACATCCATTACCTGCTGGAAATACTTGTCTCCATTGATGTATTCCTTGTCATGGGAATCCTGCAGTCGGTTGGTCTTCACATACTGCCATAGTGCCTGGACAATGGCTGAGCGGCTCTGTGTATGTAACCCCAGCAGCCGGGCTAATCGGGGGTCCAGTTTGAACTGGGGAGGCTGGGAAAAGGTTACCAGGACAATTAGATCAAAGGGGGAAAAGTGGGATCAGGGGCATGGGGCTTATGGTCCTTGGCAGTGTGCTCCTGGGAAAGATGGATAGGAAGGAAAACGGGGTCTTTGAGTGAAGGATAAAACCAACCTGATAGTCCAGCATAAGGAGCAGGGTACAGCGCACACTCAAGTCCCCTGGTCTCTTCACTTGGAACCCATCTGTCTCCTGGGTTGTGGGTGTCCGGTGCCACTGTCCAGGGGGAAGAGCTAGGTCACCCACAGACCCATCTGGATTAATGGGGCCTAGGGTTTTAGGATGGTCCTCAGTCCAGATCTGCAGCCTCTTCAGGGCCTTGGGTGAGCCGGAAGGGCAGAAGCAATCTGTCTTACCTCAACGAGGTGGTTGTCGGGGCCATAAAGGTCTTTGTCCAACTCAATGACCAAACTCTTGAAGAAGGAAGAGAACTTCCGCTTCTGCTTACTGGGCTGTGGGAAAGGGACAGGGACTGTGGGGGCAGAACAGGGACCATGGACACAGAATGGGCCAAGTTGGCAGCAGGCAAGTGGTATGCTCAGAGGCAGTCCTCTGTACCCAGACTGTTCCCAGGCCCACCCGCCCCAGCCAGGGTTGACTGCCCAACTCCCAGTGCAGACATTTGGTTCTGTCCTTGACTCAGCCCATACCCACCCCAGGACACCTGGAGAGACCTGGGCCAGGACGTACATCATCCAAGAGCTTCCCCTCCACCCGCAGCTCCCAGGAGGCAATGCTGCCGTCAGAGTCTTCAGCATCGGGCTTCGCAGGGTTAAAAGTATTGGAGATATAAAGACGCAGCTTTCGCTTTTGCTGTAGAAATAAAGTGTAGCACAGGACCAGGGCTGTGTGCACCTACCCAGGGGTACCCTGCTTCCTCCTCCTGGACAGGGCACTTAGAGCCCTCTTCCTACCCCCACACTAAGGCACCTTCATGGGCCTCTTCAGGGCCTCCTGGATGTCCACCCGCTTCCGCATGATGGTTTGATCCAGTTTCCTCTCAAATGCTAGGAGGTCCATGTAAGCCTGGGACTCAGGGACCAGCTCCCGAATCTGGAGGGGGAGCAGAGTGGAAGCAGGGCTCCGTCAGTCTTGCAGGGCAGAATGCGTGCCCGTTCGGTGATCACAGGACACAAAGGGCATGTAGGGGAGCTGTCCGATTGATTTCAGGGTGTGGAATTCTGAGTGTGGATAGGACTTGTCCCCGGGACTCTATTATATAGCCTCATTGTGTGCGGATAAAGATTGCTTCTCCCTCCAGGAAAATCCATGCATCTCATCACCAGGGAAGGAGACAGGACGGGCAGCCCAGCAGGTGCAAGTGCCTCACCCTGTCACCTCCCTAAGATAGTTGGGAGGTACACCTGCTGCCCTCTCCCATGTCCAGGACTTCCTGCCATCTTCTGTTCCCTTCTTTGTCCCGTGCCTTTATGCCTCTGGACCACTGACATTCAGCCCCCTCAACCTCAGGCCCCGTGTTCTGCTCCTCCTCCCTCCAAGGCTCTCCAGCTCCTTCCCTCAGTCCCACCCTGCCCTCTCCCATAGGGAGCCTCCTCACTTCTTAATGAGCTTCTAAAACAAAAAGAGAAAGTGACTAGGACGCTGAGCCCAAAGCATTGCTCCTGAGGGAGGAGGGGAGGGCGGAGCAGCAGAGGGTGGGGGCTGGCTGGGGGCTTCTATGAAAGGCACTCACCCTTTGAGGGAGGATTTTGTCAGCCATCTTCCTCCTCTTGGCACTGTACATTTTTAAAAGAAAAAACCAGGTTACCATGGCGACAGATCTGGGAGTAACGAGGCCACCTGCTAAATTATCCCGACATCTCCGCCCGCCTGGCTGGGGTTCCCACAGCCTGCTTGTCTGCCCGTCTGAGGGCTATAACTGCGGTGTGGGGCTGGTACTTCTCTTGGAAAGCAGGATGACTGGTCCTTTCTCTGGCCTGGGACTCCTCCTCCCCCAACACACACACACACACACACACACACACACACACACACACACACACCCCTTATACCTCTCACCACATATATCCTCAGAGCCAGAGGAATTCAGACTTAGGAGAAACTAGCGAAAAAGGAGAGGCCTCTAAAAGATGACTGCAAAAAGCGGGGAGGTGGGGAAGACAGGGGAGAGAAGACAGCTTCTGAAGACCCTCTTCTCCTGCCAAGCAGGAGATACATGCCCAAGAGAGCCTGAGCTCCAAGAAGGGGAGAGATGGCTCTTCCACCTGGTTGCTGGAGCCATCATGGTGTGAAGCTGGTGGGACTTGGCACTCCCGCCGCTCTGGGCTTGGAAGGGACTGTTTAAGGGCAGGAGGTGCTTGTGGTCTTGGACCATTTGCCAACCAAGGGACACACCACATTCACAAGGACCCTGGAAATGTGCAGGGGTGTTCTATGTGAGTGTGACTCAACCCTGGAACCAAAGTGGCTGGACCTATGGGAGATAGTCCCTAGAATCGGGATGCTTCTCAGTTTTAAAAGCAACCCAGAAAACCCTTGGGTGGCCAAGAGTGCACACAGCCTAGAGGATAGCTCTACACTGCCCCCATGTGGCAGTCCCACTCACTGCCCCCTCTCTATCCAGAAATCCATTCTATGGTCAGGCAAGCAACTCATTAAGGAAAAAAGAAAAAAAGAAAAAAATAATAATAAAATAAAAAATAAAAAAACCCAGCCCATTCTTAGGCTTGGCAAGCCTCTCATAAAAGTATTTCAAATAAATTGTCCACACAAAACTCTTAACTTACACACAACAAATCAAAGAGTTATTTGCTATACAAGATAATCATTCACTTTATAAAAGAATTTATCATGGAATGCCTATAAATGATTTTCCCTGATGTGTAAAAACTACTTAATAATGAGGTAAAATTAATATTACACCTTGTATAAAAATCCATCTGTTGTGCAAAAGGAAGCATGTGTGTTTGGCTAAATACTGATGCCCATAGGGATCTTGCCAACAGTCGGCAGGGGCCATGGGAGTGCCACCAACTTCTCAGACAAGGAAATAAGCTGGTGTGGTGGCCTAGGGGCAGAGCTGGTCCCTCAGAGGGATTATAACACCTATTCACACCCACTGCCAAGATGGGGACTGTGGAGGTCTAGAGGGACTCTGACGCAGCCTGGGATTCAGGACTGGCGGGGAGGTACCGGAGGACCACACTTTAGAAAACACAGCTAAAGCTTAGCCTTCAGTCTATTGCCAGCCCTGCCTCTCCCCAAAGACTGAAGCATCACCCAGAACTTGGGGTAAAGGACGGGAAAAAGGATTTAGCAGGTGACAAGCAGAAGAGCGAGGGGTGCGTGCAGAGAAGGGACACTAGAGCTGACTATCGCAGCCTGTCTCCACTGTGGGCACACAAAAGAACCAGACCAGTGCCCCCTAAGCCCTCCCCAGAGAGTACCCAAGCCAGAATGACTTGGTCGCTGCTAGCATCCTTCCTCAGCTTCCCATACCCATCACTCACCCACCTGGTCCCTGAGGCTTCTGCCTGCCCGCCCCTGCCCGCCCTTCCACGCCGCCCCCCCACCCCGCTCACCTGCGGCTCCGCGCGGGGGCGGTGGGCACAGGCTGGCCCTGGCCCTGTGGCTGGCTCTGCCCGGGCGGGGGCGCTGCTCGCTTGCGGGCGGGCTCCATGCCCGCGGGGGCCAGGCCGGGTCTCACGGCGGGGCTGCCCATGTACGGGGAGCCCGGGGGGCCCATGGGCGCCCCCTGGTGGGGCATTCGGGCTCCAGACGGCATCCCGGGGCGCTGGGGGGTGGGGCGGGAGGTGAAGCAGAAACCGGCACCAGCAGGTCAGATTCGGTCCCGACCCCCAGGCCAGCGTGCTGCGTCCCGCCCCTCTCCAAGACCCGGGGCTGGTAACCCTGCGCTGAACGAGGAGTGGGAGTGATTGGTGGGAGGGGCGGGGGCGCGGGAATCTGCGGCGCTCTGGAGGAGGGGGCTCGCCGTCTCCTAGCAGGAAGCTAACTGAAGCCAGGCAATTGCCCAGGGCATAGCCGAGCCTCGGAGCTGTGCAAGGTACTGCAAAAATGAATATTAATGGCGCCTTTCAACCTTTCAAAGGATGTTCACATCCGCACGGTCCCCTGCAAGCCAGTCAGAGCAGGTCTTTTCATCCCCAATTGACAGATGGGGCAACTGGGGCTCAAAGAGAAAAGCGACCTCGCCAAGGTCACCCCGCTCATCCCGGCAAAGGCAGCACCTGACGGGCCCTGCTCCCCGCTGCTCCGCTGAGGCGAGGGGCTGATCTCCTGCGCTCATTTACCATTCCCTGATTTCCACACCCCACTTCTGGGGCTTTGTACTTATGGCCCCCGGTCTCCCTTTCAGCGTCCCCGGTTTTGGACCCTTGATCTCAAACAACCCCTTCAGCGAACTCCAGGTCTCTTGACTTAGCCTGCCTCCTTAATTTCATTTCTCCCCAAGGTGATAGAAGAGGCTTGGCAAGGGCACCTGAGGGGCTGAGTTTTTCTGAGTGACAAGTGGGGAACTGGACTAGAAGTGAGCTGCCAGGGGGCAGGGACGGTTGAAGGAAACCACACCTGTGCTGGCATCCATTTCTCCCTCCTATCCGCCTACACCAGAGAGATAACCCATTCCCCATCCCATCCCAAGAAGGTAGAAACTGGAAGGAAATGAGGCAGCTTGTATTTCCCCAGCCAACTGGGCAGTCAATCAAAACAGATGAGGTACAGACACAAGTGGAGTGTTCGGAGTCCACTTGTCCAGGCCTGGGAAGGGAGTTGAGGTTTAGGGACTAATCAGGAGGTGGGATTGGTTCAGAAGAACAGGGAGGTGATGGGGGGGGTGCAGATCCTATTATTTAAACACCCCCATCTCAGACTAGGGATGTAGCTTGGTACACTGCTTGCCCAATACACGTGAAGCCCGGGGTTTGATCCCCAGCATCAAATAAATTGCACATGGTGGTACACACTCATAATCCCAGTCTTAAGGTGGAGGCAGAAAGATCAAGACCATCCTCCCCTACAGAGTGAGTTCGAGGCCAGCCTAGGCTACAGGAGACCCTGCCTCTATATATAATAAACAAATACAAAGCACCCCTCATCTCACTCCAGGACCAAGAAGCCCCAACCCTAACTGCCAGGCCTCTTCCTCCCCCCAGCTCCCCCCCACCCCTGCACTGCTCATTCCTAAGGTCTCCACCCTCGGCCAGCAGCTGTCCCTGCCCATCTCCTTCTGCAGTGAAACCAGCCAGTCCCAGAATTTGCTTCCCCGATTCCACCTGCCTCTGTCACTCACACCACCAATACCACCAGGGTGGAAGCCCAGGCCTAGCCATTCCCCGCTGCTATTAAAGGCGCCCTTGATCACTCCAGAACTGAACCTCCAAGTTGGCCATGTTCAAATCCATATGTAGAGCCTCTTCTTCGCTGGCTAGGATTCTTTAAAGCAACTCCCCCAAGCAGCTAGGTTAGGATTGGTAACTCCACTAACCCACAGGACTGCCTTGGGAATTGCACCCCAGAGATCCCTGCAGCCAGAGGACAGACTGCCACAGGGAAA